>NC_133548.1:15806000-16109500 GCF_048773025.1 Camelus bactrianus
ACAGAATAGAGAGCCCAGAAATAAATCCACACACTCACAGTCAATCTTCTACAAAAGAGGCAAGAATATACAATGGGGAGAAGAGAGTCTCTTAAGCAAGTGGTGTTGGGGAAGTTGGACAGCCACATGCAAATCAGTGAAGTTAGAATACTCCCTCACACCTTTGCAAAAATTAACTCAAAATAGCTTAAAGACTTTAATGTAACACATGGCACCATAAAACTCCTGGAAGAGAACATAGGCGAACATTCTCTGCCATAAATTGTAGCAATGTTTCTTAGCTGTCTCCCAAAGGAATAGAAATAAAAGCAAAGGTGGTATGTGTGAGAGGCAGAGTGATGGCCAGAGTGAATAACCCTAGTGAAAAACGAGGTGCTTGGTCTCACGGGGACTTTGTTTCAGGTGTTCCTGGAGGCTGGCAGCCATTTCTCTTCCTTTTATGATGGCAGAAGCCTGTCCTTGGGCAGGTGCCCCCTCCCTCTTCACCCCACAGCTCAGAGGCTAATGCTAAGCCAGGGGTCAGCAAACTTTCCCTGTAAAGGGCCAGCCAGGAGATATTTGGGGCTTTGAGAGCCATATGGTGTCTGGCACCGTGACTCAACTCAGCTCGTGTCCACACTCTGGAGGTAGAAATTCTGCCTTAAGAAGAACATTCCACTACAGGGCTCTTGTCTGCTTTCCGAAGTGCACAGGGACTTAAAATGTAGGCACCCAAATGGCTGACACATAAATGACCCTGACCAGCACAAGAGCAGGTGTAGGGGCCGCAGAACCAAAATGGCATGACTGTGTTCCAGTAAAACTTTATTTACACAAGCTTGTCAACCTCTGGTCTAGATGAGAGAGAGGGATTGCTGATTCTGATGGGCAGGTGGGTAATGACTCAGGTGGGTGATCACCCACCCCCTCACTCCACACTGTCTCCTCTGCTCTCGTGGAGCCAAGCTCTCTTTTCTCCAGGCATCCCCATCAGATGTGAGGGGCCACAGTGATGGATGTGGCTCCGTGTCACGACACTCCACGCTCCTGGAAGAAGAGCCGCTAAGGAGGCCATGCCCACAGGAGTGGGAGGCGAGGGCCTGGGGTCTGTGAGGATATTTTAAGACCTAAAGAAATGGTGTGGTGGCTTGTACACTAGTGCTGGGGCCATCTTGGGGACATGCCTGACTGTCTCCATTCTACTTGCCTGTGGCCTCCTCCCCCTGACAAGTGGGAGGAAACGGAGTACAGGCAGAAGGAGGAAGAGAGGCTGGAGGGAGGCAGAGGAGGGAGCTCCGGCAGCTCCGCCGTGAACCTTCCCCGCATGACAGATGGTTACGCTTTACACAGTGAAAGGGATCATCGCCTTCTATTTCAGCTGGGGTCATTACCCCTCAGTTCTGCAGAGGCACATCCGAGGCTTAATTTTTTTGTTGTTTGCATATGAGATCATTTCAATTAAAGAGAATTGGAAACATTTTCCTCTATTTCTTTAGTAAACAGAGACTTATTGCCTCCCACCCAAATAAGAAAAAAAAAAACAACAAAGATTATAATTTTAAAAACAAAGCAGCTCTTAAACAGAGATGGACAGTCTTTGGGTGAAAAGACATTTGTATATATAGGGATTTTATTAGGAAAAACACATCGGTCACCTTCTGCTGTAAGTCACTGAACAGTGGAACTAATTGAAACAATCTAACACAGTGGGATTGCCCTTTTCTGCTTCTTGGTGTTACTCGGATCTTCTGTCAGTCTGATTGGGTGCCAGGCAGGCTTTTCCACGTATAGAAGGGAAGTGATTGGGGGTGGGTACAGCCTCCAATTGCTGAGTCGTAAGAATCACTTGGGATGATTGCTTAAATATGGATTTCTGAGCTCTGCCTGTGAGAACAGAATCTCCAAGGAAAGGGGCCAATCAGTATCTTTAACATTCGCTCCAGCTAGGTGTGTGGAGTTTGGTGTATGATGCGAAAAATGCACAGGTAGAGCAAAGAGGCTGATTTGATGTCTGGGAGGTCAAGGGGAGCCAAAGTTATAAGGCAGCAGAACCCATAAAGAAGCAAATACCTCGAGGTAATAAAAAAGAGACTAGAAGGTGACAACTCCAGTTTATCATGAAAGGAGAAAAAGGTCCATAAAAAGAAGCAGAGACTGAGAGTAGCCATGTGAGTGGAGAAGCCTCAGAAGAAAGGTGCATGACACCAGGCAAATGCAAAACCAAACAAATGAAAACCAGCCAGCCAGCAAGCAAGAAGGTGGCACAATGTTAACAGTAGACAAAGTGGAACCGAAGCCTAAAAGCACGTATCACTGCAACGTATAAGGATGTAGGACGTATTTTATAGAGAAGATGTTATAATTATAAACACATACGTAGCAAACAACAAAACAACTAAACACAGGGCAAAAAGTATTAGAGATGGAAGGAGAATTGCCCCCCAAATAAAATTTAAGTTGAGGATTTTTTAATACATCCTTTTTAGAGTTGGACAGATCCAGTAGACCAAAAAGAAGGACATAGAGAAATGCTGTCCATTTACAAAAGCCCCTCACCACATGCGGCTACTGAGCACTGGAAACGAGGCAAATTGAGTTTGGATGTACTTTAAGAGTAAGATATAGATACCAGATTCCAAAGACTATGTACAAAAAAAAAAATAGAAAGTAAAATATCTCATTTATAATTTTTATATTGATTATTTGTTGAAATGATAAATGTTTTGGATGTACTGGTTTAAATGAAGTGTGTTATCAAATCAATTTCACATGTTTATTTTTACTTTCTAATATGGCCAATAGAAAATGTAAATTTATGTGTATGTAATAATAAACTTACATTATAGTTCTACTCTATAGTGTTGACCTAGAAGAATCAAATAACATCAGCAGCAAGTGATTCTGTGAGGCCCCATCATTTCCTAGTTCCCAATTTTGTATTACAAAACCCTCCTCATATTCCATGTGCATCCTCACAACTGCTGCCCCTCGCTGGAGTGTGGCAAGTGGGAAGTTTGTTGTGTTACAAGGAGGAGAAGCTGTCAATCCTGACCTTCTTTGTTTCTACCTCCTAGGGGAACTTGGGTCTTAGATTTGTTATTTATAAGATAAAAATAAATCCCACCAGCAGCGCTGCTGTGAAGATTAAATGAGATAATGTACTCTTACATTTTGGGAAAAGACAAAGTTAGGGATCAAAGAGACATGATGGGGCAGCCCACAAATTTTGTTTCCTGCCCCTGGGCCCCATGAAAACTCAGAACCAGAGGTCCTCAGGGTACAGGGCTGGAGAAGCTGCGGGAGTGGATGGAGGTTGGTGTGCTGGAATTTCCCACCCTGAGGGTTTCCCTCTGTGGCCTTCGGCCAGGGCCCCAGTCAAGAGATGGCATAGCATTGTGAGTTAAGACAGCTTCTTCCCTCACTTTAGATTCCTTAGAACTAAGACACCGCCACTTCAGCTGCAGTGTCAGGGTTTATCTTGATTCTCATTGTAGATTCATGGTAAGTGCAAGCCAGAAAGCTGAGTATTCACCTGGTAAAATGAAGATTACCAACTTCTCCCAGTTTATCTGGAACTTTCCCAGTTTTATTGCTGAAGTCCCACATTCTGGAAAACCTCTTAAACCAGGACGGTTGATACCCTGAGTGGTGATGTTCCTCAAATCCAGGTTTTAGAGACCTGTCCTTGTTAGCAGAATTACCGTGGGACATTTGTGAAGACACAGATAGGTCCCTGGACCCACCTTCCTCGCTCAGAATCGCCAGGGCAGTGGTCCCAAAACTGGGACTCCAGGTCTCCAGGTGACTCTGATATCCAGCCAGGACTGGGGACACTGATGAGCACAGCTGTTTTGTTTTTTGGATGGAGAAACTGAAGTCCCGGTTAAAGGTCCACGCTGAGATAATTATGGTGCCTCCTTCTTCATAGTGATTCCACATCACAGATGTATGAAAAGGTTTGTAAAGTAGGTATAAGAATGTTAAACAAAGTTCTGATGTTCCCTTTTGAGGTCTATTTTGAGGTCTATTTCCATCCTTTTTTTTTTTTTTTTTTTTAATAAAAGTCTTCTGTAGGTGTCCTCTTCTTCCCTTGCTTACTTGGTCTGTCTGGTGGAAGATCCAGCCTCACGCAATGACATGCCCAGGTGGGAGGCCAGACCCCAGCGCCTCATGCAGAGGTGGTGCCTGCAGCCAGAGCTGTTTTGAGAGCTCTGGGTTCCTCTCCCAGATGTGGGAAGCGCCCAAGCACAGAAAGCAGAGCAAAAAGCTCCCCTAGAAATGATCAGACGAGAGTGGAGGTTGATGGTGAAAAGAGGGGCCAGGCCCAGCTCCACCAGATTCTCTGCAGCAGCTGGACATCCAGGGTGAAAGTTAGGGCCCTTCAGTTACCAATTCAGAGAAAAGAGAATCATCTTTTCAAATACACAGACCACATATTGCATGTCCATTTCCTGCTCAGTCCTGCTCAATCAAACCCAGGTCTTATTCCCATCATCTGGACCCTTGGTTGCCAGTCTTTTCTTTTCTTGGAAAGGAAACAGCATGTAGCCTGGAAACAGCTTCAGCTCTGGAGCTAGACAATCTGGATCCAAAGTCTAGCTTTGCCACCTTCTAACAAGTCACTTAGCCCCTCTGGGCCTCAGAATTCCCAGTTGAGAAACGAGCGATGGCACTGACCCTCCAGTACCATTGTGAGGATTAAAGGCGATGCATGTGAACGTCCCTGGCACACACTAGGAGTCCATAAATAATGATAAAGTGATAACTGCGTGATCCGAATAGTATGAGTAAAGTGCCTGGTTTGCACTAAGCGCTCAGCTGGTGTCTCTGACGCAGTCTTCACTCCCCAGAGACCCTGGGTTCCCAGTGGGAAGATTCCACATGAATAAAAAGAAAAGGATGCTACCCAGAGAAAAGCAAACGGACCAGCAAAGACACCCAGGCAGTTGGTGTTTTCTGGCTGCGAGGCCTGCCCTAGTTTATTTTGGCAGCTGCTTCCACCATCCGTGATGGAAAGAGAAAGGAAAGAGAAATGGCAGTAAAATAAATGGATCCACCAAGGAGAGAGGCTGTTTGGTTCCAGCTTCCAAAGGAGAACCAGCTGCCCTGGTGAAGGAGATGCAATGGGTCCCTGGATTCTGGTCTGGCCTTTGAATGCTTGCCCTCAACCTGGATGTTTCCAGAGTAACTGGGCTGGGAGGCGTTCAGGTCGTGCTAAATTCAGTCATAGACTTGCTCCAAATGGTAACCGTTTCAGGAATGGCTGCTGTGTGACGAACCACCCCCAAACTTCAAACAGTGACAGCCATTTATTTGCTTAGGATTATGTGACCTCCATGGGGGTCAGCTGGGGTCTGTCTTGTGTGGCTGCATTCAAATGGCAGTTTGGGACAACGATCTAAAATGTTCTCACGTACGTGTCTGGTGCTTTGCAGTGCTTCGGTTGAGACAGCTGGGTGGCTGGGGGGAGGACGTGTCTCTCCCCAACGTGGCCTCTCCTTCTCAAGGAGCCGAGCCCAGGCTTCCTTACATCTCCATGTCTCAGGGCAGCAGGAGACTGAGATTGGAAGCTGCCCACCTCTTTGAGTCTGGGCTCTGGAACTCTCTCAGGGCCTCTCCTGCCATATTGTATCGGTCAGAGCAGTCACACATCAACCCAGATTCAGGACTGAGGGGATGGACTCCACCTCTTGAAGGAAGGATCTGCAATCCACACTGCAAGGAGTGTGGATGCAGGGAGAGGTGACTCATTCGGGGCTGTCGTTATAACGATATGTCACAGCGGCACAGAGCACTAGGGCGTGGCATTCAAGGCCTTGTCCTCTGGCTCCGGTGCCCTTTAGCCCTCCTGGTGGATTTCTCTTCTCCAGCTTCCTTCTCTGAGCACCTCACACCCTTTTCCTCCTTGGGGGCTTTGCTGGTGGGTCTCCTTTGGCAGAGCTCAATGTGAACAAAACTCAAGAGTCCGCCAGCCCTGGGTGGCAACCTGGCTCCACCATCACTCCTAGCTGTGTGATCTCAGGCAAGGCTCTCTGTCTCTGAGCCTCATTTCCTCCACTGATAATGAGGCTGCAGTGGCCTGACCCTCTCAGGCTGCCGTGAAGATGAAGTGAGAGACAATAGGTCAAGAGCCCGACGTAGAATCTGCCTGGCGCTGGTGGTGACCGCTAAGTATTTGGTCCTGACCTCCCTCCATCTTCCCTTGTTGCTCCCACTTCTCTGGTGAACACCTACTTGTTTTTGCATGGCACAGCCTTTGAAAAGTTTTCCCTGGATCCCCTTCACCCTGACCCCAAAGAGAACGAATCACTTCCTCCTTTTATCTCCCATAGTCCTTTGAAACATCTCAGTGATGTCCCAGGTCACAGTGCTGTATGCATGTGTGTCTCTCAGGGTGGGAGTTCTTGTATCTAAGAGTTGTGTCTTATTCATCCTTTTGTTTTCAGGGCCCAGCACACAGTGGTGGTCTGTGCCTTTGTTTGGTGAATGAATGACCAAATGCCTGGCCTTCCCAGAAGGCACACCCTTCATTTTTCTAGGACCCTTCTTTCGCATCCTAATTGCCCCAGATGAGGAGTGGAGTAAAACAAAGAGCAGGCTTTTGTCCTTTTATTTAGACACGTGATCCCACGTCATGATGTCTGCTCTAGGGGAAAATGCCAGCAGCTGCTGCAGGCCCGTCAGCCATCCCTCTCTAATGAGGGCTGTACATCCTGAAGGAAGGAGAGGCATGCTCTTCCTGCAGGGTCATTATGCATTAAAAATTAAGGCATCAAGCAGAAAGCCTAGCTCAGTACCCATGAGATAAATATCTGTTTCTTGTTTGCATAGAGGGAACATCCTGGCTCCTGTCTCCCTGGTTGGACCAGAGATAGAGGGACCAAGGAGGCTGGCCTCAGACAGGCACGCCCCATCCTCTGGCTCAGCAGAAAATATTTGCAACTGAGGCTTTAGGGTAGGACAGACCCGGGTTCAAATCCTAGCTCTGTCACTTGTGGTTCTGCAACCCGGGGCCAGTTTCACATTTTGGAACCTCCATCTGTTCATCAGTAAAATGGGAATAAAGATAATTCTCTGGAAAGACCGTTGTGAGGATTAGGTAAGGTAACATAGCTACCTGGTCCCTCTGCTGCTCCAAAACCATCTGAGTCTCAGATCTGTGACATTGCTCTAGCAGATGAGTTATTCCATAAAGAAAATATTTGAAATTAAGTGCCTTCCTGGACCCTTAATGAAGATTATCAGAGTCTCGGAAATCATAACAAAGGTGCCAGGCAACTGCTAGTTCCACTCACTGGGCAGTAAACATCAATGCTAATAATACTGGAGCTAACAGATGAGCATTTAACACGTGTCAGCGACTGCTCTATGCATTGGGCACACATTCATTCATTTAATCTCAACAACAACACTGTGAGGCTGATGCTGTTATTTCCCCCATTTTACAGATGGAGAAACTGGGGCCCAGAGAGATTGAGTGACAGGCACAGATATATAGCCAGTTAGTGGCAGAGCTGGGGTTTAAACTCAGGTGGTTTCGCGTCACAGGTGTGCTCTGAACTTCAAGGCCATCCTGCTTTACCAACATGATGGCATTTACAGCGCTAAGTGCTCTGTAGCAAATGACCACAGAATACCCGGTGCTCACAGAGCACTTACCAAGTGGAGCACACCTTGCTGAGGCCTTTCTTTGAATGGTGACAATAGTCTTAGGAGGCCAGGACCATTATTTGGATCTTCTTGATGAGGAAACTGAGATACAGAGAAAGCAGGGTCTCTTCCAAGGTGACTCAAAGAATAGGTAGTGGAGTTGAGATCTGAAATTCAGCAGAAACCAGACTTAACCTTCACCCATTACAAGTGGAGGATGGTGCAGGCACATGAGTATTTGAAACTGCTCAAGCTTACGTCCTAGGATGTCAGTTATTACTCGACAGTATAACTCAATTCCAGGAAGCTGAGCAGTGCAGCGGCCCCGACCTCACAGCACTCCCCTGCCTCCCCAGCGGCCCCTCAAGGGTGGGGCTCCTCCTGCCCCTCCCCTCAGCATCACACCTTCCCTTCCCCTTACCAGAGGGTCTCCCTGGGGCAGGACTTAGCCCCCCTGGCTCCACGGGCCTCCAGCAGAGCCTTTGGAGAGAATTCAGGGAGTCAGAGAACATGGCAGGGAAAATTCCATCTCTGTGTTCACTGATCTTGACTGAAATCAGGCATTTCCTTTAGTTGTATGTTACCAATAGAAATAACCAATAAATTCCTATCACATTACGTAGTTCCAATGCCTTGAAATACCGTTTAAACCTATCAGCACTTCAAAATGATGGTGCTTATTAGACCTGCCATTACATCGCATTATTTAATGCCTTAATAAAGAAGCTCCTATATTGCTAAATTATAAATTTGTTTTTTTAATATTTTGCTATTTTAAATATAGTTAGTACACTTTCTAATCCTATGTATTTTTATTGTGTGCCTTGAAAAACAATATTCCCAGAAGCAGTCTTTAGGCTTTATCTGACATCCAGAGTACCCCCTGGTCCGTGAAATGTTTACAGCAACCCTTTGAGATAGGACTCTATTATTGTCTCTAATAATTCTTGTATATAGAAAATTCAAGCACAGAGAGGTCAAGAAAACTGCCCAAGGATGCACAGCTAGTAGGTGAAGAGCAAGGATGGAATCCAAGGCACTCTAGGCCAGAGCCTGCCCTCTTGGCCAGCATGCTGGGTCAGGTCCCCTGGGCCCCCTTGCAGGCCTCCAGACCATCCCTCCATCTGGCACTTTCCTCACCGGGATGTAATTGTTGCTTTATCTCTCAACAATTCCAGAGGGACCCTGAGAACCTTGAGGGCTGGGACTGCTTTTATTTATCTCTGAATCCCTGGAAACTAACTCAGCGCTGAGCACAGAAAATGTTCCAAAGGAAAGTTTTTGACTCAATATGTCTCTAACCCATAATGTCTCCTATATAGTTGGTGCAAAGATCCTTTTTTCCTGACAGAATTTTTACAGCATTAAAAAAAAAAAACCCAAAGCAAATAATTTGTCCACATTTTATAATGGCATTAGTACAAAGTCGTACATTTTTATAGCACTTTTGATGTTGCCAAGAATTTTTATATCCCATTGACTTGAACCTCAAGTGTAAATTAATCCAGACAGGAATGAGACATTTAGTTTTACAGGGGAGTAAATGGAGGCTCCAGGCGGTTGGTCCCAGGCAGCAGGGCTGAAGGGCTGAGGCTGTGGAGGCCGGCGGCCCGGGTTCAAGCCCAGCTCTGCCACCCTCAGCTGACCTCGTGCAAGAGCCTCAAATCTCTGAACCCAGAGGTTTCACCCACAGATGGGGACAGTGAGAGCCACCTTAGGGAGCTGTTGTTACGATTCCATAGGATGCGCATGGTTTAGAATGAGTTTCTGGTACATTGTAAGGATACGGTAAACTGCAGCTCTCCTCCAGCATCAGTGGAAGATGGTCCAGTGTTGGTGTTATCACAAGGCTGATGCTCTGGAGACAGCAGGCTGCAGTGGCATTAAAATTGGATTCTGGATCGACTCAGCCACACGCCTGGAACAAGACTCTAGACTTCTCTGGAATTTGATTTCCTGATCTGCAAAATGAGGAGGCAGGGTGCAGGGGCTCAAAATTCCTTCTTCAGGTGTGTGGAACATAGTAGAAAGTCCAGTTTAGAGACAGGGTGGGACCCCTCACCCTGAGCCCCAAGGAACTCTTGGGGCACAGCTTGAAGACAGTTGGAACAACTGGTTTAGCCAGAGGTCAGCACCAGAGAGAATGAGGGCCAGATCAGACCTGTAGACTTGTCTCCTTCGGGGTGTGTGTGTGGTGTCTTTGTGGGCGGTGGGGAGTAGTTAGTGGATTTCAGTGTCTTTAGATGGGGTGCCACTCCTGAAGGTAACTGAGTTTGATCCTTGTTCAAGGTTCTCCCACCCAACTCTTGGAGTGTGTAATTCTTTAAGAACAGTCCGGATCTCCCCCACCCATCCTCTACAACATCCCTTCCCCGGCCCAGATCTAGTCCCTTCCTTCCTTCCAATCTCTTATGATTATGAGCGCTTTAAGTTTTCCATTAGCAGAACATTGGTGCAAAGGGCTGACTGCCCAGGGCCTCTCTGCCAAGGGCCTCTCCTGGGAGCTGAGCCTTGATCAGAACTGGTGGAAGCCCCTTCTATAGTTGCATCCATGAGCCCCCATATAAACAGTCTTTTATATCATTAAACCGTGCCAGGAGACTAGAAGTGTGAAAGAGGGCATTGGCCAGAGGGCGGGGGTGGTCAGCCCAGGCCATAATGGTACCAGGGATAACCTACCGAACAGATCTTCTTCCCCAAACGACTTTCCTCATGTAAAATTGTCTTCTATTATTGCTGGAAAACAGGTTTTTAAAAGAGGTTAACATGCGATTTAATGAATATGGAGTAATAATGTTCCTTGTATCAAATTAAAATTCTAAGGCGGCCACATGAAACAAGAGCATGATGAGTATCCAACATTATGTATTATTATTATTGGGCTGCTTGATTGCCCTACATCCTTGGGAATAGGAAAAACAGCTCCAAGTCCTGCATTTGAATTGGCAAGCATCACCTTCCGAATAAGAATCTGGGGAGACTGGCAGCAGGCTCACCCGTCTAAGGAAGGTCCTGGGATATTAAGAAATAACGTGATGATCAAGCAGGGATAACGGAACAGATAACAGCACTGGTTTCGTGGGAACAGTGTGTGGGTATGTGTGAAGTTGGATTCTAGTGGCTCTATCCCCATGCTGTGTGACTTTAGGCAAGTCACTTCACCTTTCTGAGCCTCCATCTCTCCACACTGTTGTTTAGTCTGGATAAAGGACTGTTGTGAGGGGAGGGCCATTGTGTTGTAGAGCTGGTATGAGGATAAATTAGGGTTACAGATGTGAAAGCACTTTGTAAACTCTACTGGGCTATTGAGTTCTGGGGATTGACGCTAACTAAACAGTCTTAATGTCGATTTCTTCCCTATACCCACCCCCTCCTCCCCACTTCTGAAGCCCGGCTGCCGTCTATAATGTTTAGTAATAGTAAGCCCCATTTATTTAGTGCTTACTAAGAGCCAGGTGTTATTTCACTGAGTTCCACTGTAACTTTATATGGTATTATTATTAACTCCATTTTATAGACTAGGAAACGGAGGCTCAAAATGGCTCATAAGCTGCCCAAGATCACAGGGCCAGTAAGTGGCAGAGATTTAAATCCAAGTCTTTCTAACTCTAAAGCCTTTTAGTTCCTAGGCTGTATCTGCCTCTAAAATATGCCCGACAAGCTGCTTCCAAACTGTGTTTGAACACCTCCAGGGACAAGGGGCTCATTACCACCCCCGTTCCTCTCCTCACAACGAGTGCTCTCCCCTGACACATAAAGCATTATTACGGTGATATTATTATCTGTAAAACAGAGTGATTGGAGTAGATGCTTAAGCTCTGTTCCAGAAACATCACTTGAAGAGCATGTGCATTTCCAGACAAATCCAGCCGGGCTACAGAAGAAAGGATTAAAAATTTCTGTATGAAAATGGAACACAGCGAGTAAGAGGTGTGTGTGAATGGGGGCAATTAATCCTCTTTTGCCGATCGCTGTAAAAAAACATTTGCTGGAAAAGAGGCATTTATTCCCCGCAGACACATGGTGTGATTTTGAAATATCTCCACAGAAGGCAAGATGACTGAGAAAATACAAATCTATTAAATGTGCAGGGCCAAAGAAAAAGGGGCTTCCATAAAAGGATTTCTAAACCATATCAAAGGCTTCTCAGGTCAGGGAGGGCTGTCGGAACACTACCAATTAGAGCTAAATGGGAAACCGGCTTAAATCTCAAAATTAAAGATGAAGAGCCGCAATTAACCTGTCTTCTAACAGAAAACATAGCCCTTAATGCTCAGTGTAATTTAATATTTCAAAATTACGGCCACAAGCATCTAAGGCTCCTGTTCGACAATATAAAGTGGACAATAAATGTCTCAGTGGGGCCTTGGATATCACAGGTGAGATGGGGTAGGAATAATGCCAGTCCAGGGTGACTCTGAAGTCACAATGGCACAGACACAGTTAGAACTCACCCCAGGACACGAGTCCACGAGGCTCAGTTCTGTTTTCCAAAGCCCTCCTCTCTGGCCAGCAGGAACCATTTGATTTGTGTTTCGTGGGCTTTAATAGGGTGGATTATGCTGATGTGAGTGCACACACGTCATGCACAGCCACCACGCTCAGAGGGTCCACAGACTGTTCCAGTGGATTTCTCTAAAGCAATGCTCTCAACCTTGGAGAGCTTTGAGAATGCCTCACCCCTGAGCCTTCACAGAGACCAGCAGGCTGGGGCATCAGGTTTTTCTAAGGCTCCCGGTTAATTTCCATTGGCACCCAGGGTTGAGAACTGTTGCTCTGAAAGATTGTGGGCCCAACAAAGAAGAGAAAGTGGACGCTTGGAACACAGTCAAGGCTTGACTAGACTCGAATCAACAGGATGGTACCGGGTGGGTTGATCCTTAGCTGTGCAGTTGAGAGAATATGTCCGTGGAAAATTTTCCAATTGGCAGGCAGGAAAATTGGGAGCTGAAGAGAGCAACCACATAGAGTTCAGTCTCTGACAAAGTCTCAGAGTATAAAACCCATGGCTGAGAATCTGAGTTTCCTTGTTGCCAGTGGATATTTGTGGCCACTCCAAATGTGTGAGGCCCTGGCGGGTGGCCAGCCTTCCACAAGAAGGATGATGCTGAAACGCCCACCAGATCTCCCCAAGTCCTGGGGCCTGGCCCCCAACCAGCTTCCCCTTCCTTCTCCGTAATGCTTCTCTTGTTGCTGGGTGACAGCGTGGGGCGCTGGGAAGGTCACCAGCTCAGCAGACAGATGGACTCAATGCCCAGAGACACCATTTAGTAGTGATCGCAGTCAAGGAGTTCTGCTCTCTGGGCTTACTCAGTTTCCTCGTTTATAAAGTAAATAATAATAGGACTCACAGGAATGGTGTGAAGACTGCATGAGATCAGCCACGTGAGCCCCCAGTGTGGCACTTGGCACGCTTAGCCCCTGACATGCGAGGCACCGCGTATCGCCCATTCATGGACCCGCTTGTAGCATCAACCATGGGTGCGCCCTTCCGTGTACCAGTGCCTGCTTCCTGCCACCGTGCTTTTGCCCAGCCAGTTCCCTCCTCCTGGAACACCTTTCCTCCTCATCCCTTCCTGTCCAATCCTACATATTTTGCCCTCATGCTGGGTTAGGCTCTAGACCTATCACCTCTTTCTCTTTTTGCACTGTCCTCATCCCAGAATTTAGGTTTTAGAATTTAGAACAGTGGGACTGTTCTCTCCTCTCACCATTTACCTTATTGGTATTCTGGGACCCTACTCTGCAGGGACCATCATCTGCCTGATTCACACCATCACTCACATTTACTGAGAATTCCCAGAGGATGATGTCTGTGATGTTTCATCCCCCGGAGGACAGTGTGGAGTCCCAGGAAAAGCATAGGCTTTGGCACGTAGTCCTCTCTGCAAGCCTATGAGGTGGGCCCTCTTACTATCCCCACATTACAGATGAGGAAACTGAGGCAGAGGTTAAGTCACTCGCCTTAAGTCAAATAGTTAATTCAGAGGTGGGACGCATGCCCAGCAGGCTGGCTCCAGAGTCCTGGCTCTTAACCATTAGGGGATACTTCCTTACAGAGTGAAGTCCCCCTGCAGATGAGAATAAACAGGAGGGAGAAATGGAGGACCAAGGAGAGTCGGGGATGGAGACACTGTGAGCTCCAGCTGGAGCAGGGAGGCCTGTCACTAGCATCAGGGGGCCTCAAGGAAGCCACATGAGCACTGAGTTTCCCTTCCAATTACTGTCTGTGTGACCCCCCAGGGGATGGGGTCAGGGGTCACTGGTCAAGCATCCAGTTTGGAGTGACACCCATTGGTGCCTGGAGACCACCTAGAGACCACCCATTGGTGCCTCCAATGCACCCCAAGGGGCAACTCCAAGTCCAACAGTCTACAACATTTGTAAACCCTTCCTTCCAACAGGAGGGGGCCCTGGGCATCTAGAGTGATGAGGGTGGTGACATGAAGGGGAAGACCA
Organism: Camelus bactrianus; assembly: GCF_048773025.1. Lineage (NCBI taxonomy): Eukaryota > Metazoa > Chordata > Mammalia > Artiodactyla > Camelidae > Camelus > Camelus bactrianus. The sequence goes on from NC_133548.1 coordinate 15,820,089, forward strand.
CTCCCCGACCAAGGTCAGCCGTGAAAGAAGAATGACCCAACACGACAGCTCCCGTCCAGCTAAGCAGCCTTGGGACACAAGCAGTGACACTCCATGTGGTCAGTGATTCTCTGGGCTGGAGCTTTGCTAAAACACCCCAGCCTTCCTCCTCCCTTTGTTCTTATGGCCGGGCTCCAATGGCCTCCTTCGACCCCCTGGCAGTGTTCCTCTGGCGCACGGCCCTCCACACACATCTCTTTAACAGCACTGTCCTTGCTGCATTACACTTATTTCTAAGGGTCCGTTTTCCACTCTGGACTGTGCTCTTCCTGAAGACGGGGTCTGCTCTTACTCATCCCTGCCTCCTTGTGTCAGCCCAGTCGGTCCTCAATAAGCCATAATTTGCTACATGGATGGTGCTCCTGGCTGGTCCGCTGAGCCAGCTGGTTCAGATCACCCGGGCCTGAGGGGCACATGAATTCTGAGACCCGGCCCGGCCCCTATGAGCCCCCTTGCCACTGTCTCCCCACCTCACTCAACAATAGGCTCTTCCACCCTGGCTCCACCACAGTGTTTAGTTGTGGGACCACAGGTAACTCACTTAACTCCTCTGAGCCTCAGTTTCTCCATCTATAGAAGGGGGCGATCACACTTGCCTTACAGAGTCATTTGAGGATTACAATGATTAATTAATTGCAATTAATTACAACTACAATTAATTACACTTGAGGATTACAATGATTACTTAATTAATTACAATGAGCCTTTTAGAAGGAGCTAGACTAGGCCCAGCAACAGGAGACTCTGGGTGGCCACTGCTTCCTGCCTGGGGTCTTTCCTCCCAAATTGTCTGATGCAAATGACTTCCACTTGGCCCTGCTGGTGTCCATCTCCCAGCTTCTAGGCTGTGCAGGCCCCCAGGCCCATCCTACAGGACCCCTCTCCCAGCCCCCTTCACTGTGAGTGACATGAGAACCAAACCAGTTCCCTTACCGGTGTCCCAGGACCCCTGCCGCGGGACTAGTCAATTCCTCCACGAGGCCCCTCTGCCCAGTGAGGGCCCTTTGCCTCCTTTCTGTCACCTCCCTCGGGAAGGCTGGCATCTTGGAAAGGCATCCAGGGAGGGGGACACCTGGGTAGAATATAAAACTGGTGCTGGTGGTGGCCGGGTGCCCGCATCCTCCTCTGAACCCCAGCAAAGCTGGTGAGGGGCCTCCGAGCCACAGCCCTGGGGGCTGAAACCACTCCTGTGCAGAAACAGGCAGCACAGACCAAACCAGAACAAGGACAGATTGGAAACTCAGAGCGGCTTTAGGCTCAGGAACCCAATGTTCAGAACAGAGCGTGGAGTAGGCTCTGCTACATGGAGCGGGAAGGGGAAGCATTCATCTTTTTTCTTTTTTTCCCAAGCGAAACAGGAGTTTTTCCCAGGGCTTGGCCTCCTCAGCAGTTAATGGAGGGTCTGCTTCTGCCATCTGTAACCTTACCAAAAAAAAAAAAAGGATATGGAATTCAATAAGGTGTTTTTTCGATTCCCAGGACAGCCCTTCAGGGTTTGTTTTCACGTTCACAGATCCCTTCTGTCCTCATGGCAATGCAGAGGTAGATGAATATGCCTCTTTTCCTTGTTTTACAGATGACTAACTGGAGGCTCAGAGAGGCTAAGCGACTCGTCCCTGGTGACTCAGCTAGTGAGTGCTGGGCTGGGATTTGAATCCATCTCACCACCAATTAATAACTTTCCCATTGTGTCCTGGGGGGTTCTAGGGGTTCTGGCGGGGGGGGGGGGAGTTGCAGGGAGGAAGAGCAAGCAGGTTTCGGCTTCTTCTACTCTTCGTTCTTCCTCTTTTTCTTGTTTGCGAGCAATTGTTCGCACAGAGCCAAGCACGTGAATGGCTGTCGAGAGAGCAAGAAGAGTGGGATGGGAGGAGACGGGACATTCACACATGGGTTAATTTTTGTTCCTGTTACATAGTAGATATTTGTTCCTCTGACATATCAATTGGGCTTCCATGTAAGATTTCTGTTGAAGAAAGGGATCACCAGCTTAAAAATAATTGGAAACCAGTGCACCAAACCAAGTCAGGTCTGAGGCTTGTGCCTGCAGGATTGGTTCGTGATGAGGTGGTTTTCTGCATGGTGGCGTAACAACAAAACTTACCAATCTAGAGACGGCTGCGTGGTGGAGGAGAATGCCAGCACAAGTGGGCTGAGGGCAGTGTCTCCTCACTGAATTTGAATTAAGAATCTTTAGCTACTAAAAACTGGGCAGAAGTCCCCGGGATATTGGCAAGACCTAAGCAGCCACCTCCCAGGACAGAGCTCTGGGGAAGGTTTGGTAGGATTTGGGCTCCAGCACGTGGTCCTCCAGGCAGGTCAGCTCCTGGTCCCATGCCAGTGTCTCTGAGCCCCTGGCTGGGCTAAGAGGCAGCGACTGGCACCAGCCAACACCCATCCTTTGAGCCCTGACCCTCAGGCTGTGGGTAATGGGGTTTCCCTCATCTAGGCAAAATACCTCAGACCCTTTGGGCACCTTAGGTCAGCCTGGGCAGATGATCTGGCAGGGCAGCTTAAGAAAGAGCTGGAAGTTTAAGGAATTCTCTGAAGTCACTCAGACATCTGCAGAGACTAAAACAGCAATTTCCTCTTGGTGGCTACACGTGGCGTTCCCAGCGGAACACGTGGCCCCCAGGTGCTTGTGGGCAGCCCCTGCCATTCCTGACCCTTCTGCTGCTGCTTGGTCTGCTCCCAGCCAGTCAGCCTGCCCAAGAGCTGATCATTCACACAGCAGCCAGGACCAGGGCCAGCGTCACCAAGATCAGTAAGATGTGGTCCACGTCCCTGAAGAGCAGGGGACATGCCAGGAACATCTCTCCCACCAGCCAGTGGCTTCTGGAAGTAATGACTTTTGTAGCCTCTACAGTTTATGGAGAGCTTACTGTGTGCTAAGCGCTCTGCAGGCATTACCGCATTGAGTTATTATCAGCCAATCAAAGGAGAGTCCTGTTTCTCACTCCATTTAGCAGATGCGGAGACTGAGGTGCGGAGAGGTTAACTCAAACAGTAAACAAAAGAGTGGAGACTTGAACCCAAGTCTGATACCCAACCTTCACTCTTGACCAAGCCCTACTGTGCACACCCAGGATGTTTGGAGTGAGACCCCACCTCGACCAAGTCCATACACTCTGGCTCCTGCCTTAGTTTCTCTATACCAGATATTCTCAGCAGGGGCAAGATCAACAACAGGGGGCAACAATAGGTTGAGGTGGGTGGCAAAAAAAATCTTACTTTTTATGTACAAAGCGTATTGGTAGGATTTAAAGTCCCAGGTTCAATCACCAGTACTTCCATTTAAAAAAAAGTTAATGAAGAGTACAATTAAGAGTAAGTGCCTGGAACATAGTAGGTGCTCAGTAAATGGTTATTTCCTTCCTTCACTGCCCACTGGAGCCAAATGTAAACTGGTTCCACTGGGAGCTTTTGTGTATCGGCCCCAGTCTCTGCCTAGTCCCACCAAGCTCCTCCCTTCCCCCTTTAGCCCTTGATGTAGAGGCCCCAGCATGCTCCTTGCCCGAGTCTACCCCCATTAGGACCCAAGTCCACCCCAACACCCCCGGTTCCTCCTTGGTGGCCCCAGCGCCGCAGAGTTCCCTGCTGGGTCTTGTTACAGGTTAAACAGGTACAGGCTTAGCTCAGCTCAAATGAAACTTGAACACTTCAGGTCGCCGTTGTCAATTCTCCCAACACAGGGAAAAAGGTAATTGTCAATTAACGAGCCCATCAACTGAAGCGGGAGGAAAATCAATAACACGGACCAATACAGAGTGTTCTAATGTCAGTCAGGATTCCAGGAGCGGGTGCCTTTCAAATGGGTACATGGAGTAATTGGCTTCTCCCTTGTGACCCGTCCCGCGGACTCTACAACTCTCCAATTAACATGTACTGTTGACAGGCACACAATTATTTGGGTTCACTGTGCCCCAGCCAGTGTTTGTTCAATCAGAACTTGCAAATATGTGGAAAGTGCACAGAATAGTAAGTGCAGGATGGCTCTAGGGGCTGCCAAACAGTGAGTGGGACTTAAAGGAGCCTGGGACTTGGGATTTCCCTTTCAGAGAGCTGCCCTGGGTCTCAGCCCAGATGCCGGTTCAGCCCACCTTGTTCTAGCCAGACTGTTAATTAGACCAGTTCCTGTCCCCACGGACAAACTCAGAGAGGGCTGCTCATGGCTCGGACCACACTGTCCCCCACAATCTAATAGAAAAGAACTATCCCTGCCCTGTTAAACTGCTGGGCCCGTGACCTTACCTCGGAGGCTCCTTCTGCCTGGAAGGCTGTGTCTCATCTCTTCCACTGAATCATTCTGAGCTCTCCAAAGCAGTCTCTAAATCCTCCAAGATTCTTTCTGGGCTTCCCCCAGGCTGCCATAGCCCTGTGGACTCATTTCATGCTTAGCACTTACACCACTGGGTTACTCCCCTGGTTTATCTCCCAGTTTCCCTCACAAAAGAGTAAGCTGTTTGATGTCCTTCCTCTCTAAACGTCAGCACTTAGCACAGAAGGTGCTTAGTGAATGGTTGTTGAATGGACGCATGGGTAGGTGTTGCAAGAGTGAGTGGTCAAGTGGGTGGATGGATTTGTGGGCACATGGAAGAACAGATAGGAAAACAGATAACTGGTTAGGAGTGAAGGTGCATGAGAGGGTAGAGTGGAGGGGATGCACTGGGTTGGGTGGGTAGAGTCGGAGCACAGGTGGGTGGTGGATGGAATGATGGGCAAAAATACTGATGGGGGATTGGATGGGTAGTGTGTGGGTATGTATTTGAAAGCCCATTTAGCACAGAGGTTAGATGTGTGGGCTCTGGAGCCAGATCTCTTGTGTTGAATCTTAGCTCTGGTATTTCCTGGCTATGGGACCATGGGCAAATGCATCAGTCTATCTGGGCCTCAGTTTTCTTATCTGTAAAATGGAAATGATAATAGAATTTCCTCTTAAGCATGTTGCAAGGACTAAATTATACCTATGAAACACTTAAAACAGTGGCTGGCATAAAGAAGGACTAAATAACTGTTAGCCACTATAATTTTTATGATTATCATCATTACTATTAATAAAATGAGAAGTGAACAGATGCATGGAAGGATAGATGAATGTGCAGATGGTTAGGTGGGTGGACCCATGGATGGAGGATTTGATAGGAGAATGGGCAGATGGACAGGTTGATGTGTACACAGATGGGTGATGGGTGAATGGGTGGATGGTGAGGGAGGGAGAAAATGAAAAGAGGGATGGACAGAGGACTGGATCTCTGTGCCAAGGGTAGTGGGTGGAGCTACTGCATGGGAAGCCCTATTCTGAACTCACCCCCAGGTCATCAGAGATTGCTGCCTACTGAAGCCCCTCCATTTATTCAGGTTTTATTGTTCCCGATGGGAAATCCTATTGGATTCCTCCCTCCCAAACACCCAGGCCGGCTCTTGGTATGGTTCTTCATAATTCACATATCCAGGTTGTCCTTTTCTGAGGGTCCTCCTGGAACTGACCAGCTGGTAACTTGGTCCCTGGCCTTCTCTCATAGAGACACACCCCACAGCCTAGACCAATTCTCTTCCTAGATGCCGACACCCCATGCGCCTGGTCTGAATATGCTGAAAGTCCAAGCTTTGCCTGTGTCATTCTTTATTACTTGTAAGTCATGTAATTACCCTCAGCCTCCCAGGCAACGAGGAAATTGACTGAGCATCTACTATGTGCCAGACTCTTGGCATTTATCATCACATTTAATCCTTATTACAACCCTAGAAGGTAGAGTGTAATTTTCCTTGTTTTACACATAAAGTCAAGGACTCGCAGTCACAGAGAGCAAGCAAAGGAGTAAGGCTTTGAACCCAGGTTTCCTTCTCTGATACCAAGGCTCTCTCTACAATCTCAGCCTTCTTGGAGTCCTCAGAAGATGATCCTATCTTCCATGGTATATGTACACACCATTCCAGGGAACAAAAGCTGGAACCGTGCCACAATTCTGGACAAAACAAACCGAAAAAAATACCTTCTAGGGATAAATTTAGATTTCTTATTGATTTTATATTAGAACAACTTGGCTAGAAGACATTCTGTTCATCAGTTTAAAGAGTTCAACCACCCTCCACCCCCTAAGCCTACTCCATGTGATGGTGAATATATATATATAAAACGGATATATATCCCCACTATCTGATGTGTTATCTCCCCACGGGAAGTGGTCCATACTGGTAAAGCAGTGAATTAGCTCTTGTCTGCCCTGTCTCATAGGCTGGCTGCTAATCCTGAAATTAGTTTCAGTTGTGACCCAATCAAAGGGGTTCTTGGGTCTTAATGAGACTCTTGAGGACAAAAAGCCCTCAAGAATCAAGAGTGAATGCTGAATTGTGGAATTCCAGACACTGTGCCAGCCAGGGGCCTCTCACAATGTCTCATGCATCGAGTTTAATACAACTCCTGCTCCTGCTCAGGCAGAGCCTCCTCCTTGAGCCAGACTACAAACCCTTTGATGTAATTGTTAAATATCTAAAAATTTGGAGTGCTCTATGATGTTCAAAACACCATGTCATTAGATCCTCAAAATAGCCCCAATACAAAAACAGGAAACTATAGACCAATCTCACTTCTGAACTTGAGCAGGAAAATTCTAAATAAAATATTAGCTAATGAGATTCAGCAATACATTTCAAAAATACATCATAAACAAGTAATGTGTAACTCAGGAATTCAGGGTTAGTTCAATACCAGAAAATCTATTATATAATATAGCATATTAATAAATTAAGGTGAAAAATCAGAGGATCATATCAGAAGAGGCAGAAAATGCACTTAATAAAATTCAACACATATTCACAATTTAAAAAAATACAGAAACTCTTGGTAAATTAGTAAAAGAAGGGAATTTTCTTAATCTAATAAAGGGTATCTATTTTTTTTTTAAAGTAAGCAAACACTGTACTCAACGACAAAGCTTTGGGCAGAGTTCTACCAAAGTCAGAAACAAGATAAAGATGTTGAGGGGTGGAGGGTATAGCTCAGTGGTACAACACATGCTTGGCATGCACAAAGTCCTGGGTTCAATCCCCAGTGCCTCCATTAAAATAAACAAATAAACCTAATTACCTACCCCTCACCAAAAAAAAAAAAAAAAAAAAAAAAAAAAAAGATAAAGATGTTCAGCATTGAACCAGAGATCCTAATCACTTTCAAAAACCAAGTCAGAACTCTAATGGGGGTGGTGGGTATTTGGAAGGTAGATGGTAGAGCCCCAAATAAAAAAGAAGAGAAAGAGCTTCAGCTGAAGACCAGGCTTAGCACGTATGCAATTGCCATGATAATTTCCCCACAGAGCCCATCCTGGGGCTCATCAACTTGTGTGTCACGTTAAAGTTCTGTTGGGTTTTAGACAGAAAACCCCATTCCTGGCGGAGTGCTCTAACCTTGCTGAGGTTTTGGGGCATCTGAAGTCAGTCCATTAGACAATGTCATGACCCATCTTTTTAGCATAAATGCCAGCCGGAAACTTGGAAACACTCCCTCAATTTTTGCTTACAGTGGGGAGCCTGCCTTGTGGAAGTTAACTTGCTTCTGGCCCTTTCTAGCCCTTCTCTCACTGAATCATGGGGGTTTAGCAATGCAAGGGAATCCAGAAGCTGTATCCTTTGTCACTGGAGAAGCTGTAGCACAAAGTAGTGAGGTGACCGACCCAAGTTCCCATTACCAGGAGCAGCAGAACCTGGATTATGCATCCATCCATCCCTCCATGCATCCTTCCATCCATCCATCCATCCACCCACATGTACGTGCATGTGACTCAGTACACACTTACATGCACCCGCCGGGTGCCAGGTGCTATGCTAAATCCTGGGGTGACAGTGGTGGTTAAGATAGCCCCTACCCCTGCTTTCTTAGACCTTACAGTCCTGTAGAAAAGACAGCCATTAGCAAATAAATTGCATTAATAAAATGTTCCCAAATAAAGAAATTAAATGGCCCCAAATGAAAACTGTGAGAGTTGGGAAGGAGACATTCATGGTTCTGGGAGGTGTGGGGAGTTAGAGATTGCTCCAAGATGGACTTCACATAAAGTCCATCTGTGACCCAAAGAAGGCTCCACTGAAAAACAAGAAAACAAAACTGTAATAGGAAAAAAAAAAAAGACTTCTTTCAAAATAGCAAAACAATTTGAAAGATAACCTGGGAATAAACCTAGCAAAAGATGGGCCTGATTTTTATGGAGAAATTTGTAAAGCATTACAGAAGGAAATAAAAGAAGTGGGAAGGCTGAGGGGACGATGGGAGATGAGGAGGAGGGAGAGAAGGCAGGCAAGAGCGTGCCAACACCCACACCAGGGGGACTCAGTCTGGACTGAGATAAAAGTCAATGGAAAAAGCAAAGAATGATTTGGATTCTGGGCTCTAGGCCCTTGAGTAAGATTTTCTTTCTGGTAATGGGCTGTACTTTCATGCCCACTTGTTACAAGCATAGCTAATGCACATGTGAATTTGTAACCATCTTTCTTCCCACTTAACAATAGAGCATGGCTATTTCCCATATCATTAAATAGCGTTTGATGAAAAACCATAAAAATGGTTCTCTAAGGCAGACAAGCCTGGGTATTTCCTGTTTCAGAGACGAGGAGGACCATGAGGGGTGAGGGAAGGAGGTGCCCAATCATGGGGCAGCTATTATGTGCTATCTAATTCTCACACCCACACTGGGATGCAGAACATTTCCCCTCATCTTGCTAAGGAGGGAAAGGGGTTGGTTTCCAGCTGCTCAGTCCCAGGGCTGGGGCTTGAACCTGGGTTCCCAGGGGTCTTGGCTCTGTGCTGTTTCCCAAGCTGAGGGAAGGGGCGCACCATGCCCTCCCTCCTTTGTCTCCCTCAGAGTTCCATCACTGCGCTGGGTGAAAGGACATTCATTTAGTCATTCAACACGCAGGAGATGAGGGCTCACTCTGCCTGGCATTGGGCTAGAACTTGGGATGCAGCAGGGGATGAAACCAAGGCCTTGCCTTAGTCTCCTACAATTGAGACAACAAATTATCACAAGCCTGGCAGCTTAAAACAGGAGAAATGTGTTGTCTTGTGGTTCTGGAGGCCAGCAGTCTGAAATCAAGGTGTTGGCAGGGCCTTGCTCCCTCTGAAGTCTCCAGGGGAAGATCCTTCTTTGTGTTGCCCAGCTTCCGGTGGCTCTTTGAGTTTCTTGATTTGTGCCAGCATCACTCCCTCTCTGCCTCCATGTTAAATGGCCTTTCCCCAGTGACTCTGTGCCTCAGATGTCTCTCTCTTTTCTCTGATGTGGCCCCAGTCATTGGCTTTAGGGTTGTCCCTACATTCAGGCTGACCTCTTCTTGAGACCCTTAACTTAATTAAATCTGCAAAGACTATTTCCAGATAAGGTCAAATCACAGCTACAGGGCATCAGGACAGGGACATACATTTCTTTTTGGGAGACACAATTCAGCCCATCACACTGCCCTACATTCCAGTGGAGGAAAATGAAGAACCAATAAATATATAGCACTTTAGATGGCAGGAAGTGCTGTGCCAAAGAGGGGAGAAAAGTAGGGAAGGAAGACAGAATATGTGGGGGCAGGTGTAGCAGTTCTAAATGGATGGGCTTGCTGGGAAGGTAACATCTGAGGAAAGATGTGAAGGCGGTGACAAAAAGCCATGTAGGTATCTGCAGAGAAAGTGTTCCAGGGAGAGAGATTAGCAAGTTTTAAAAGCCTAAGGAGTGAACAGACCTGGAAAGAATCAAGCATGGAGAAGAGAAGGAGGGAGGAAATCCAGGCTGTGGTGGGGCCAGCATCGGGGAGGGTCTGTGGATCATGGCTACTCCGAGCGATGGGGCCAGAGCAGGGTTTTGAGAAGAGGTTGATATAACTGGTTTGGAGACCAGTGAGGAGGCAACTATAAAAATCTAGGTGAGAGATGCTGGCTTGGACCAAGGTGGGGAGGGGGTTGGTTGGGGAGGTGGTTCTGGATACATTTTGGAGGTAAGGTCAACAGAATTTCCTAATGGATGTGGAATGTGAGGAGAAAAAAAGAGAGGAGTCCAGATACCAGAAAGGTGTTTTCATCTGAGAAAGTCAAGGATGGAGATGCCATTAACTGAGTTGGAGAAGGGCTGTGGGTGGAGCAGAATTATAGGAAAGTTTAACTCATACCCTGAGTTTTGGGTATGTTGAGTGCAAGAGGTCAAGTAAGAAGAGATGCTGGTTGGGCAGCTGGATATTTGATTCTGGGGTTTGGGGCGAGGTCTGGTCTGAGATAAAATGGTAGGCGTTGTCAGCCCAGAGACAGTTTCAAATTATGAGGGGAGTGAATGTCAATAGAGAGGAGGCCCAAGGAGCGACTTTCACGTGGAACACCTCAATGTTAAGAGACCGGAGAGGGAAACCAACAAAGGAGGTGGAAGCCATGACCAATGAGGTGGGAATTAAGCCAGGAAGTGTGGCACCTTGGAAACCACATGAAAAACGATTTAAAGAGGAGGCGGTGCTCAATTATGTCAAACGCTGCTGCTGGGTCAAGGGAGATGAGTGCAGAGGAGAGACTCTTGGGGTCTCAGAGGTCTTTGGTGTCTTTGCTGAGAGCAGTTTCACTTGGAGGGGTAGGAATGGAAGCTGATTGGAGCTGATTAAAAGGAGTAGAGGAGAGAAACTGGAGACAGCCCACAGAGACAGCTTTTATAGTGTTTTGATGTAAAAGGGAAGAGGGAAATGGAGCAGTACCAGAGAAGAGAGTGCGGTCCAGAGACACTTTATAACTTTCTGGGAATGGAGAAGTAACAGTGTGTTTGTATGCTGATGGAGATGATCCAGTAGAGAGTGCAAATTGGTGACGGAGGATAAAGCAGAAAATCTTCGGACAATGTGCTCAAGGGAACCAGAGTGGCTGGGATCCGGAGCACAGAGAGGGGTGGCCTTAGACTCAGGGACAGTCCATGTTGGTAACAAGGGAAAAGGCAGAGGACTCAGGCACACATGCTGGAAAGTGGGTACATGGGAGACAGGAGCTTGTAGAAGGTCTCTTTCGATTGCTTCTATTTTCCAAGTGAACCAAAGTAAGATCTTCAGCTGAGGGTGGGGGTGGAGGAGGAAATGCTGAGGGTATGAGGCAAAAGGAAATGACAGGTCTAGGAGAGGGCGAGTAAATGTTGGGGAAATAGATCACCTGATTGCAGGTAGCATAAAAGGCTTGCTTGAGAGTCGTTTTCTATGTGCTGGTTGGAAGGATAAGTGAATGAATTAATGATTTTTGAGATCCATGAGGGCAGGAAACCCTCTCTTTTGGTCACCACTATGTATGTTTCTAGCCCCTAGCACAGAGCCTGGTACGTAGTACACATTTCTTGATGACTGAATGAGCGAATAAGCATGTGGCTAGCGGAAGGAAGGGGTAGTTCTGGATGAGAGTGTTTTCCTCTTGACCACCATGATCGCCTTGCAGAAGATGGAGTGTGACCCTGAGCAGCTGTAAGGCCTGTGGCACTAGCCATCTTTCAGGAAGCTAATTAACTCTGGGGTGTTTCTCCTTTCTGTTCTCAACGGTGGAGAGCGAGCCTTTGTTCCTGACAACCTCAATTAGCGCCCACTTCTCCTGAGCTCCCCCACCCTGATGAGAAGGCTGGTGCTGTGGTAGCAAGCGTGTCTGGGGACAAGTGAGATAGCCTGGCTTCCCCTGAGGCTGACCCACCCTCTCAGACCCAGTAGGCACCCTCTGTGCTGGGTGTGCCCAGGGACAATGGCAAGAGGGTGCCGACCCTCCCTCTCAATCCACCCCACTGATCAGTGGTCTGGACGGTGAGGGGCTGCCCAGGCTCGCTGCAAAGCCCAGGCTCCCGACCCCTCCCCCAGCCCCTGCCACAGTCCTCTGACTCCTAAAGAAGACCCTCTCCTGGGCTATTCCTCCAAGTCAACCAGGTCCCCCCTGAGCCTCTGCTTCTTCACATCTTGGGCAGCTGTTCCCATCCCATCCGGACAGGAGCCTTTGACCAAACACACCAGGGCTAAACCCCAGGAAGTGTCTGGGATGGGGGTGGAGGTGGGGGTGGGGGCTCCAGCATCCGTAGTTTAAAAAGTTCCCCAGATGATTTTGAAACACAGCTAAGGCTGAGAACCACTTCATCATTTATAAAACCAGACTAATCATACCTTTCTCATTAGAAGGAATAAAAAGCAAAGCAGTGTGGACGCTCTTTACCTCACAGGCATAATGCGCCCAGAATGTTAGTTACACCTTCTTTAACCTCCACAGCAGTCCTATGAGGTAAGTATCATTAGCCCCATTTTAGAGATGAGGAAGCAGGTTCAAAGAGGTGAGTGAACTTGTCCTTGGGCACTGCACTGCTAGGTGGCAGAGCAAAGGTTTGAACCCAGATCCATGTGCCTCTAAGGTAGCTTTTCATCTGTACCTGGCACGTGGTGGGCCTTTGTTCACAGGGGATGTTTTATTTCTCTTCTATCAAGTATTCAGATAAAGATAGTCCCAGGCAGAAAGAGGGAAGTGGGTTTTTTTTTACTAAGCTACAGACATGGTCATATGGAGGTTAGAGAGATGATGCAGTCCATCCCACCTGGAAGGTGTCAGGAGGGCTGTGTGAAGGAGGGGAGGGGGGCATTTGAATTGGCAGTTTAGGGGCCACTGAAGTCTTGGAAGAAGAAAGGGATGTGATCAGAGCAGGAAGAATCAATGTCAGGGAGAGAATCAACTAGGGAGACCAGTTGGGAGCCTATCCTACTGTGCTGACTGGCTACTGCAAAAGTCTGGGCAGGGAGGAGGGGACAGGCAGGAGTCCAGCTGTAAACCAGCCAGCAAAAGGCATACAGGGCAGGCCCCTGTGCCCAGCTGCCTTTCTGCTGGAAAGCCAAGCTGTTTTCACAAGGCAGCTGGAAGCGCTCTTGGGCAATCTCATCTCCAAACGACTGCATTTCATTATCGTTTAAGTCTTTCTTGGGTTTCATCAAAGTATACGAGTATCTTGAAAAAGAGAAGTGTCTCTTCCCTCAGGTGAGGGGAAAACACGCCAGAGCTTTCTCTTCTAATATAAACTAGACAAGAAGATGCAGCTGAATTTGGCAGAGCCTGCCGGAGAACGCTAATAGACTGCATGAGAAGAGAATTATAGGAAGAGACAGCTCCAGAGGGTGGTGGGGTAGGGAGGGAAAGAGACCCCAGGACTATTGGCCCCAAGTGGGCTCACAGCGAGCTGGGATCAGTGTCGGGAGCAGAAGCAGCCCCAGAGTCTGGAAGGGCTCAGCTTCTCACCTGGCTAGAAGACTTTCCTCCTGGAATGCAGAGAGATAAGACCCCTCGCTCCCTAGCAAACTTCTTGGTGGGTTTCCAGTGATCCCATTAATTGTGGAGGCTCCGGGACTAGAATGGAATCCACGGCGTTTCCTGCATGGATGCTTGATTCAGTGTGGGAGGATGGAAGCGACCTAAAAACATTTAGCCAGGAAAAAAACAAACCAACCAACCCACACAGGTTTGACATGCCCGCCAGAGACCGGGAAGGGGTTGGGGTCTATTGCGTGTATATATATGTGTGTATATATATATGCTGTAAAATACTATCTCAGATAGGGAGATGTCCCACGGAACATTTGGCTTATATGTTGGTGCTTTGCTTTTATAAAATCAGATTATTTTCCTTCTGCCTTTAATAAAAACCAGCGTTGGTCTCTGACACACAGGCTCCCAGCAGCCTGAGCTGGTGACAGAGGCCGAGAATTCAGCAGTGCCACAGGCTGGAACTGTTCTCAAATAGGAAATCGAAGACTGGGAGACAAAGGAGGGGGAGGGAGGGGGAGGGAGGGGGAAGGGAAGGCAGAGCAGGAAATAAATGCAGAGTTGATGCTCAGCTAGGACTTTGAGGACGCTAGCTCCTGGGTGCCCCAGAAATGCTGCTCAGACCCAAGGGTGAGGGAAGCAGGGTCTCGGCTCCCTGCTGGGAACCCATGAGTCCCCTGCCAGCCAGCCCTCGTGCCTCGTGCTCATCCCAGCTCATGTCAGAGGCTCCTGAGTCTTAAGCCTGATGCCCTGTTGCGTGCTACTGAGGGAGAGGCTGTCACCTCCACCAGGAGGGCGCCGTCACTCACGGTTGATGGGTGCAAGGCTGCGGGGCTGGGGGGCAGGGGCTGGGAGGCAGAGCTGGGGTGGGGTGAGAGGCCCAGGGGAGGCTGGAGGTGGCTGCTAAGAGAGGTGTTCCCTGTTCTGTCTTGCCTCGCTCTCTCTCTCCCTCTCTCTGCCTTGCTTTGTCTCCCTTTTCTGTCTTCCTTTGAGTCTCTGGCTCGCTTTATCTCATTGTCTCTCTCATTCTTTGTCTCCTTCCCTCTTTCTCTGTCTGAATCTCTTTTAGTCTCAGAAGAAAAATGGCTGAACTTGTTAAACCAGAGATCAAACACCCCAATGGGCTGGCTGTGTAAGAAGGGAGACCGGCTTTAACCTCTGGGCTCTCCCTCTGCCGTGCGCGGTGGGTTCTCAGTGCAGAGGACGGGCAGGGATGGGGTGGAGGTGGCTGAAAATAATCAATGCAAACCATGTCATCTTCTGGGCCTGGTAACAGGGGCTGGAGGGGTGAGAAGCGCAGGGAAGCCTGAGAAGGGCCAGACACTGGCTCCAACCAAGGCTGCACAATCAGGGAGGCCCCCGCCCCGCAGGAGGAAGCAGCCTATGAAAGGCAGCGATGCCCTGGCGAAGTCAGGAGGCTTGAAGCTGCAGCCCCACAACCAGCAGGGTCCATCTGCCTTTGCATGAAGTGAAATAAGGCATTTATAGGGGTGAAGGACAAGGATAGAAAGTTCCAGAACCAGAGGCATTAGAAATATCATTTCACTAATCCTTCAAACAGCCCTGTGAGGGGTATTCTCCTCGTCTGACAGATCAGTGAGGCTCGGGCCATGGAGCGTGTCCAGTGCACCTGGCTGGGAGGAGCAGGGCTGGCGCGCTGGTCTGGGCTTTTCCTGGTAGGATTTATTCCTGTAGCAGATGGAAACTCGGCCCGTCGTCGGTTCAGAGTAAAGGTGATCAGGTGAGGATGAGCCCAGAGGAGGGGACGGTGGTGGCAGGCAGGGGAAGGGGGAAAGATGCCATAGACACTTGCATCAAGAGACCTGCCCTCCGGACTTCGCCTTTTAGAGGCCGGAAGGGAATGCGGCTCACTGTGCTCATGTCCATTTTGAGAGATGGACACGTTCTGTTGCTCCGAGGAAAGCAAAGAGGGAGGAGGGAAGAGGCGACAGAGGGAAAAACAGTCTTTTCCACTTGCTCCTGCCCCTCCTCCCGCCCTGGAATGCAGGCCTGTGGGCAACCGGGAAAGACAGATGAGAGCTTTTACTGAGCTTACCGTGTGCTTGTGTTAGGTGTGGTCACAGAGGTGCTCTTCTCACCATTGTAACACGTGATCTTATTTTACAGAGAAGTGAACTAAGGCACAGAGAGGGTAAGCAATTTGCTCAAAGTCACACAGCTAGTAAGTGGCAGAGCCAGAGCCTTCACTCGCTCTTCTTCTATTGTCCATGGTCCCAGGCTCTGTCTCTCTGTCTCTTTCTCTCCTTTCCCATCTCCAAGCGTGGAGCTGAGGGCAGGTGGTCAAAGCAAGGGGACACATCAGCCCATCTGCTTGCCCCCCAGGCTGGTTGGATGCAGCAGAGACTGAGCCAGGCCTGCTGGGGCAGCGCCTGCCCCTGGGAGAGGAGGAGACAAATGACAGAGTGGGCCCCCAGGCAGCCCCAGCCACCTTCTTCCCAGCACCCTGTGCAGTCTGATGAAGTGTAATTTGTAATAGCAGTGGGCCAGTCTCGGCCCCTCCTCTGCCAGCTGGAGGAGTGGATGGCATCAGGCATCTCCTCCAAGGAGTATGAGGAGGCTGAGCAAGGCTTTGGCCGTGGCAGGCGGCGCAGCTGAGCTTGGGAGCAGGCTGTGGTAGGTGGGATCTCAGGGAGTCTGAGAGCTGTGCACCTTCAGCCCCTGGGCTAGGCTGCAGGATGTGCTTTGGATCCCCAAGCATCTGGGCTAGAGAGATGGAAGGTGGGGGCTTCCACAGAGCCACCGGACAGGCTCTGGGAGGGAGAGGATGCCATTCCTGTGAGGTGGGGGTGGGGGCAGAGGGCCAGACGAGGGGTTGGCTCCAGACAGGTCCGCAGGGTGCACTTCTTGCACCACCATGTGAGCTGACCCTGAGCTATTCATGTATCATACCAGCACCCACCACCTGGCTCTAAGATGACACCGACACGTAGCACTAACATGTGGCTGTTGTACCACTAACATCCACTTCCAGCCGGAGCTTCGCACCCAAATCTGACACACTAGCAAGTCTGAAACTCAAATATGTGCTCCTGACCTTCAACACTGTTTATTTATCCCAAAAGTGATAGGTGGTTTTTCCCTACATTAACAAGTTTTAAAACCAATTTTTCAAACTCAGAAGATTCACATCCAAATCGGAAGGTCTGGCTCTCCCAGGTGCCTGTTCCCACAGGGCTTCATGGGCTGGTGCTGAGCAGGGCACCCCCTCCACGCCGGGCAGGGCTCTCCCAGTTGACCAGGAACTCTGCCTGTTTCTCATTCCCACTGCCCGCTTGGCCCTGCAAACCCCGGGGTTTGGGACAAAGGTCTGGCACATGCCTGTGGTGGTCCCCATATCACAATCTTTCTGGATGTGGCAGTGAAGGGAGGTTTCTGGAAGAGGGGAAGGATGGATATAAGAGGAGAACGAGGAAGGGAGGAGAGGCTATATCTTTAAGAAACATATCTGGAATCAGTTGGAGCTGTAACTGATGGTGTGTAGGGAAAGCTGGATGACTGGGCAGAGCTTGCAAAAGCATGATACTGTTTCAGCAAGCACTGTCAACAGATGAGGGAGAACAGAATTTGTTAAAGACTTAGGCCTATAAAGAATGGAAATGACCTGCACATCCATCACTAGAGGGGACTGGTTAAATAAATTAAGGGGCTCTCTATAACAGACGGTGGAACCAGATCTAAGAACAAGGAAACTCGCTATGGATGGATACGGAACTGTCTCCAAGACGTACTGTGACAAAGCAAGGCAGAGGCAGTGGGCACTGCACTTGGCTATTTGTATCAGAGAGAGGGAAATGTACAAATAGAAATCTACAAATACAAAATGTAAATATATTCTCTTCTGGAATATAAATAAACTATCTCCTAGAAGCACACAAGAAACTGAAAATGTTTGTTGCCTCCAAGAAGGATAACAAGAGGAGGAAGAAACTTTTCACTCTATATCCTTCTGTGCCTTTTGGGTTTTCAACCATGAAAATGAATTATTAAACAATTAATAATTATCATTAAAGAATATATTCTGGCTTAAAGATTAACCAGCTGTCACTAAAATGTGTAGATCTGAAGAGCTGCTGTCAGGGAGGACTTCGGCCACTCTGATGAGGCCCCACTCACTCACTATGTCCCCTCCCCCTCCCCCCATATTCACCCCCACCCACAGTGGGCAGGACTATTGAGCTGTGGTACCAGCTGCAGATTTCTGCAGTTTTGATTGTCGCTATTAAAATTGATTTTTTTTCTTGAAATCACCTAATATGCAGAAAATATACGATCAGTTTCACAGCAGCCAATAGCCTGAATCAACTCACTCTGAGGTCAGAATTCCAAGCCAAAAAGTTTCCACTGAGAACAGTTTCACGTGTCACCCGTGGGTGGGGCAGTCCCCCTTATGCCCTTGGGGGCCAAAAGCCTGGTGAACCTGGGAAGGAGCCAGCCACTGCTGGGGTGGGACAGCCAGAAGGAGCCCCCTGAATTAGGTGGTCCCTAATGGATCAGTAATGGGCCCCTATGCGCAAACCAGAGCAGGGCAAAGGCACAAGTTGGGAGAGAGGAACGTGGGCCAGGATTTGCAGGACTCAGTGCAGAATGAAAAGGAAAGGCCTCTGCTCAAGAATGAGTAGATTTCAAAATGGCAAGAGCAGAGCACGTAGGCAAGCACAGGGCCCTTCTACGCACACGGCCCCCTGTGACGACACAAGTCCCACACCCAAGAAGCAGTTCCTGCAACCACCCTTCAGGGCAGGCAACCCAGGGGAGGCTCAAATAAGGTTCAGAAAGATACCTAAGGTCGCAGGCAACTTAGTGGATGCACTAGGATGTGAACCCTGGTAAAACCCATGTTTCTTACACGACACTGCTCTCTAACAATAGTAATCAACGTCCTGGGCGCTCCCTCCATGCAGAGCCCCGTTCTAAGTGTTATCCACGTATTCATTTAATGCACACAACCGCCTGCCATGTACTATCAGTATCTCTATTTTACAGAAACTTTTCCAAGGACACACAGCTTGTGAATGGCAGAACGAGGATTCAGACCCAGGCGGTCTGATCTCCAAAGCCTACTCTCACCACCACACACTCCTGGGAGAGGTGGTTCAGGGGTTCAAAGGGCTGAAATCAACTCAGCCATCCAGAGTGGGTGGGTCCGACTTGGGAGCAGAGAAGGAAAAAACAGAAAAGGCTTTACCGTGACTGGTTTCTGGATTTGTGTGGGATAGCGCGGGAAGCTCTGCATCATCGCCATAGGCCCATCATGCGGGTCCTATACACCCTGACTGTTACAGGAAAATGGGTGGGCAGCCACGTCTTCACTGATGGCCTTGGGCTGATGGGACAGCAGTTTGCAAAGAGGAGGGAAAAAACAACGGAAAATACTGAGAGAAGCTGGAATGTTTACTCCTTGCTCCAGTTTTCTCCCATGAAGACAGACAGTGACTAACACTATGGAAAAATGTCCCCACCCCTCCCACAAATGGCAGCCCCATGCAATGGGCACACGAGCCCGCCCAGCCCACAGCTGCCTGCATGTCCTTGCAGGGCAAAGGGACAGTGAAGGGGGGTGAGGAGGAGGGGGTGGCATCTGGCAGGCTAGGGCAGGAAACAGGTATTTTGTGCCTGTGGCTAATGGGGAAAGACGGTGTCTTCGTCGAAGTCACAGCAGACCCCAGAGAAGCAAGAATTAGACTGACTTCATCTCCTCGCTCCTTCTCATCTCAGTACTGTGGGAGCCCTGTGCTGTTTACCGTGTGATTCATTGTATTCTCACCCAAAACTTAAGGGATAACTATGTTAGTATTTCCATTCTATCAGTGTGGAAGCTGATGACCTTGGAACATTAAGTAATCTGTTCAAGAACACGAAGACGACAGGGGCCAGAGCTGAGATCCCATGACAGGTCCGTCTGACTCCAACCTGTGAGTAGGTAACCACTATGTTATTCCACCACACTAGGTAACCTGGCAAGTTCCCACGTGTGCATCTGAACATGAGGACTGAGGAGCTGCACCACACAGGATTGTGGGAACGCTCAAATAAGACACTGTATGGAGAGCTCTTTGCACAGCAGCTGGTATGTAGTAAGTGTTCGAGACATGGGCTGCGTAAAAAAGACTTCTTGGCTTTAAGCCTGTCAAACCTCCCCTACCGAGTGTGAATTTCATCTCAGACACTGGAGTTTGGACCCTAAGCTTCAGCTGATGGATGGATGTCAATGAAATGAAAATCAAGCTGTCCCCTGATAAACAGGAAACCAGGTATCTCTGACCAGCTCTCTTCTTCTGGAGATCAAGGGATGGGCTGTCTCTGAAGACATTCCAAAGCTCACATCTGACTGATTTATTGGCCACCACCAGTTCTCCCAAACAAACGATGGCATCTCCAAGCACTTAACCACGACAGGGGTGCTTTCAGGGGACCAATTCTGGGCCCCTCTTTTCCTCACTGGGCTCCTTCAGGAGCCAAGTGTTCACAGGTCTTGGTCCAACCTGCTCTGAAGATACAGTGCAATTTCCTCTTGCTCAGGGCTCAGTGACTGAGATCCACTCCAACTGAGATAGCACCACCAGAAGCATCCACGTGACAAGGGAAACTCTGACAATCACAGGAGTAGATGGAGCTTGGCGTAGTGTGATGAGGTGCAGAGGGGCAACATGCTAATGACATGCAAACACCTAGAAATAATATGCAACTAAACCAGGTGGGCAGAAAGAAACCAGCAGCGCAGCCCCGGGACCCTCGGAGTCTGGAAGCAGTGGGATCTGGGGTGAAGGTGAGCATCTACCCTGTGTCCAGCGGGCACCCCCACTACACAGGAGCTGCATGTCCAGACAGGCTGGTATTTCCAAAGGTGCTGCAGATCTTGGCTTTGAATGTGACCTTCCTGATTTCTGATTCAATTCGCTGTACTACCACTACGCTTAACAAAAGGTTTTAACAAAAGGTTGAGGTTTTCTGGCTCATGGGCCTCCTGCTTATAGAACCTCTTATGTAAGTAGGTTCCCAACCTTCTCTGGGGTCATGGACCCTTCGAATATGATGAATAAATTCCAAGGAAAAGTCACGGTGGGAGAAGATATTTGCAACTCGTAACTGCAAAGGATTGATGTCTAGACTATATTAAGAGGAGACCCCAATGGCCAAGAAACATAGAAAAAGTGCTCACTCTTCCTAATCATCAAGGAAATGCAAATTAAATAACATTAGCAACACAGACACAGAGACACGCACAAGACTGGCAGAAATCAAAATGCCAGACATATGGACAGTGAGATGTGGAGGAACTGGAAATCTCATCCACTGCTGATGGGAATGTAAATTAGAAAACAGCCTGGCACTGCCTGTTAAAGCTGGATATCCATGTATCTCGTGACCCAACAATACACTCCTAGTTAGTTTCCTTAGACAAACTCCTGCACCTATAAGAAATGTCCACAGAACATTGTTCATAGAAGTCAAATCCTGGAACTGTCCCTCATTTCCAGAAGCCGATGAGCCGTGGCTGAGTCACATAGTACAAGACAATAGAACAGAGAAAAGGATCGAACCTCAGGTGCATTCTCGACAGGGATGGATCTCAAAAACAATGTAACGTGGCACTCGAGAAGCAAGTCCAAATGTTCACAGTATAAATCCATTAAAGGTTCAAAAACAGGCCCAAGTCAAACAAGATGTTGTTTAGGAATAGGTTTAAAGGTGGGAAAACTATAGAGAAAGCAAGGGAATGATAATTAAAAAAAAATTCAGGAGAGTAGTTACCTTTGGGGGGAGGAGGGAGATGCCATCAAGGAGGGGCTGGTGGGGGCATCTAAGATGCTGACTGCATCTTATTTCTCAGTGGGGAGGATTGGTGCCCAACAGTTGTTCCATTATTCTTTACAAAACACACTTTGTATACTATTCTTTATGTATATTTCATCACAAAGTAAACATAAAAAGATCAATCTTCCTTCTTTCTGCCATTAAAAAAAAAGATCTGATGAAATCTATGGGTCCTCCTTCCAGAACAATGGAAAACAATCCAAGTGCTCTGTCTAAATGTGGAGGCTCATGGACCCCTTAGAGGTCCGCTGCAGGAAGAGCTCACATATGCTGCTACAGTTGATTCACACATTCGTCATCCCTGGAGGTGGGTGGCCATCCTTACTTCACCAGCGCAGTGATATGGCTCAGGTAGCAGTGTGGAGAGGAATGTTCCAGTACCGGCAGAACCAAGCCAGCATCCCTGAAGAGCAACTCTCCACATCTGCGTAGCCTCCCACCGCCAGCCTCAGCTCCCTTCCCTCCCTGGAGCACGTCCAGATCCAGGATCTCTGCACCCGTGTTTCCTGCTTGGCCAGCACCCCTACTTGCTGGGCCCTCTGCAACCCCCCAGAATCTCAACTCTTTGGGAAAGAGAGAAGTAAGGAAATGCTAGAAGGTAGCTAATTGCTTGTGTTACAAATAATAATCTTGCTTTTTAAACCTTAGGAAGATAATGATCTGTTTTTGCTATATTAAAGCCGAATTGTTTAAGTGGGGGCGTAAAAATCGACTGCCAAACAGGGCAGCCTAGAAGCAGAACAGACTTCCTGGAGAAGCAACATTGTGAAGTAAAGTAAGAAGACCTGCCTTGTGGCCTGGGGAAGACACTCCATCGCCCCTGGACCTCAGTTGCCCGTCTGTTCAGTGGAGAAGTTGGGCTTCTAGAAGATGCCTATGAAATCTCCAGCCCTGACATCCCCACAGTTCTGTCTCTCAGCTTCATCTGCTCCCTTCCGGAAAGATATAAGAACAATTTTCCTGACCACAGCCCAGTGCCTAGTAGATGCTGGACTAATCAAGTTGTTGACCTGTATTCTACCTGCTCCTTATTGCTTGAAGGGTCTGTCACAGACACAAGCCATCAGCTGTCCTCATCTATAAAGCAGGGAGTACCGCGTAGGGCCAAAGTGAGCTAGAAAGGATGTGAAAGACCTTGCCCCGTGCTTACTACACACGAGGTCCCATCTGGTTGGTTCCTGTATTTCCTTGTCCTTCACTGGCCACCTGAAATAGTGCCTCTGTTCTGCTGAGCCTGCCCTTCCCCGGCACACACAGAGCAGTGCCCCAACCCCGGGCCCGAGTACCATCCGACTGGATGGCCTGTGCCTGGAGCTGGGGGCAGGCAGGCCCCTATGATGTTGGCCAGTGACTCCGGGTACAGATGGAATGTTAAGCGTCTCCACTCTGGGAGGCCCTGGGAGCTTCTGTTTGTTGGACACGGTTCCCAGAATGACTGGGACCCCAACACGGAAACATCCAACTCCACACTTCCCTCCCTTGGAGCCAAAGCCCAGAAATATTGAGTCAAAAGTGAGGGCAATAAATCCATCTAGTAAATGAAACACTCTGTAATGGACCCATCAAGTTCCTTAAAATGTAAAGACAAAATATAACGAAACAAACAAAAAAAGGTGAGGGCAATTCTGCCTGGAAAGTGGTTCTTTTGAGGAGCTGGCTGTTAAGGGAGGTCAAATGTGAGGGATTGTGGGAGAAAGACAGAGAAGAGGAAGAAGATGGGGGGAGGGAGGTAAAGAGATAGAGGAAAGAAAAGAAGGGGGAGAGGGAGATGGGATGTAGAAAGAGGAAGGATAATTTCAGGTCCTGGTGAGAGCTGCGGATAAATTTGTTTTGGCATCAGCGGCATGCCTTGGCTTCTCTGTCTGCTTTGGTCTGGGTGAGGTGGCTGGGGTCAAGTGTGAATCCATGCTGACCTTGGGATAGGCTGATTGTTGGCTGGGGCTGCTTCCTGCCTCTCTCACACCCCGAGGTGGCACACACTTAAGCTCTTCTGGCACAAACTACGGAAGACCAGGGGACCAGGCCTCAGAATCAGAATGGGTGGGATGTGGGGGTGCTGCTGCATTCCCAGACTGAAGGTCCCAGCTCCTGTCAGGTGGCCCTCCCCACACAGGTCTTTGGGTGGTAACCAGACACATTGCTACCTGGGGCACTGCACGGGCCCTGGAGATTTCTCTCCATCCCACCCAGATCTTTGTGAACAGTTTATTAAACTCTCCTCCAGGTATCCAATTTGAGTGAGCCGCCTGTTTCCCGCTGGGACTCACCTGAAACAAACACACCGTTTGTGACCCTCAAGTCAGCCCTGCCTCCAGATTATCTCATTTCCAGATAAGGAAACTGAGCCCAGAAGCTCAGAGAGGGGAAGTGACTTGTCTGAGGTTGCACAGCTGGTAACAGAGAAGCTGGGGCAGAACTTATGCCTGCTGGTCCTCCAACCTGGCATCTTTACATTATTCGTTTCCTAACCAGAGACAGAGAGAGTGGTTCAGCAATGGTGGACCAGGCTGGAGGTCAGGAAGCTCAAAGGTCAGGAAGCCGCTGTCCTACCTGGGTTCTCCCTAAGCTGGAACCTCCGAGGCAGCTGGGAACCCACCTTCCTCATTCCTCAAAGCCTCATCAATTCTTCTATCAAAATGTCTCTGTCAAATCTTCCGTCCTCACTGCAGACTTTCCTTCATTGCACCCTGCCTGGCCATAGCCACAGCCCCTTGTCTGCCTCCTGCCACCATCAGCCTCCCTACACTGGGAGGGATCTTTCTCGAGTGCCCACCTGCCTTTGACATTTCTTCCTAGACTCTGTCTCTGCTTCTTCATTGCCCATGAGATAAAGTCCAAAGTCTTTGGCATCAAAACTCTCCCCAGCCTGGCACCTGCCGACTACCTTCAGTGGCCTCCTTACCACCCTGCATGGCAGCCACCAGAATGTTTGCAAATGTGCCCTGCTCTTTTCCACCTCCGTGACTTTGCACAGACCTTCTCCACCTGGAGCGCCCTTCTGAGTTCTCTGTTCCGGGTAAACTCCCATTTCTCTTTCCAGATCAAGCTCAAGCATGACTAAGAGGAGGGTCTCCTTAGTTCACCTCCACTACCCCTGTCCCGCCCAACCCCCAACACACACAGACCACCTCTTCCACTATGGTGCCTAGAATCTTTGTTCCCGCCTCTGATACAGCATTTTTTTTTTAATTTTGGCTAAGTCAAAAATCCCTCAGGGAGCGAACCACGGCAATAAATCTAAAATTCACCATGAATCTTTATACGCTGCATGTTTGCCTTTCTCCCTTGCTGTCCCATGAATTTCTGAGGCTAAGGAGGTATCTTCATCTTCTGTGTCCCCTGGTCAGGCTCTGGGCGCTACCGGTGCTCAGTACATCTTGCTGACTAAGCCACTAAGATGAATGATTCTCAGCTGTGTGAATGAGGAGCCTTTGGACCTGCGGCTGCTGTGTAGCCTGGGGCAAATGCCTGAACCTCTCTGTGCCCTTCCTGGAGTCTGCATAGTAAGACCTGCCACTTGCTCATAAACACGTAACTACCCTTCTCCTCCCCTTCCTCAGAGCCCAAGCCCTCTCCCAAATGCTGCAGCACTTTATATTTTATGGCTACCCAGAGCCTTCTTTTAAATTCTCCTCTTTGAGTTTCCCTAAATCCTCCTACAGTTGATTTATTTATGCTCAAAGGAGAGCTTGTTGGATCACAAAGGTGCCGCTGGCAGAGCCTGGGAGCCCCCACGCATGCCCAGAAGTGTTCTCTCATCCATAAAGGATTTTGGCTCCTAAACAAACATGATGGGCCCTGGGAAAAACACAGTCCTTCTTGGTACCCATAGACACGTGAGGGCATCCTGGACAAGGACTCCGAACTCTCTGGAAACCCAGCTTGGGGTGGGGCAGAGGAAGGGTTCAGGACAGCATTCCACCTCTTCATAGAATCATCAGGCAGAGTTTGGGGGTGACAAATCTCATTCTCCTCCTGTGGTTCACTTTTCCCTATAGCCGCCCCCACCCCCGTGTATCCCCCAGCCTCCCAGTAAATGTGCTGCCCCTCCCTGAGGCAGAAATCCAGAAGCAAGGCTGTGTGAAATATCAGGCTGGTGGAGGACACCCCCTGGGAAGACCTGGGCTCCCCTGTTGCCTCATTATAGCAAATTTTCCCACACACTGCCTCCGATCACAGATCCCAGGAAGCTAGGAAGCCATCCACTTGCAATAATGGGACTTATGATTTATGGTTATGATTATGATTCCCTACCCACCCCCCCACCTTTTTTCTTGTTTTCTTTTTTCTTTTTTTGCAAAACATCTGATTTAACAGGGAAAATGCTATTCAGAGGAGCTGTGGGCTGTAAAAATGCAATAGCAGGGAAAAAATGCTGCTAATGGTGTTTACTAGTCACAGAGCCTCAGAGATCAGCTGTCAGGCCTGAAACAGAAGCTTCTCTGGAACTGGCGTGTGACATTCCTGCCAGTGGTGGAGAGACACCCAGGCTCAGCCCCAGCCTGGAGAGGTGGCCCCGAAGTCGGTGGTCTGAGCCTCCCTTTAAGGCCCTTCTCTGCCTCCTAGTGGGCCCTGCCTGGCCCACATCAGTGGTGGGAAAGGGCAGAGACCCTAGACTGTGGGTCCAGTAGCCTCTTGCCGGGCTCCTCGGCTGAAGGAGGCAGCCAGGAGCTGTTGACAGAGCTTTCAGATCTACCTCTTTCCTCTAATTACAAGATGAACAACCCTGACCCAGACGTGCTTTTACCTTCTTTAACTCCTGTGAGCAGCCTGGGGTGATGGGAGCCCTGCTGGGTAGCACCCAGAGCGCTTGGGTTCAAGGACTTGCTTTATGACCCTGGGCAAGTCTCTTCCCCCTCTAGGTTTGCTTCTCTGCAAAATTAAGCAGTTGAATGAGATCTCAAGGGCTTCCAGGTAAGCAATACAGTGCCTGTTTTCTCTTCATCGGACTGGGAGCTCCCAGAGGGCAGGATTCTCTTACCTGTTATGTGTCCAGCACCTAAGGTAAAATACCTGTCCCCTGGAAGTCACTCAGTAAATATTGGATGTATGCATTCTGCAGAGCAGCAAACTGATGGCCTGAAGTTCCCAGGGCAGAGGTTTGAGAAGGAACTCGGAGCAACTCAGAGGCCCCAGCTGAGGCGAGTGCTTGTCCAGACCTCCTCTACTCGCCTGCCGACCCCCAGCTCCCTCACAGGATGTGTCTTCATTTTGCTTAAAAGAAAATCACACTCCTGAGCTGATGCTCCCAACCCCAGGTCAGCCAGTAGGGTGAAGGGTCCCCATGATTCCTGGCTTCCGCACCAAGAGAAGCAGGCCTGGCCCCTGGGCCTGGGTCTCAGGCCCTCGGAGCCATTTCCTCTCTTCTAAGAGTTCTGACTTGGGGAGAGGATTGCTCCGAGCCTGTGTCTGGATGGGCCTCTTGAAGCTCTGGCTGCTCAGCAAGTGGAAAAGCAAACAGGCAGTTTCCAAAATCCAAACCATTTGCCTTTGATGCTTGAAGGTCAC
Source organism: Camelus bactrianus (assembly GCF_048773025.1). NCBI lineage: Eukaryota > Metazoa > Chordata > Mammalia > Artiodactyla > Camelidae > Camelus > Camelus bactrianus. Next base: position 15,846,736 of record NC_133548.1, read on the forward strand.
TGTGGATAAACAGACGAAGGAGATCTCAGGACAAGGGAGGTGATGGGGTCAGGGGCTTTGACTGGGCAGTGGACAGTGTCCTGCTGTCCCATCAGTCCCAGCTCGAGGCAGCTGCAGTGACCTGAAGGAGCTGAAGGAGAGAACAGAGGACCTAGCAGCTTTCTCCAGACCCGGCCAGTCTGTTCCCCACCCCACCCCCACCCCAACAGGCTCCCATGCCCCAGGCTTCCAGGCATCACTTGGCAGAGGAGGGCTCTGGCCCTCCCTTTGTCCAGACCTCTCTCTTGAGCTCTGGCAGTTAGATAACTGCCCCTTCTGCTCCTCCCAGTAATGTGTCAGAAATCAGACTCAACATTTCCATTCCAACTGGGCCTCCAGGGGCTAAAGACCAGGCTGTGGGGGGATCCTCATAGGCCCCTCCCTCACCTTCATTTCCTGCCTCTAATCCACTGTGAAGCCTGTGGATTCTGTCTCTTAATCATCCTCAATCTGCCCCCTCTTCTCCATCATACGGCACTGCCCCTCTCCTGGCCCCATCGTCTCTCTCCTGGCCCCATCGCCCCTCTGCTGAAGAATCTCCTGTGAAGGCCTCCCCAGTGGCCTCCTACCTCCAGTCTGCTCTCATCAATGAGGGCCTGTGGACGGAACTTCAGCTGAAATCCTGTTCTGAGAGGGCTGAGAGTGGAGGTGGGAGTCTGCGGAGGTGGGGGCACAGTATCCAGAGGTGGGCGTGAGGCAAGAAGATCGTCTTGTTCTCCACAGCCATGGGGGGAGTGGATTGGAGAGGTGGGGAGGTGGAGGATGAGGGAGGGACCTCAGAGGCGCACCCTGAGAGCAGCCATGGTCGGTCCCCGTCAGGCAGACGGTGGTCCCAGTGACTCAGGCCGAGCCACTCCCTGCACAGAGTCTGAACGTGAACGTCTCCCTCCTGAGCACTGATGTGTCCACCACCTGTGGGAAGGGATGAGCGATGAGAGCTGATGGCGCACTGGCGGGGCCCTGGGTGCTGCAGAAGCTCAGAGAGGTTGCAAAACTTCCCCATATTGGCTGGTCGGTGGTGGAGGCCGGGTTCAGAATCCTGTTCCTCTAATTCTCACTCCCTGTAGTGTATGTGAAGCAGCGACTTAGGCTGTGCCTCAGTTTCTTCAACTTCAGAAACATCATGACGCTGCTGCTGCTGGTACTTCCACCGCCTCAAGGCAGTTATAAGGATCAAACGAGGTGACAGATGTGTAAGTCAAGGTCAAGAGCACACAAGCAAGCTGATCGGTGAGGGACCTGGGGTCCTAACCCCAGTCTGGGTCTCGAAGGGCCTACTGGACACTGTGTATCCTCCGCCATCGTCACCACATGGCTGTCCCCATCTCTTATGCAAACGGCACTATAGGAGGAAAAGGGCAGAGTCCTGGGAACTGAGCCCTGGCCTCCCCAGCGCTTCTGGTGGAGGAGAGAGATGGCGCAGAGAAAACCAGCAGTGCAGCAACCTTCCAGTTAGTGTGAGGAAGGCCTGGATGTGGACCCTTCCTTTGGGTCTGGGGTCCCGTGGCTGAGATTCTCTAGACCCCTGGCCCAGCCTAGCTTGGGAGGAGCTGTACCTCCTTTCGCCCTCAGACAGGAGGCTCCGGGACTCCTCTGAGGCCTGGGGGCCAGTTTGCAATTTTTACAAACCGTGGATGGAGAAATGATGCTGCCTGATCGCCGCATCCTGAGAAACAATCTGGTCTTTGGAACAATCACGTTCTCACGGTCTAAAATTTTACTGGTGGATGCACCGTAACTGAACGTGCCGCAACAAGAAATCGCTGATGACAGGACAGGGAGGGAAGAGAGCCGACGCCAAAGTGGTACCTCCACGCCGGCTGCACCTATTTATCTGATAGTCTTCCTCGCCCGTGGAAGGGGATCAGCCAACGGCAAAGCTGCTCATGGGCAGCCCTTTCCCACAGTGGTCTTTAATGTCCTTGCTGCACTGTGTTTTTGCTTTTGTTTTCAAACTGTGTTTCAGACCTTTCTGAAGCTGTGACAATTGTGTCTTGGAACTTCCAGCCTCCCTTGCAAACTCTGAAAAAGTAACTTTTTGGGAATCAGAGGCAGAAAGGGGGCAGAGCGCGGCTTCAACAGAGAAGCAGCCGAAGCACTGAGGGAACAAATACATCGATTGGCAGGAACTCCACCTCCTGTCTGCACTGGGTGAGCTGGGGTGACTTAAGGTGCCCGAAGGGAAATTGGAAACTCTGGATTCATAGATACTAACTGCTATACGTAAAACAGATAAACAACAAAGTTCTACTGTATAGCACAGGGGACTATACTCAATATCTTCTGGTATCCTGTAATGAAAAAGAATATGAAAATGAATATATGTATGTATATGTATGACTGAAACACTATGCTATATGCCAGAAATTGACACATTGTAAACTGACTATACTTTAATAAAAAAAAGAATGCAAATAAACTCTAAAAAAATAGATAGACAAGGTCTGACTGTATAGCACGAGAACTATATTCAATACTTTGTAATGGCCTATAGTGAAAAAGAATATGAAAAGAAATATATATATGCATAGGTGAATCACAATGCTGCACACCAGAAATTAACACAATATTGTAAATTGAATATGCATCAATAAAAAAAAAAAGATTCCCAAAGGAGACAGTCAGAGAGGTGGTGGCTACAATCTTTACCAGGCTCCGTGGGTGTCAGGTGCCGGGCTGCTGGGGCAGGGACCTCCTCGGGGCCAGCCTTGGACTGATGGCTTTCCTATGTCTGGGGTGATGGCCAGCGTGAAGGGATGGCCCTGCCTAATTGCTTTTAATTTTTAAATGCTGATTTTGCTAAATACTAAAGGAATTTCCCATCATAATTCCCAAACTATTCCAGTGGTTCAGGGAGAGAAAGAAATGCCTTCCTCTCAGGGAATACAATCATAGTCCAGCTGAGGCACCTTGAGACTATGAAGGGGAGGGTGTAGCCCCTCACCTAGGGTTCCCAGCGCTCTGACCGGCATCTCCAAGGCTGTGATTTGCCCCTGGGGGAGAGGTTGAGTGGCCCAGCACAGGAGGCAGGTCTCCTCTGTGACCAGACAACGTAGGACCAAGTCCTAGCTCCCTCAAGACAGGGAACCTCTCTGAGCCTCAGTACCCTCATCTGTAGAATGGGGCTGCTAGTCCTTGGCCCCAGCACCTCCTGGGAACCTTGTGAGGCTATCAAATATGAGCTTGGATAGGGCAGTGCTTTGGCGGTGGTCAAAACTTGCGTGTTGTCAGGAGGGCTTCTTCTCCTGCAACTGGCAGACTCTGCTAGCCAAAAATTGCAGTGTCTGTGAAATCTGCACCAGTCAAATGCGTGTGGCTATGGATTCTAGCTTGTCTCCCTCCGCTGGGGATTAGAGTAAGGGGAGATGGGGTCCTGGCAAAGGCTGCAGGGAACTTGGGCTGGTGGAGAGAAACAGAGGCTTTCTGGGGGAAGGACTGGTCATCAATCACCACAAATAAATGTCATTTTGAGCACTTTTTCTGTGCCATGCTCTTTATATCCAGTATCTTTTCTAATCCTCACCACAAACCCTATGGTGAAGAAATTATGCTTTTTCAGATGGGGACATTGAGGCACAGAGGGTTTCAATAGTTACTTGCTGGTCACACAGCTAGGATGGGATCCCAGGACTGTCTGAGTATGGAGGTCACACTCTCCACCACTAGGCAAATTGCCTCTCTAGACAATGGCCCTGGTGACCTGCAAGGAAGAGGACACTAGGTGTTTCTCTATCTCTTCAAGGAAAATACAAAGATCAAAGAGGCTGTGGGACAGATAACATCACTGTGTCAGTAAGCTCTTGCTGTGTAACAAACCATACCCCAAACTTATGGCTTAAAACAATAGCTGTTTGTTATTGCTCACAACTGACAGTTTGGCTGGCTGACTTTCCTGTTCTCTGTGGTGAGGCACAGGTTGGGACAGGGCCCTGCTGATCTTGGCTGTAGGCTGGTCTGGGATGCCTTGACTCTTCCCTACGGGTCTCTCAAATCCTTCCAGCACACTGGCCGGGATACATTCGTGTGACAACAGCAGAGGAGCAACAGGGACGTGGAAATAACCAAGTGCTTTTTCAAGCTCTCTGCTTACATCGAAATTTTGGCTGTACAATTAGCCAAAGCAAGTCACGGGGCCATGCCAGCGTCCGTGTGAGAGGGCACTACCCAAGGGCCAGTAGACGGGGAGGCATGCAAAACTGGGGCTCTTGTCACCATCAGCTGAGCCCAGACTCATCAGGCAGCTCTGTCTCTGCCAGCTTATGAGACTGTTCAAACGAGGGTCCCCCAGGGAACTCATCCGGTCTCACAGACCATACCCTTCTAAGCAGGGGAAGTCTTTCTGCTTCACAAAGTGCCGGTGTCTTCATCTGTCCTCAGGACAACCCTGAGGGGTTGGGACCAGGAGCCCATTCTACAGGTGAAGAGACTGCAGCTGACAGACCTTACCAGCCAGTCACAGGGCTCGAAAGTGCTCAAGGCTGCTCGCTCACTAGTTCCACCGGGTCCTCACCAATGCTCCCTGGGAGCCAAGCACCGTGCAAGGGGCTGGGGCTGTGGGGCTGATGGACGCGCCACTCCTGGCGGCTAAAGAGCCCAGGTTGTCTACTTTGGGAGCCAGAGCCCCTTGACAGCAACTTCCTGCAGGCAGGAACCTTTCCAAAGCCTCTCCTGCCCATCCTGCCGTGGACTTCCCACCGTGGTGGTGTGAGGTGGACCGGGCGGGGACAGTTCTTCCCATTTACAAATGACAACCCTGAGGCCCAGAGAGGCCATCTGACTCGCTTGCTGGGGGTCACACAGCAATGGCACAGCAGAGTCCAGACTAAAACCAGGGTCTTCTGGGACTCAAAGGCTTTCAGAAAAGTCCTGTTCCCCCTCCTCCCTCCTGCGCATTCTCAGCCCCCGCCCCCCTCACTGCAGGATTCTGCGCATCTCTCTGCCCTCATCCCACCCTCTGCGAGCTCTCACTCCACGGGCAGGAGAGGGGAGGCATGACCACAGAAGGAGTTAAAATTCCCTGAGTCTCTTATAAATATTTCCTGAAAACTATCTGCTGAGATAACCTCAGACTGTTGATGTCGACATGACCGCACTTGCACATTTTAATTGGTCCAAGAGAGCCGGCCCATAATTGGTGCCTGGAAATCAGCACCAACCTGACTTGGTTATAAAAGGGAAGGGTGGGGACTCCAGAGAATTGGGGGTGGTGGAGGGGTTGGAAAGGGTGGGTGAGAGTCGGACAGGGAGAGAAGGAGAGGGCCAGGCCTCCCCTGAATGTGCCAGGCCCCCAGACTCGTCCAAGCTTCTCATTCTGATGGGCTCAGGAAGACCAGGAAAGATGAGTCACTGGTTAGGAGCACAGGGCTGGGGGCAGGGTGACTTAACCTTCTCTGTGCCATGATCCCTGTGACCGATCGGTCAAGACTGTGGACTCTTATAAGCATAAAATATGCGTGATTACAAAACAAGCCAATTTTATTAAAAAAAAAAAAACAGTGATCAAACAGTTTTAAATTCGGCTATAGCAAAGCATGTGCTTCCTTATTAGTGCATTAAATTGCAAGCCCTAATGTCAGGTGTCATCACCACTGTTGCTTGCAAAGTAGTAATGAGAGCAGATGATATTTCAGGATATCTGCCACCGGTGTAGTGTGACATGAAAATGTCTGTGATTTCGATTGATGATAAAGTCAGAGGAGCTGCTAATATAACTGGTGTGTTGCTTACACTCACGCTTGAAGGAAATGCTAGATTTCAGTGAAGAGTGAACAGAAAGCTGTATTTCTTTTCCACTCAAGTTCAGGGAACCCGGGTTCAGGATTCTGACCTCAGAGCCTGGCAGTGCTGATATTTACTAGCTGGATGGCCTGGGCCTCCCCTGGCCTTGGTTTCTTCATCTGCAAATTGGGCTTGGGAGGCGGGCTGAGCTGGCTTTCAAAACTGCTCTGTCACTTGCTTGGGTGTGCCCTGTGAAAGTGACTGGGACTCGCTAAGCCTCACTGGCTGGAGAATAGGGCTCCTGACAGTGCCATCCTCAGGCTGTTCTGGGCTGGTTGAGACAGTGCAGGCAAAGTGCCTAGCAGAGTGCCCAGCCGAGGGGCTCAGTCCGTGGTAACAACGCCGAGGATGAACTTGGTGCTTTGGCATCCAACTCAGGCCACCCAGAGTGACAGGCAGATGGGAAGTCTGCATCCTGAATGCTCACTATGCTCAATCTTCTGTCCTTCAAGCATCTTCTGTCCTGTGTGCATCTACTGTCCTGGCCTCTGCTGCTTCCTGCCATCACCCAGTCTAAGAGGTCCTAGAACTCTGGAACATATCATTTCCAGAGTGTTGTTGCTCCAGGACCCTTTCAAGTCAGTTCCAACCAAGCAGCTGCGGTGGAGAAACCAAACAAGCCCATGCGGTAACTGGCACATCCCTGTCTCACGCAGAAGTGCCACCTTTAGGACTGTAAATACGTTTCCAGCTCTTGCACAGCACATGCAGTGACATCACCTTCCCTCTCGCTCCTCCCTGGGTCTGCTGGGGTGCCATATGCAGGCATCTGGCTTCACCCGGACTCTGCTAATGATGGGGAGACAGGACCAACCTCAAATGAGACAACTCCATGGGGATGGGTATAGCTCAAGTGGTAGAGTGCATGCTTAGCGTACATGAGGTCTTGGGTTCAATCCGCAGTACCTCCTCTAAGAATAAATAAATAAATAAATAAACCGAATTACCTCCCCACAACCCCTCACTCCCCCCTCAAAAAAGGAGAAGAAAAAGAGAGACAACTCCAGCAGTCAGTAAAGTGGGAGAAGTGGCTACCTTGGCCCCACTGGCCCTCTCTGGGCCTCATCCTAGATACAGAAGAAGGTAAAGGGGCATCTTCTATTTTGGAATGTCAGGAAAGGTTGCCATGGCTACCTGCCTGGTCTGAATCCCATCCAGCCCAAGTCCCACCCCTTTCCTTGATGGGCAGCTACAGAGCTGAGCAGCAGCTCCTCCTCATCCTCCTCTGCTCTGAGGTGCAAAGGCATTCAGAGCCCCCTGGAAGGCAACACCCCCACTGCCAATCCCAGGGGAGCCTTCCATTTCCCAAGAGACCCCTCTTCCTCTGGGACTTGCTGTGGGTCCTGGAGGGAGCCATCATCTCATTTTGGAGGCCTGTAGGGCCCAATAGTGCCAAAGTGAGCAGAGAGATGGTACCTCAGGGGAGCTGAGGCTGTGGGGAGGTTGCCGTGAGGGCTGACATGGAGGGAGGTGGAAACATCCTTGGAATGTGCATCCTGCAGGCCCAGGCTGGGTAATGGGGGTGGGGAGACAAGAGGGAACAGACGGTTGAGAGAAGAGGGAACAATGGCCTTTCTGCCTGACAGAGTACCCCTGCCTCTGCCTCGGGCTTCTGGGCTTTTGCTGGCTCCCCACAGCCCCTCTGGAAGGAGGGAAAGGGGAACTAATGAGCATAGATGCCCGCTCTGTACTGGTCACTGTGTCCTGCTTTACGGACACAACCTCATACCACGTCACAGTGACTCTCTGAGGTCAGGGGAGTGTTGTTTGAGCTCCATTTTACAAACAGGAAACTGCGTTTCAGAGAGATTAAGTGATTTGCTTAAGATCACGGAGCAAGGAAGTGGCAGCACCAGAATTCAAACCCCAGCCGATCTGACACATGTGGCCTCCACGAACCATAGAATTCCCACTCCAAACCTCCCCTTCAGAAGCCTGCCTACCTGTCGTTGGATCGTGTCTGTGTGCCAGGCACTGTTCTGGGCTCTGCAGGCACCGCACCTCCTTAGACCCCCAGGAATACTCTACTTTATGGAAGAGGAGAGGGAATCAGAGCCCAGCGTCACACAGCCCCTCATAGGAATTTAACCTGATTCGTCCATCCCCAAAAACAATGATCTTAGTTCAATTCAGCAAAAACTAATTAAGCCTACTATGTGCCCAGTCTTGACTTAGTAGGTTTATGGCAGTAAACAAAATTAAGACACTCCCTACCTCCCAACCACTGACCTGTGGAGCTTACTTTCTAGTCAGGGAAACAGACCAACACGATAGACAAAAGGTAGATCACCCAGTGTAGTAGAAAGTGGTAGGTGCTGGGGGAAAAGTCAAGCAGAGTAAAGGGGAGGGGGTGGTGAGCCCGGAGTAGGGAAGGAGGCGGACAGTATTAAATAGGGCAGACAGAGGAGACCCAGGGAGAAGGTGACATTCTAGCAATGACTTAAAAGAGCTGAGGGAGTAAGCCAGGTGGCCAGCAGTACCTGGCACTTAAGAGGTGCTTAGTAAATAATTGCTGAAAGAAGGAATCAATTCTAGGATCCACCCAGTCGGTCGCTGGTAGTTGCAAGCTCTTCCTAAATACTAGCAGTTACTATGTGTTAGCATCTCTGTGCGCTGTGCTCCACTTGGCGTTTTGCAGACTTCATTTACTGCCTGTGTGGACATGGCATTCTGTGCTCAATTGTGGCCTTAAAGACGAAAGGCACGCAGGCACAGAGGGAATGCCTGGTGCATGATCAAGTTAGCTTCTCCCCCAGGATGGCTCAATTCTGCTCTCTCTGCGACTCCTGACTTTTCTACCAACCACAGAAATGCGTGCTGGGCAGAGACCTGTGGGAAGGCAGGACTATCTGAAGGTGGCGGGGTGGGGCTGTGGCTTTGTGGACGGGAGTTAAGCAAGGGTCTGGGCCCCTGGCTCTATGAGGGACCCAGGTTCCTCTCAAGGCTGATCAGGGCAGTTCAGCACAGCCTGGCTCACTGCTGAGAGACCAGCTGAGATGGTTTTTCTGAGGTTAATGCCCAGAGAGATTCGGGCAGGGGTGTGGGGGTTGGAACATTATCTGCAGACTTGGCTTGCAGGGGAAATCCTGACAGGGCTGCAAAAGTAAACTGTGCTTTCCTATAATTAGATACATATTTATTTTAAAAGGTTATAATTTCCTACTGGTTTTCTGCTTGATAAATACAGAGTTTATTATTATTATTTTTTGCTTAACTGCAGTTCAGGGAAAACAAATCCAGGTTTAGACTTGAATAGGGATGTATGTCATCATGATCTCAGGCGGCAGTTTTCCTCCAAACCCCAGCAAACCCAAGAGCAAGATGAGATGGAGCTGGAGTGAGTCTGGGGTAAACAAGATGTGGGGGAGGGGCTGGCAGGCAGAAGGGTGAGAGCGAGGACTGGTTATAACTGGAGTGACATCATTACTGCCCTGCAATGCCCTCCTCCATGCTTTTACTCCTGCCTGGAGGAGTCACCCTCTGCCTGGAATGCCTTTCTTTCTCCATAGCTGCTGTCTAAATTCTACTTATCAATAAATGGATAAAAGGCCACCTCCTCCAGGAAGCTATCCGGGATTCTCCTGCTTGGTGAGCATTGCCTGTAGCCTGATATCCCTCAGCCCATCGTTGGCTCATCTAAGGCAGTTGCCATGATATGCTGTGGTTACTTGGTGTTGTGGGTTGAATTCTGTCCCATCCCCCAGAAGATATGGTTCTTGTGAATGCAACCTTATTTGGAAGTCAAGTCTTTGCAGATGTAATTAGTTAAGAAGAGGTAATCAGTTAAGGTGAGACCTAGTCCGATACGACTGGTGTCTTTATAAGAAAAAGATGAACAATGCAGAGACAGATGCCCAGAGAATGCCAGGTGACAACAGAGGCAGAGATTGCACTGATACAGCTGCAAGTCATGGAATGTCAAGGGTTAACGGCCCACCGAAGCTGGGAAGAGGCAGGGGAGGATTCTACAAAGAGTCTCAGAGAAAGCATGGCCTTGCTGACATCTTGATTTTAGATTTCCAGCCTCAAGAACACTGAGAGAATAAATTTATGTTGTTTTCATCCATTCAGTCCATGTTAGTTTCCTACAGCTGTCCTAGGGAGCTAATACACTGGGGTGCAGGCCTTGGCCCCCTCCTGGAAAGTTCCCCGCTGTAACACAATGTGGCACGGGATCGGTGCTCAGTTAACATTGAGAGAGGAGTAAACGGCTGGATGGATGTCTCCCTGGAGAGGAGGCTCCACATCTGGCTGGTCTTTGTGTCCCCAGACTGCCTCGCATGGACCCAGGTACTGTACTAGTTCATGTCCCTGTGGCCCCCAGTCTGGTCACCACAGTGGACGCCCAACTGGCCTCCCTACCTCCACCCTTGTCTTCCAGCCACTTCCTCAAATTTTGCCGAACTCCTAGGTCATTCCAAACTGATTGGACTTTTCAGTCGCTGGACAATTGCCCACTCCATGTCCTCGGCCTAGAGTGCCCCCACCTTGTCCATCAGGCAACCCCCCACCCGTCCCTTGAGCTCCCCTGCGCTCTCTGGCCGTGGTGTCTCTAGGACAGTTCCTATCAACCTGGATGACAATGATTTGTCTCCTTGTCTGTCCACCCTGCTGGCCTGTTAGTGTCTTGAGATGAAAATATCCTTTATTTCTCACCTCTGTGTCCCTGTGCCTTCCAACAAAGGAGGCGCTGGTGGATGCCTGAGGGGTGAATGAGGGTGTGAATCTGGGCTGAGTGGTGAGGAGGAACAGTCCTCCTTTCCCTTAGGGAGCCTGTTAGATGATTTTCACATCTGCCTCACTCCCTTCCAGGGCTCAGGGTCCCAAAGGACCAGGAGGCTTGTGGGGAGATCTGACGGGCAGAGCTGGAAGGGGCCTTCGTGTGACCTTCTGGTCTACCTTTCTAAGGTCTCTGATGAGGGACCCAAGATCAGAAGAAAGGAAACGGCTTGTCCTTTCACACTGGGGCAGGTGTCCAAAGCCCCACACTTTTGGTTGGAGCCTCTGGTCACTTTACTTGATAGGACTCTCCAGCATTAGGGGCTAGAATTGGGGGACTTGATGGGGAAAGATGGAAGGAGAAGAGAACTTAGAACCTAGAGAGAACTTAGACTTACAGTGCACCTACTTTGTGCCAGGCCCTGGGTGAGCTGCTTTGAGACTTTATCTGGAATTCTCAGCACAGCCCTAGGAGGCAGGTACTATTTATGGATGAATGAACTGAGGCTCAGTTGCCCCAAGTCCCACAGCTGGTGGAGCTGGGATTTGAACCTAAGCCCACCTGGCCCCAAGGCTCTGAGCTTTCTACTACATTATAGTGGACCCTCCATAAAGGGCACTGGACTCCAGGTCAGGTCATGGCCTCAGGGGTGGCCAATCCAAAAGGGCAGCAAACTCTGTGTTCCCAGATTCCTGGAGAACATTCTGCAGTTTGTGTTTTTCAAAATGGAAGCAAAAGCTCTGGGGTTCTCAGGCCCTTGAAGAAGCTCTTCTTCCCACAGGAGCAATTAAGTCAAGAGGGAGGAGGAGTAGGATTGAGGCTGGGGGCTCAGACTTAAAGGATTTTATTCACAGCCTGATGGGGCTAATATAAGAGGCTACCACAATGGTCACATTAATGGAAGTGGAGTGTCCAGGAGGAGGGAGGTGATTATTCTGCTGGACATTGCAGGAGCCAAACAGTAGTCTGAGCAGGGCCCACTCCTGGGATCTCACACTGAGAGAGACATCGCCTGGTGAGGGGGTTGGGGATTTTTCACCCAGAAAAGACACAGCAGGAAATGAGAACTGTCATCAATACCTCAAGGGCTCTCCAGTGGATGAGTAATTAGACAGATTCCTTCTGGTTCTAAGAGCCGGAGCAAGGACCAGCAGCTGGAAGGTATGGGAAGCCAGACTTCATGTCTCTCCTCTTAAAACACAAGGGGCTCCCTTGGTGGGAATAATACCTCTATCACAGGAGTTATTCAAGAGAGATGGTAAAAAGTTGAGTCAGCATGAAATTATGGGTTGGACCAGGTGCCTCACTGCAGATGATGAGAATGTCTGGCCTCGGGAGATGCTCCTAACTCGACTCTCATTATGAAATTTTCTATGGCAATACATTAAGTACTTGCTAAAAAGCCAGAGGCCCTGGTCTTTTGAATCAGGCATTTCCCTTGATCGTGGGGTCTGGGAAACTGCCTTTTAAGGTGATTCTGATATGCAACCGGACACTGTCTATGAGGTCAAGGGGGCAGCAACCTCCTTCAACCCCTTCCCCCAATTCTCCTTAGAGAGATGCTCAGTGCCTCCCACTCCACCCCTCAGCCCCTCAGGCCTTCAGTCCCAGGCCTGATCTACTGTAGGCCACGAGGGCTTGACTGGCTGAGGCAGAGTTTACACCTGGTGGTTGGTCCCTTTCCATCATGATGTTCTGGAAAAGCAGGAACAAAGTGCTGACATGACCTGGTCTGGAACACAGGGTCAGGAACACAGGGTCAGGAGAAGCATCCCCGAGGCCTGGACTATTTCTCTGGCATTTGCCAGTAACACGGGGTGGTGGTTAATTGTTGTGTCAACTTGACTGGGCCATGGTGCCCAGATATAAGGTGCAGCATCATTCTGGATGTTTCTGTGAAGGTATTTGCAGATGACATTAACATTTAAGTCGGCGGACTTTGACCAGATGGCCCTCCATCATGTGCGTGGGCCTCATCCAGTCAGGTGAAGGCCTGACTAGAACAAAAGACTGACCTTCCCCAAGCAGGAGGAAATTCTGTAGCCTTCAAACTTGAACCATGGCATTGACTCTTTTCTGTGTCTCTAGCCTATTTACTCACCCTGTAGATTTTGGACTTGCCAGCATTCACAATTGTGTAAGCCAATTCCTTTAAATAAATCTTTTATACACACACACCTCAACCACTATACCTGGCTGTGTAATATATGTATATACACACACACATTATTATACACACACACACACATTATTATATACACATACACACATCCTATAGGCTCTGTTTCTCTGGAGAATCATGACTGAAACACAGCGAGACGGACCAAGGAGATCAGTAGAGGAGTCCCGCAGAGCCGAGCTCCCTGGACACCAGGAACTGCCAGGCAGAGAGGCGGCACAGAGAATACAAAAGCTCATTCTGCCAAAGCCATTTCCCTCTGCTCTGAAGTTGGCTTCAGAAACGTAGAGCGCGGGCAGGCGGGGAGATGCACATGAAGTTACTCAGAACATTCTCAGGAAATGCAGGATGAAGCCAAGCCAGAAAGCCAGTAACTGGGGAGCCAGTGGGGGGGCTGGGCCAGCTGGTTGAGAGCACATGCCTTAACCTGTCCGGACACAGGAGGGGATGCAGAAAGTCGGGGCTGGAGAGAGGGAGCCTCCAGAAAACTTGGAAAAACTAAATAGAGACAGAGACCTGCAGAGGCCAGCTCCCAAATCACCTAGAGAATCCAAGTGAGGAAAGTTCACAGAGAATGTTCCCAAGCCCTTGAGATCCCAAATTCTCAAACCAGAGAGACCTAGGGGGTCATCCAATCCAGCCCTCTGCCTTCAGACTGCAGAGCTGGCAGCCCAGGCCAGAGGATCCATGTATTGGGAGTATTTGCAAAGAACGTCAGGGAGGAAGAGAGGGAAAGAGAGAGGAAGGAGGGGCATCTTGATGATATGGCGACCATGACCTTAGCAGGTTTTGAGCACCTGCTGGGCACCAGGCACTGACCTCAGAGCTCTCTGTGCACCATCTCTTTGCACTGTGAATATGGACACTAATGATATGCAGCAGGTACTACATAGTCCTGTGCCCACTTTACAGATGAGGAGACTAAGGCACTGGTGAAGCAACATCCAGGTAGAGAGTGATGGGCCTGAAATTCACACCCAGATCAGTCAGATTCCAAAGCCATGTTCTTAACCAACAAAGAAGAAGAAAAGTGTGTGGAAGGGAAAAGAAATAATGTAATCCAGCCATTTTATGAATAAGGAAGCAGGTCCAGGAAGGACAAAGAACTTTCCTGGGGTCTTGAAGCTGGCGGTGAGGGCTTGACGTGAAGGTGGTCAGTGGGGAGACTAGGCGCAGGGTCCACTACTGAAGGCTGCAGAGCTGGACCAGGGGCCAACTGGGAAAAGACCCAAGAGGGAGGGCCCCAGGAATGGATGGTCCCCCAACCCCAGCAAGTGTGTTCTCAGGCTCTGGGGAAGGGCTCCTGCCAAATCTCTCTCCTGACAACCCTGGAATTCCACCTTTCATGCCCCTCTTCTCCTGAATTTCTCCTAAAAGTACAAACACCCCAGAGAGGCATGCACACTGCAGTCCAGCTCGGACACCTTCAGCAAAGGTGCACCTACGTGGTGACTTTTTACAAATGTCTCTGGCACCTGGAAGTGAAAAAAAATTAGCCCAACTTCAGGCTACCCCTTGAGCATAGGTTTAGGTAGTAAGTCTGAGGATAATCCAGAGAGGGCAGCCTGGGAAGAAGGGGAAAGAGGAGGAAGTTGGCTGCTACAAATGCTCAGAGGTGCACCCAGGTTCCTCTGACTAGCATTTCCTAAACTAAACATCATCTTTCCTCCCAGACTTCATCCTCCTCCTTGGCTGATGGCGCTGTGATTCTGGGAGTCATCCCCGACTAGCTCTCTCTCTCCCCCATCCCGTCAGCAAATGTGTCCTGCCAATTCTCCCTCCTCAACAGATCCTGAATCCTTCTGCTTCTCATCCCTCCACTGCTGCCATTTAGTCCAAGTCATCACTTCGCACCTGGACTAATGCTACCGCCTCCTACCTGATCTCCCTGATCTCGCCTCGCAACCATCCATTTTCACTCTGCAGCCTAAGTCGTCTTTTTAAAACACAGATCTGGTCCGGTCCTTGCCTCCTAAAACCCTTTCCATGATGCTTCACTGTCTGCGGGATAAAGCCCAGACTGCTATGCAGGGCTCATTAGGCCCTCCGTGATCTGACAGCTACCAGCCTGCCCAGCCCCACCTCCTGCCCCTGCCCAGGACACCCTCCACTCCAGCCACCTGTGCCCCCTGGGGTTCCCTCCCTGAGGACCGCCCTCCAGCATCTCCCTGCGTTTGCCCCTGCTGTTCGACCACACTAAAATCTCTCCTTCTTCCCCATCCCCTCGCTCTTTCGTGGAGCCCATCCTGTGAGATAAGCCAGGCATCATCGCCTCCGGGAAGTCTTCCTGGATGCCCCACGCCCTCAGCCTCAGCCCAGGGAGATAGCCTGGCCTCTCGGCGTTCAAGGCAGTCTGTGTTTTAATTATGTGTTGACTTGTCTGCCTCTGCTAGACTGTGAGCATGTGAGCTTTTTAAGTAATACAGGGATTGTATCTTTCTCATCACCAATGACTAGCTCTGCCACGTAATTAGAGCTCAACAAGCATCTCCAGGATGAAGGCAGGTGTATAAGCAGCCGTGATGCCAGGTAGAAGGTGATAAGAGATGCGGTTATAATGAGAGGTACCAAGGAGACAGAGGGGATTGATTCTAAGTCTTTCTGGAAGCAATGGCATTGGCGAGGGGCCCCAAAGCATGGGGAGGGCTTCCATAAACAGAGATGGGAAAACAAGAGGCAGCTGGGGGCTCTGCCGATCGTTTGTATAAACACACTGTAGATGCTGGCACTGCGGGCCTAGAAGCAGGTCTGGGACCCAACCTTAGCATCCAGTCCGCTTTGATCTCTGACCTTGCCCTTCTGACCATGACACTAGCGGACCTGGATCCCCAGGGCAGACTGCTTTTCATTTGTACCACTGGAAGAAGCAATACATTTGGACCTTTAAATAGTCTGGCCAAATTCTTCATTGTACTGATTTGTCTTTATTCACCAGGCAGCTTGGTCTCACTCAGCCACTCTTCTGTTTCCTTGTTTTATCCTCTGTGGGTCCAAGGCCTGCAAGTAGCTGGAAGGGAACCAGAGCCTCAGGGGAGTCGGGGCTTAGGATGACCCAGTGGCTGAGTGTTTCCTGCTGCTTCTTGAGGCCCTCTGTTCTTTGGGGCTCTGCGGATCCTGCTGAGAAGACAAGCTTCTGTGCTAAGAAGTGTATTTGAATGTGTTGACAAGGTCTCTGTATTAACCAGGACTTGAATGAGTGTCACCAGAAACCCATAAACAAGAAGATGTATTTTCTCCCAAATTGGTTATTTGTATTCAGGAAGCTGGCCGTGGGTTGGGGGCTTAGCACGCATGCGTGCAATTAGAAGCCAGGCAATCATGCCCCTTGGCTGACTGGCACTGGGAGCTTAGCTGAGTGCAGAGGCTCACCTGGTGCCCAGGAGCACAGGATCAAGAGATTTGCTTTGCTGGCAATTCAGCTGTGCTTTTGATTATGGAATGAAAAATTTAAAAAGCAAAACCAACAACAAAACAGAGGAGAAAAACGATTCAAGGTGAAATAGTCAAGTTGGGTGGACTTCCGGTGTCTGAGAAACCACAGTACACTGTTTCTCGAACCCCCTCTTGGGAGCAAGAAGCAGGTGGCTGAGGACAGTAGGGAAAAGAGAGGGAGGGAGGGAGGGAGTGCTGGACCTTTCTGGAGCACCTACATGCTAAGCACTGGGAGTTGCCTAAATTGCGGGGCCAGAGGGCAGAGTGGTTAAGAGCAGGATGCCAGCACCAGTCAACCTGGGTGCAAAATCTGGCTCTGTCTTCTCCAACTGTGTCTCCTTGGGCACTGCTTAATCACCCTGAGCCTTTTTGCTCAGCAGTGCAATAGAAGTAGTTACGACGATTAAATAAGCAAATACATATAGTTTAGAACCCAACCAGGCCCACGCTCCATGTTCACTAAGTATTGCCTATTATTATTGCATTAACTTTATTAATCTTCACAATAACCTATGAAGTATGTACTTTTTTCTCCTTGGCTCTCAAACAAGGAAACAGGCTCAGAGAGAGCAATTTCCTGTCCAGGTCACACAGCTGGTAAAAGGCAGGGATGGAATCAACTCCACGTTGGACAATCTCCTTAACACCTGATGCCTGTGGTAGGAGCCTACTCCACCGCTGATGTTGGTGACAGGGCTTGTCCTGGCTCCTGAGATCTCAGTCCTATAATGGAGGCACCATTCATTCCCAGTGTGATGGGGTTCCTGGAGCAGAGCGGGCCTCCCTCGGGGAACCCCTCACTCTATTCTCCTCACAGATGTAGAAATCATGGACCAGAAGGGATCAAGACAGCATCCTGTGGACCTTCCTTCTCACCTGGGATGACAGAGCAGGGGGCTGGGATTCAGCAGATACAGGTTCCAGCCCCAGCTCTGCCACTAACCCAATGAATGACATTGGGTTAGTCACTTTCCCCATCTCTAAAGTGAAGGAGTTGGGTTCAACCATCCTGAGCTCTCTGAGGCTCTATGTTTACAGTTCTGAGGATCAGTGTCACATCTCACACATTAAGATGAGAAAGTCAGTGTTTCAGCCAGTTGACCGCAATGAGAAGTGATAAGTCATCCATTAAGTGCCCATTGGAAGCACAGCCTTTTCGCACATACCATAAACTCAGTGGGCTTTGAGAAGGGTTGGGAGAGCCCGGACAGAGTCACTGTTTACTCTGCACAGCGCAGACTTGATGCTTCACTCACCAGAGCTCATTGCATCCCCAACCCCGCCCCACAGCACCCCAGTGACACAGGGATTGTTGGTGAGGCCATTTTACAAAGGAGACAACTGAGACTCAGAGAGGTTAGGTTGAACTGTTACCAACCAGGGTTCCTGGTCTCCTTAATCAATAGAAATTGATAAGAGGCCAGATGAGAAATTCAGGGATGGCTTTACTGGGACTCGGGCTACAGCACAAAGGAGGGAAAACAAGTAACAGGGTCCTTTGCTCGCTCCCTAAGGCAGGGAGAGCTGGTCCCTTAAATGGGGTGAGGGTAGGGGCAGGTCCAGGGGTAGGGCTGGAAGGGTGGCTTAGGTGGTCTGCCCACCCTCTTGGAGGTGCTGTGTGCAGGGATGATGTGCAGTATCTTGCTTCTGCTCCTGACACCCTACTTTTGCTCCCGGCACCTCAGAAGTGGCAGTTGGGTTTTCGAGTTTTTTGTATCTTATTGCTCATAACTCGCCCTAACTGCGCATGCACACAGTTAATTTTAGTACTGTATAGTTTCTTTGTATCCTATTGTTCGGTCTGGGTCCCGGTATAAGTACGCAGCCCAGGGCCCCAGGTCTCAGGTCCCAATGTGTCTCAGAACCAGTAGAGATGACCTTCGAATCCATAGATTTCTGACTCCAATTCTATGCTCCTTTGAAGTTTCCACACAAACAAAAATTTCCAAGCAAACAAATGACCTCCATTGTTTGTTCTTTTTAAAGCATCGTGCTATTCTTCCACAATCTCCCTTCCACCTGCAAAGCAGGAACTGAGCTCCAGTTCATATTTAATAGCTCCAAACCCTGTCTGCCCTGGAACCAAACAGTCTGATCAGGGCCCGGAAAGCTTGAGCCTGAATGTCTAGCACATGGCTGGCCGGTGTCTTCCGAAGCCAGCCAAGTTGGAGCTTGCCTGGGGGCTGAGTGATCATTTCCCTGGCAGGGCAGAACCCACTCCCCATGTGTTTCCCATCTTCCATAGCTCTCCTGTCCTAGCCGGGTTCCTTCTTTTCAGATTTTTACCAGATATCCGGCACCAACCCCATCTTGTGTATCTGGCCTGGTCCTCCGTGCAGCAGGTGGAGCCACAGCTCCTTCCTGCCCCACCTTAGGAAGCAGAGAACCCACTGTCTTCCAGGCAGAGGTGGGGGCTCTGGAGTCAGGGGTGCCTGGGCCCTCTGCCTTTTATTAGTCATGTGATCCTGGCAAATCACCTCATTTCTCTGGGCCTCAGCTTTTATATTTGAAAAACTGGGAGGCTGTTTCCTCTAAGAGCTATATACAGGTTAATGTGCACAGTGCTTTAGATCTGGCTTTGGTGGAAGCACCAGAGGATCTTCTGGGAGGTAAGGAGGGAAGGGATGGGGAGGTGAGGGGCAGACCCCTCGGTGCCCCAGCCATCCCACCAGAGCAGTTCCCCTGGTATCTGGTTTAGGTGGCGGGTTTGGCTTGTGATTTGGCATGCAGGAAAGGGTGATGCAGCTGAAAGGAAGTATAAAACTCACGGCTATTGAGTTATTGTGTGGGAGCACTGGGCACCCAGCAGGCATTTCATTAATGTTAGCACTTTCCCCGTGCCTTCGGTCTGCCTCCATCAATCTCTTCCCCTGGATTCGTTATTCAGTGGGTCAACTAAAAAGCGAAACCAAATGAATGGAGAGAAGGTAGTAGTGGGAAGAAAAGTGCTTTAAAAATATCAGGTGAATCCCCCGCAACGTATCATGTCACAGACCCCATGGCAGCTCCACACCAAGGGTTCCCTGCCTGCAATAAGCACCAGAAAACACAGGCACAGACCCCTGGTCCACCCACACGCCATTCACAACAGGCGTTCCTCCTCCTCTCCTGAAGGGAGGGCCCACAGCGAAACAGCTTTGAAGATGTGGGAAGGGGCTCAGGAGGTGGGAAGGCCCGAGGGGCCTGGCCTGGCTGCTTCCTGCAAACGGGCAGGGGCTGCTGGACTGTGAGGGTCCCACCAAAGAACAGAATCTGCCCCAGTTGCCACAGATACTCTGAAAACAAGAGATCGGCTCCAGAGAGCAGCTCCGCAATTGGAGCCACAGCGCCACCTCCAGGCTTCCATCCACATTGCACTTCCCCTGCAAACAGCTGCTGGGCTGCACAGACCATGCTGGGGGCTCAAATCAAATCCGCTAATCCTGCAAGATGTTGTGCTGCTGATGTGCTGAGATAGACCAGCTTGGAGTGGAGAGGAAGGTCGTTGCTAATAAGTGCATTGCAGCCAGGATGTCGGGCGGTGCTCCAGGCAGAAACTGGCGGAGTTGGAAGCCTGAATCTTTCATCTTAGAGATGGGGAAACTGAGGCTCAGTGCCCTGCCCACAGTTACATAGTGAGTTGTAGGCAGAGCTAGGACCTGAACACAGGCTCTTAAGATTCCTGTTCCTCTCGTCTTGGACGGTTGTTTGCCTGTTAATTCCACAATAACTTTACTGTGTAAGACACAGCCACCATGACCCTGCCATACACACTGAGTGGTTCCTTTTCACTCCAAAGGACCAGAAGCAGGCTGAGGTTGCAGCTGCAGATGAGCATCAGAACATGGGCTCCAAGAAGCCCAAGGAGAGGTCTCTGCTCTCACAGTGGATGCGAAGGGGTTTCATTCACAGGACCCACCCACCTTCCTCCGCAGCCTCACACTCAGTCTCTCCATCTGGAAAACTCCTACTCCCTTGACTACTCACTAGTTGCCATCCTGTGAGGCCTTCTATGACCCTTTCTCCGTGTGGAATCCATCATTTCTACCTTGTGCCATCCCTGTACCTACTGGAGAATTACTCATTGGGTGGATCCCCACGTAGCAGGATGATTTGCATTTCTATTTATCTAGATGGGAAATTCTGGCCAGGAACCAGATTTTATTCTTCCCTGTGTCTCCAAAGCCCAGCAAGAGCCAGGCAAAGAGCAGGTAGGTACTAAGAAAATGATGGATGATGGATAGATGCATGGATGGATGGGTGGATGGGTGGATGGATTGGAAACGGGGTAAGTCTAGGGGATGGGGTATCACTCTTTATATCTTAGAACAGTGATATCGTCTGTTCTAAGAAGATATACATCTAAGAACATCAGTTTCTAAGCCAATGTCAAAAAAGCATAACTGCTGCTGTGCATGTGAAGAGGAGTGGGGTGTTGACATCACCTATGAGCCCCTCCTCCTGACCACCTCATTGTCCTGGTTGCCCAGGGAACCTGCTGAAATTCCAACAGTGATTATGGAGGTGTTTTACCAGATGGTACTGCGATGCCTGTACAAGAAACACCTGAAGAGTTCCTTAAAATGCAGGTTCCTGGGCTCTGCCTTCAGGGTTTCTGACTCAGTGAGTCTGGGGCAGGGCCTGGCAATCTGAGTTTTTTCATTAACCCCACTCAGGTGATTTCCAATGCATAGGTAACTTTGGCAGCCACTCACTAAAGAGGATCGGCACACAGGGGCATGCCAGGAATTGCCTTTGCTGACTGGCCCATCCAGAGAGGCTGAGAAATTGATCTAAAGTGCCGCAGATGTTAAATGGCAGAAAGTGCCTGACGAGCCCTCCAGCACCTAGCGGCCAGGAGGTGGGTAAGGCGGAAGCTGCCACACTCACTGAAAAGGTGGCCTTCCCCCACCCCTACAAGCTGCTGTGAGCCGGGCCTGCCTTGCGCTCTGTCCCCTCGCAAAGCCCAAAGTGGCAGGGCTTACTCTGTGTTTACCAAGGCAGACAAGCCAGCAGCTGTTTTCAGTGTCTGTTTCTACCTAAACAGAGCTGTCGTTCCCAAACATGGGCTCTGCCAGCAAATGTTACCAGACCTGGAACAGTGGCCCCAGTTGTGTTCAGGCTGGAAAGAGCTCAAGGATGATGACAGAACCGGAAGATCATTCTGGACCCAGGGAATGGCCAAACATCCTGGCAACTCTGAGTGGGCAAGCAGCCCTCTCAGGCCAGCTGGTGAGCTCCGGGAAGGAGGGGAAAGGGCTCACTGCAAGGCAAAAGAAGACATATGGCATCGCCCAAATCTCTGCTTGTGCCCGTGTTCCAACAGGACCTATGCTCTGGTCATACTGGGCCTTTTGTTGAGCACCTACTATGTGCCAAGCATTATATTTGGCGCCTTGCTGTCTTGGCTCAGCCTCACAATAACCCCAGGAGACAGGTAATATCGTTGTGCCTGTTCCACATATAAGGAAACTAAGATCCAAGAGACAAAGAGACTTGCCTAGATCCTGAGCTGGTCAGACCAGATGCAGAGTCAGAACTTGAGTCCAGGTTCCTCTCCTTTTCCCAGGCTTCCCTGCTGCCAGCTGCGCTGGTCCCCATGTTCATCCCAGGCTGTCTGGCCTCCCCATTTCTGTCCATACTGTTCCCTTGATCCAGAATGCCTTGTCCCGATTGCCACTGAGCATCATCCTTCTGGTTCTTCAGACTCAAGTCACAGGCTGCCACTTCCTGGAAGCCCTCCTGGATCCCATCTCCCATCAGAGTAGAGAAGTTAATTGCTACATTTCCACAGCACATTGTCAGCCTGGTATTTAGCCCCTATTTCACCTGCCTTGCAGTCACTGATTTCCATGACAATCCCCCTAAGTCTCAGTCACCAGCCCCACCATCACCACCACCCAGCTCCTGCTCATCAGACCCCTGTCCCCAGTGCCTAACTCAGGCACTTTTTCCCTCACCAGGCTTTCAGGCTGTCCCTTTGGTGAACTCCACAGTTCCACGGCCCATATGCAGACTGAGTACCTGTACCCCATCCCCCCGACCCCCAACATCTCCCTGGCCAGTGGCTGCTGGTCACTACTGAGGGCAAGCTGGTCTGTTGGTCTAATGGAGAAGCACTGACTTCTAAGCCAGAAGATTGAGGTTTGAGTCTTGGTTCTGAAACAAATTCACTGGGTGACCTTGGCTAAGTCACTGAGCTTCTCTGGGTCTCAAGCTCCATCTGTAGAATGCGTGGGAGGATGGAATAGATGATCTCTCTGTTACATTGCTTGTCAAGCACTGACTATGCATTGAATGGGGCATCCTATATATGGCATTTGCATCTTTACCAAGGATCTAATCCATTGAGCCCTCGAGTAGCTACGGGATACCTGCCTGATGGAGATGAAGGTGGGATCAGCCAGAGGAGGGGGGGTCTGCCTGCAAGTGAGAAGAGATGAATTTGGGTGGGTGAGCTGAAGACTGTGAATGCCCTGGCACTGGGGTATGATGCCTTGCACGATGAGCCTCATAAACGTTGACTATTGTCACCGGGAGGAGCGCGCCATCCACTTTTACCCATAGTGTAATAACAGCAGTTACCATTTACTGAGCACCCGCCATGTGCCAGGCAATGTGATAAGTAATTTGTTTATACTCATGATCTGAATTCTTCCTCCCCCAAACTCTACGAGACCCCCTGCATTTTGGGGATGGTAATACTGAAGATCAGAGAAAGGAGACAACTTTCCCCAAATCTCACAGCTGCAAAGGGGCAGCACCCCCAACAAGCCTTAGTAAGCACCTAACAGGTCCCGGGCAGTGGCTGGAACACAAAGGGTGTAGAATCTGGCTTGGGCCTTCGGGGTACCTCCTGGCAGCCACCAGCCGACAGAGGAACAGGTCTCTACCAGCTATTTGTTCTGGAATGCTAGTTTCTCCGCTGTGAATGTTGATAGACAGGGGACAGATAGCTCCTGGCTTGACTCTCTGCCAGCTGGGCGCCGGGAAAGGATGTCAAGTCCGGAGACCATTGTTCACGATCCGCGGCTGCGCCCGCCCGCCCCACCCCACCCCGCCTTTTATCCGACTTCGCTGGATGCTATTATTCAGCGCTGAGCCATCACCCGGAGCCGCAAAGCAGTTAATTACACACGTATAATCCCCTTCTTCACAAGAAGCTGATCTTCTAGGGTTGCGAGAAGATAAGATTTATGCCTCTTTCAATTCCTTTATTCTCTCATCAACATAGATTCATATTTCAGTTTCCCGCATCGGAAACAAAAAGGAAACCCGCTCGGCCCACTGCTGCCGGAGGGAGATAAATTAGGCTACACAAAGAGCCAGTCCTATAAACTCAATCTCTTTCCCTTCCTTTCATGTTTGTGATTATAAACAGAGTCAAGGGCAGTTGAAATATATCCCTCTGCCTGCCTGCCTTGTTCCGCTCAAAGACAGGAGACAAACACGGCGATAGCAAAGCGCGTGGTACCGGGGAAAGAGGAACACAGGCCCCCACGATCCGACGCCAGCCTGGTGAGTGGATCAGATAGAAAGGCCTTTGTCTCCTGCCTTTCCCCGGTCACCCAATTGTTTCAAAACGCCTTGGAGAGAAGCCGGACGCGGCGCCACTGCGAGGGGGTTCATTTTCTCCACGGCCACGTGCGCGACGCTATTTGCTGGAAAGAAAGGGCCTTGCGATTTGGCCGCCCGCGCGGCATGGCGGTGCCAGGGCCCCCGGCCAGTTTTAGTCACGTGGACAGAGGTTGCCAGCAGATCAGGCCACAGAGCAAGGCCAGTTTTAGCAGCCCCTAGGAACAGATTCCAGGCTCTTCAGAGAAAAAAAGGCCCACTTACTGAGAGCGGTCCCCAGTGAAAGGACACTACCCTTCTGTAGAGGAACTGGGGTGGGCTATTTTGATCATTGTCCTTGCTGTTCCACTGCTTTTGTTGCTTTTTTTGGCTTCTGTGGAGTTACTAACTGTCAAGAGCTCCTCTGGCATATGAGGAACAAGGGGCCCACAGAAATGAACTGATTTGCTTGGGGAAATGGAGCAAATTGGAGGCAGAACTGGGAATGACAAAAGTTCTGATGCAAACGGTGACCGGGACTTACTGCAGAGGGCCAGGCACTGTGCTGAGAGTCATCTTATGTCAGCTTCATAGCAACAAAGAAGGAAACATCATCACGCTCTACAGGAAAGGAAATTGAGTCTTGGAGGAGGTAAGATACTGGCTGGAGGCCATAGAGTCAGTGGCCATCTCCCAGAGTCCCCGTGCTAAACTGTCACGCAATGCCACTTCCCCCAAGGTACTCTTTTCAGGCATCCTGACTCTCCTCCGAGGATATTTTTAAAAACTTCTGATTGGGGGAAGGGAAAATCTAATTTTTGAAAGGTAAGAAAGGGAGGAAGGGAAGAGAAGAAACTGAATACAGGATCCAGGTTGGCCTCTGTAATACAATGTCATCCCGCGAGATGCAAGACAACGGTCTTTAACAGACTTTGAGATTCAATTATCCTTTTATATTTCCAGCAGACTTGTCATCATCTAAATCATTCTTTCACTGTAAACACACCCTCATTCACGAATAGAATATAAAACAAATCATGTTTGAAAGTCGTGTCACTTCTGAGCCATCACTCTTCAAAGACACACACCGCAGCATTGGCTTCCGAGGGAAGAGGGTTAATAAAAGCCTTGGGCATCGTCTCCAGTTCAAAGCCTGGGGCCTGTCTCCCAGATGACTGGGAAGTGCACTCTGACGCTGAGACTGAATCAGTCTTTTCCATTCTGGAGCTGTGAAAGGCTGTTCTCTCTGCTCCAAGCCACCCTCTTCCAGCCCTCAGAGGAAGGATAGCAACTCCTGACTCTGCCTGGATCATTCCAATTATTTTTTCCAAAAGCCTTTCTAAGTCTGATATCGCAGGTGAATGCCAACACATTCTATCCCTCTAACAGAGGATGAACGTGCCCGGCCCAGCCCCACTCTTTTAGGAAGCTGGGTTCCTCCCATGAAGAATGCACCAGCCTCGCCAAGAGAGGGAATCCAACCTTACACAGGGCCTACCCATCAACTGGCTCCTAAACTTTCCTTCTCATTCCATTCCTCTCCAGTACTTTTCTTCTCTTTTTTTAGCTTTTGCCATTTTTTTAAAAAGTTACAAAATAGTACCTGCTCATTGAAACATGTTATTCGACTGAGCTGTAGGAAGCAGAAGTTTCCTCATTCTTCTCTAACCCAATTCCACGTTCCTGAGTAGCCAGTTACCAACAGTCTGATGTGTGTCCCTCCACATATTTCTTTTGCTTCATGTAGATATTAAAGATTCCCCAGAACCTAATTTTTGCCCTTTTTATAAATATGGGATCAAACCATACATGTTGCTCTACAACTTACTGTTTAGAATGAACAAACCAGCATGGATATCTTTTTAGGTCAATACAGAGATGCTGGATTCATTCTGTTTAATGAGGTTGCAAGCATGAGATTATGTAGTATGACTGTACTACAATGTTCCAGACCATCATGTATCCTTTGGCTCTTCTGGATAGTATGTCTCCTGGATATCACGATATTATATCATGCCTGACCAATCATATCTATGAAAGCTATGGTTTCCCTCCATTTATAAACTGTCTTTCTTTGGCAAGGCTTTCCAGGCTGGCCCAGCCTTAGGGAGAGAACTCCTTATTCATATGATGTTCCCCAAAGTGGTCCCTGCCAGAGTAGTCCTCGCCTTTCAGGCAGGACTCAGACAGACTTGTAAAAGCAGGTTTCACTGCCATGAAATCTGGACTTCCTTACGGCAATGGAAAAAGAAAAAAAAAAAAAACAAAAACAAAAACAGAAAGCATAGCTAAATCCTTAAAATGTCATAAGCAGGCGTGGAAAAATACTACACGCAATTCTAGACATAAACCCACTACCCACCAGGAAGACTTCAGAAAAACAATCCTTGAGAACACAAAAAGGGGCTGTTTACCAAAGAATGACTTTCATAATGCTGTTGCTGCATTTTATTAGAGAGGGAAGAAGCCTGAAGTGGAGACAGGCTACAGAAGATTTCTGTGTTCATTTAAACTGAATGCTAAAACACTCTGGGTCTGAAACGTTTCAAAACTGGAAGTAAATTCTTTGAGGCATTCTGCTTTTCTAGAGCTCTTTTATGGAAGTCACATTCAAATGGTTTTAGAAATCAAAATGAAATCTCATGTAATGTATTAAGACCCTGTATCCTTTAGAACTAGTTATTCCTTTTCTGGGACTCTATCCTAAGGAAATAGTCAGCAATGCTAGTAAAATACATGGAAAATGATGTTTATCTCAGCAATACTTATAATTTTGAAAAATAGAAAACAAACTAAATGGTCTACAACAGGGAAATGTAATAGTACACAACTATTTGAAAAGATAGGCACAAAGTGTTGAATGCTAAGAACAAATGATTCTGTTGTGCTGTTAAGTAAAAAAGAAATATAAATTGTATATTAAAACTATACAAAAATATACATAGAAAACACTGGGAGGAAATACATTAACATATTAACAGTGGTTATCTCTGGGTGGTAGAGCAATGTCTTGTTTTTCTTCCTCTTTTACTTTTCTGTAATCTATAAATTTTCTAAAATGAGCCTGCATTATTTTTATAATGGAGTAAATTAAATATTCTTAAACCACACACAACAGATAGAGCTGACTCTGCTATTCTGGGGATCACGGGGTGGTATGTATGAAAAAGGATGGGTGTGGATAAGGTTAAGGGTTTTCTGGGATGGGGGTAGTGATGGAGAAAGCCCCTCCACTCTTTGCCATCTTTAAGAGTGTGGGTCATAAAATGCAATATCTTCTGCAGAACAACCAGTATGCCAAGAAACGTCAAAGGGATGATACCGTCAATTCACTCAACATGTAGTGTGCCCCTACTAGGTGCCAGGCACTTGGGGAAATGACCAACTTCACATCCGAGTTTATTAAAAAGCAAGACTGCACTCTGTCATCATACATGACTTGCAGCACACTGATTATCTTGATTTTTCCCTCTATTGTTCTCAGAAAGGCAAATGAAAAGAAAAATGAACAAGTTGTGATTTGCAATGGATTCAAGAAAGAACATATTGGAAGTAGCCTCAGGACTTCCAACTGACTCTGCTAAGAGTGTATGTTTATCATTAGAGCCAGCTCGGGGAGGGGAAAGACATAGCCAGGCAGTTATCAAACTCTGATTTGCAGTTTCTGCTATCTGTTCTGAAAATTCTTGACTGATGCGTGATCTCATTCAGCGAATATTTACTGAATACCTATTATGTGTTGATGATATTCCAGGAGGTGGGGGTAGTGCAGCAAATCAGAGTCCCCCCACTGATAGCACTTACATTCTATTGCAGGAATAGGCAATAAATAAAAACATGAACTAAAATCAGCCAGGTCGTGATCACTGCTATGGAAAAAAAATAAATAAAACCAGGCTATAAGAAAAAAGTGACAAGACTATTTTCTAGACAGAGTATTAAAAAAAAAAGTCTTCCCCACAGAGGTGACGTTTGAGCAGCGACCTGAATAAACTGATTGAGTGACACGAACGTCTAGAGTAGTGTTCTGTGTTGAAAGAACAAGTGCAAAGGCCCTGAGGCAGGAATGCAGCAAGAAAACCAATCTAGCTGAAGCACTGTGAGGAAGGAGTGGAGGGAAACTCAAGTCAGGGATGTAGCTAGGAGCCAGATCATGCAGAACACGGTAACAACTTCACATTTTATTCTAAGAGTAGAAAGGGGTCCCTGGATGGTTTTGAGATGGTGAGTAAAGTGATTTAATTTAGATTTTAAAAGATTACTCTGGCTACCATGTGGGGGATGAGAATATAAACAAGAATTCATAAGAGGAAGCTATTGCAGAAATCTAGTGAAAGATGATGGTAGAGCTGGTGAGAAGTCGTAGGATTCAAGATATACTTTGAAGATGGAATTCACAGGATTTGGCGATAGGCTGAATGTGTGGCAAGAGCAGAAAACCAAACAACAAAACAAACAAACAAAAAACATGTCAAGGATAATTGTAAGGTCTTTGGCATGAGAGACTGAGTAAATGATGATACATTTAATGATAATGGGGAACACTGGGGGAGGACTGGATGTTTTGTTTCAACATAGCGGATGTTGTTGGTACCCAGCCCACATCCCTAGGCCTTGCCACTTCGATGTACACTGGTTGACTTCCAACTGCCAGCATTCGCATCTCTGCCTGAGAGCTTTCTCCCAAGCTGCAGAAACCACTCGGTGTGCGCCCAGCACGCATCATGGGAGCATCCCTCCATTGCTGACACTCAGAAGTTGGTGCATAAATATCCTAGATTCCTCCCCTGGGTAGGATGGGGGAACGATGGATAATTCTGACACACATACTCTACACCACTTTTCCCAGAGTTCACCAGTGGGATTAAGCTCTGGTCCACACATTATCAGCTAGCTTGATAACACATCCTTTTATTGGTCTTTTTCCCTTTCCAGCTCATTCTCCCCAATTCCCTACCAATGGTTCCTGCACCTCCCAAATAAATTACCTACACTTGAATCCTTGACTCTGGGTCTGGTCTGGGGGAGTCCAAACTAAGAGGGAAAACAAGAACATCTTCCAGTTCCTTTTACCCCGTTCTTTTTCACAGCCACTGATAATCTCATCTGTTGGTCATTCTTTCTCATTGCCTCTACCAGAACAGTAATAGCAGAGTCAAGATAATCAGTGAATCTCAGTCATAGGTGGCAGAGACAAAACAGAGTAGTTTTAATAAACCAGATCACCAACAGATCTCCCTACCTTGTTCCCTGGCCCGGCTAATAATGTTTTCCTTTTCTTTTCCAATCACTAAGTGCATTTGCATTACTTTTGCATTTTCAAAACCAACAAGAAATGGAAAGAACAACATGGGAGCATCTCAGGAGATGTCAAAATGGAAGATGTAAGAAAAAGATGGACCTCTTCTGTCCCCTCCTTCACTGGACAGTTCAGCAAATGCCCTGCGACGTGAAGGCCACAAACTATTAGCAGCAGCAAGTACTGTTTTTTAAGCATTGACTCTAGAAGGAACTAAACTCTCTGATCAAAAGCCAGGAGGCAGGGAGACCTGACTTGCCGTATGCCATACCTCTCGGGGATGCACGATTTTTTGTGCAGTAGCATTTTATATGTCACAAATGATTCAGAATCATCCCCTTCTATTTTCCTGCTGTTGACATGGACTGACTGTGGGATGAGGTGGTTAAAAAACAGAAAAGCAAAAGCTGCACAAAGATCCCTTGATTTGAGCAAAAAATGCTTGTTACAAATGCACCGTTGTCAGCATCCATCAGGCACGATGTGAACACAATCATCCTTTCCAGCAACGAGAAGACAACAGGTGCACGGTCCCATCGGCGGTGAGGATGCTGGAATCTGGAGCCCCTGGTGTATCAAGGGGTACCGAAGACCTCAGCATCAGCTGGATCTGGGATTCAACTCCAGTTTAACCACTTACTAGCTGGTGACTTTGGGTATGTTATTTAGCCCCTAAGAGCCTTGGTATTCTCAAGAGCTAAGGGGAGAAAATACAGCCACTTCATAGGGTGGCTGAGATAAACAGCGCCAGCGAGAGGCAGAGCAAGCATGCTGTCGATGTTAGCTGCCTTCTCTGGTTAACTATTTGCGCCAAAGGCAAATCTACCCTGACTCAGTGAAGACCTGAGAAAAACCTGCTCAGTGATTCTCAGGAAGAAAGGATGACACCCACAAGAAACCATTCTTCCCAGGGCCTTCTGTGCTTCTTCCAAAGGTCCCCCTGCTGTAGCACGAGCTCTCCTTGAATGTGTGCCTTATGCTTCTGTATCCTCAGCACCGATCACATTGCTTGGCACACAGTAGGGGAGCAAGCTTAGTGTCGTGGAAATGGCACACTTTTGAGTTAGATGGGCCTGAGTTCAAATTCCAGCTCTGCCACATGCCCTTGAGCCACTTCCTTAAACCTCAGAATCCTTATCAGTAAAATGGGTAATAATGTCTAAAGTGTTGTGCATATGAACTGAGGTAACAGATGAACAGCCTGGCACCAGTGCCTGGCCAATTGCAGACACTAGAAAAAAATGTTAGCCTTTATTAATAAACATTTGCTGAATGAACTCATGGATAAAAAGAATTCCATTCAAAGTACACCCCTCCTTGCCAGACACAGTAGAAACACGCCATGTCACATTTTCCTTTATGTCCATCAAGACGCAGCCAGTTTTTTTCTCACCGTGGCAAAGGTTTCTTCCATTCTGACTGTGCAGTGGGATTACAGCAAGCTCTGATCTGCTTTTCGGATGTACACCGAACAAAACACACCGCCTGCCCTACCTCCATCCCAACGTACACATAGAAGGATTACAAATGGTTGCAGATAATGCTGGAGTCTCACAGCATCTCCCCGCTGATCGATATTAATTCCACATGGAATTCTCCACTTTACAGTGAAAGACCTGATAGACACCACCTTAACCAAGTCATCCAGGTTATCATCACCAGGGATGAAACATGCTGACAGCAGGGACCCCTGAATGGTGCACTGAGGCGGACACATCACTTCTGTGGTTTTCTTACAGAAACTCCAAAACCCCAGTCTCACCATGAGAAAACATCAGACAAGTCCAGACTGAGGGACAGTCTACAAAATAACTGACCAGAACTCTTCAAAAAAGTGTCAAGGTCATGAAAGACAGGGAAATGATGAGGAATTGGTACAGGTTGGAAAAGATGAAGGAAATGCAGTGTGGGACCCTGGATTGGATCTGAATAAAGTTTGCAGTTCAGCTTTAAAAAAAAAAATGTTGAGGGCAGCCTCACAGGGGAAAAGGGGTGACAATAGGTCCAACCAAGCATTGCGTGGGAGAGAGGAGGCTAATCCCAGGAATTTAGTGACCAACTTGGGGTGAGAATGTTTTATGAAAGGATTAAGGTCTAAGCTCCATTTTTTCTTCATTGTTTTAAACCTGAGCACCAGTGATAGTCACTTTCTCTCTTCCACCCCAGCCCCTCAAGTCCACCTGAGTCAGGGAACACATCTGAGCCACTTCCACATAATTTGCTCCTGATGTTTTCATCAGTTCTCAATATAAATATTAGATGAGAGAATGTGGTAAAGTGCTTTTTGGAGAAAACATATCATTTAGGTGGAATCACCAAATTGGGATGTAGCCTCAGATTCAAGGTTTTCTAAAAAGTAGCCCACCTCCCAGCTCCTCAGGGAGGAGGGAACCCCACATACCCGATTTCAGAGAAGTTTGAGTGTTACAGTTACTCGGGAGTCCAACGAAGGCCTTCACTTTATAGTTGAGGGAAACTGAGGTCCACGGAGGGAAGTTGCTCAGGCTGACCTGACAGGGTGGTTTAACAGAGGCACCGCAGGATACCATGCTGCCTTCTCCAAGCTGCTAGTATTCACAGCAGCCTATTGTCCTGACCAAGAATGAGCCCAGCTTACAAGTATTACATGGCAGCAGACATGTGGGCCTGACCTAGACCTCTGATTCAGACTCTTTGGACAGTGAAGGCTACACACCTCTAGCAGGGAGGTGTTCTGGAAGATACAGGCACAGAGCAAACATTGAGAGCTGCTCTTCTTCAATCTAGGCCGGGTATGAGTATGTGTATGCAGGTGTATGCTTGTGCAAGTTTTAGGATTTCTAGGATACATCTGAAGAGCTGCCCTCTATCATTTCCATGTTCCTTCATCGCTCCCCTGTCCTCCCCACCCCTGATGATGTTTCTCTTGCCCTTCTCCATTCTGTGTCCTCGCTGGTCTCATGTCTTAAGGTCCACTCTGTGTGGCATTTGGTCTCCTGATCTCTCCCAGCCTTCTTGTGTCCGGGTACCTGAGATGAGATGGTAACAGCTTGGTGACAACAGAATCCATTCATTCACATATTCTTTCATTCATGCACTGAGGACTATTTGGGGCCCTGGGGATGGAGTAACACACAAGAAAGACATGATCTTTACTTTCATGTAGTTTATATATTGGTAGGAGGAGTTAGGCAATACACAAAGGAAGAAAGATACAAGAAAAGTGCAATCATGAGGAGTGCTGTGATGAAAGGAAATCTGAATGATGTGATGGGAAAATAAAGGACGCTACTTTAGTTTGGGTGGTGAAGGGCAGGCCTATTTGAGGAGGTAACATTTAAGCTTATATCTAAACAAGAGAGATCCAGCTTTGCAAAAATCTGGGGTTCCAGGCAAAGGGAATAATTAGTGCAAGGGCCCTGAGGCAGGTCCAAACTTGGCAGATTGAAGAAAGACAGTGTAGTGGATCACAGTGAGCGGAGAGGTAGAGAATGGTCACAGATGAATCCAGATCATGTAGGGTCTTACAGGGCTAGACAATTAGTGTGGGAAGACAGTGGGTGGTTCTAGACAGAGGAGTTATAGAATCTAATATACGTTACACACAAATACTCAGGCTGTTATGTGGAGAATGGACTAGGGGTGGCACGTGTTGGAGGAAATGAGTCATGAGATTTGTAGCAGGGATACCAGATTAAGAGAGGTTGCAGTGAGGTGCCTGGGTTAGGATGGTAGAAATGTGAACAGTCAGTGGCTTTCAGATATGTTTTGGAGGAAAAGCTGATAGGACTTGTTGATGCGCAGGCTGTGGGGAATGAGAGAAAGAGGGTTTCAAGATTACTCTTGGGTTTTTGCTTTGAGCACACTAATGCATGGTGTTGCCACTGGTCCAAATAAAGAACCCAGGGAGAGGAAGAGGTTTGGAAATGGACAGTTTTATTTTAGACATGTTAAGTTTTAGATATTTAATAATGAATTAACTGAAGCTCCCACCTCATACTTCATATGTATCACCAGACATAGGGCTGTGTGATCCCAGACCTTGCCTTCCTTTTCAATCCTTGTTAAGACGGAATGAAGAGAAAGATAACCGAATAAAATATTCAGTCTTTTGTAAAACAGTTTTATGCTCAGAGCTTTGGTAGTAGAACCACATCCTCCCTGGGCAGGCATAAGTAGCCAATCCATCACCGTGTCACACCACGCAATTGTTCAGGGGGCAAACTAATTAAAAATTTAATCTCATGATTTTCATCTTAATCTCTTTTTCCCATTAGCTTTGATCAATGCCCACAAATACAATTTAGCAGAATTTTTCATTTAGATAAATGACCGAGTGGGGTTCCTAATTAGTCTGTTTGTTATGAACCAATAACTCAAATTATATGCTAATTACTAAAAATCACACACTAATTTTTAAAGCACTTTATTGGCACAAAAGCTATGTTCCTGTTATCAAATGAAATGTCCTTTCTATGTTACACTCACCAATTGCTCAAACCTATTTCTTTTGCCTTTTTGAAGTCAAGTCTCCATGTAACTGTGTATGTGAACAGTGTGCTTGAGAAATGTCTGCTCACCTGTACCCCACACAAACAATAGTGAAAGTTGTACCAATAAGGAGATTCCATGAACTTCTCAGCTACTTGGGAGCTTCCGCTGCACCCTGACAAAAAACAAACAATCAGACCAGGAACCACATAAAACAATTAAGCAAAACTGAATGTGGGGATGTGATGAGTGGTTGAGGAAGGGTAACTTTTGCAGCCTGTTCCAGTGCCAAGGTTACAGCTGAGGACAATCACGGCTCTCCTCACTCAGACTGTAAGTTAGGGGCTATACATTTGGTGACCATCTTTCTTGTCATCTATAGCAAAATATCTACTGCTTTCAAGTACCATGGCACTTCTTAAGATGCCAAAATCCTAACGTTCCTTTAAGTAAGAGATGTTCATTTTAAAAATAGAAGTCAATGGCTCTGGTCTCCTGCAGTCCTTTCAGCCCCCTTTACAGTGCTTTCTCCTCTTGGGTTTTCACTGTCATGTCAGTGAAGGATAAGAAGCTTGAAGAATGGTGCCTGGCATCAATGAAAACCAATACAGACTCTTCTTGCTGGACATGACCCCAGAAACAGGAGGAAAAGTTACCAGCAATGTGAGTGGTGGCTGGGCCCATTTCCTGAATAAATCTTAAAGGAGAAGAAAATGGTTTTCAAGCTGCGGAGGCCTGGGTACACACATATTTTATGGAGATAAGTCCTAGCTACTAAGCATCATGTCTCCGCCTGCAGACTGCATCTGCCACTTTCAGCAGCCCGATAATAACCGGTTCTGGGGTCGGTTTTCAACTTCAACTTTCTTGACCTGCCTCCGGGCCACCTCCCCCGCCTCCGTCCCCCGCAAAGCCGCGTCCTCTCTTCCCTCCGCCCTCCTCTTACCGACAAGCCGCGGGTCGCTCGGTCAAGCTGAGCGGAGCGGAGGCAAGAAGAGAAGGGGAAAGTAGCAGACGCTCCTTACACTGTTAGCTTCCAAGAGGCTCCTGGGCAACCGGAGAGGAAGTGGTGCAGGCTCAGCCCCGGAAACGGAAGTAGGCAAGTGGGGCCAGGTCGCCGCCATGTTGTGTGTGGCGGAGGGGATGGCGGCTCCGAGGCCCTGAGCTCCTGCTGCGGTGCACAGAGGGTGAATGCTCCCTCTGACTGTCATTCTTTCGTTCTGTCGTTCTCACTGACACCTCACGGGGAGCAAGGTCCTGTGCTGTGCTTCAGAACCCGGTGAACAGGACCCACGGGCGCTTTCCCTCCTGACAGTACGACCTCTTAAGACAGATACGGAAGGACTCACCACGCGGTGCCTGTGGAAGGTTTGAAGCATGAGGCCCACGGACCACATGGGCCCTGTGATACGGGGCATCTTTAGAGGCTCTATGGACTTTGGTTAGTTGGTCTGGGGCCTTGGCATTGTGAATAGAGGGAAGGATGTTTGGAGAGGTAGTTGGGAAGTAGGCAGTGGTGTGTTGGTTGTGTGGAATGTGAAGAATTGAGTGACTTCCAGGCTTCTGGGTTGATAGCTGGGTGAGTATTAGAGTTCCACATACTGGAAGGGGTCACAGGAGATGAAGCAGATTTGTGGAAATAGTATGAGTTTAGACAGGGTGAGCCTGTGGGACCCTCTAGAGCAGAAGTTAGCAGCCATGGAATGCACCTGTTTGGATCTCCTAGACAAGAGACCTGAGCTGGAAGTCTCTGTTTTAGATTCATGCATGGGGATAGGAATGGAGCAGGAGCATGGAAGAGATTGCCTGGTGGAGAGAATACTATTTGGGAACGAGGCGCAGTGCTACCCCCAAGAGCTTCTCTACTTAAAGGAGAAGAGGAGAAGGATCAGGTAGCCTTAGGACCAAAACCAGGAGACTATGACGTTGCAGAAGATAAGAGAAGAGCGCTTCAAAGAAGTGTAGTAAAGTGGGTCAGTTTTCTTGGGAAATTAGTGAGTTGACTGAGAGATGCTATGATTGAACAGTCATTGCCATTACCTAGGGCAGGTTCATTGGACTGCAGGGAGGAGGCCAGTTTGGACTGAATTGAGGAGTAGTGAGGGTGGTGGTGAGAAAACAGACGAACGAGCATAGACAGGCCTTCCAAGGAGTTGTTCATGAAGAAGTGAGAAGGAAACTGGAAGGAGGATGTTAATTTTTTTTTTCCTATTTTTAAGATTGGAGAGACATAAGCTTGTTTAAATATTGATGATTGTGAAATAAAATTCATATTTTAAGGCAAGATAATAAAAATTTAAATGAATTTTTTTCTGCCCATTTGGGTCTCCTTCCTTGCTGCTAGTGTGCTTTGTGCATCTGCATTATGCATTAACCAGACCTCCCCAATGGCAGAAATTCTTGCTCAGCCATAAAGAAATTTTTTTCTTCTTCCAGGGCCAGCTGTGAAACTCATTAGACGATAACACTACTTACTTATGACCTTATTAATGTCACTAGGTATATTACTTGTATTCTGCCTATTTCACAAGATTATTGTTTCGTACATTACCAAAGATGTGACTGAACCTCTGATAAAAATAATAACTAGGCAACTTGAAGCAATTGGCCAAATATATAATCCTATAAGGTCAATGATTATAATGTATAACTCCAGATATGGGATGAGACGACAAGAGGGAATAATTTCCTGGACCATGACAGACTGGTAGGACAAGTGGTCTAGAGACTTTGGCTACTGTTAATGGGGCCAAGTCCAGTAATAGCACATTGAGTGGCCTATCAACAAAATCCTTTCCTGACCTGGGAATGAGCATTCCTAGTGCCAGGGGACAAATTGGTCATGAAGTGCCTCCCAAACCTTGGTCAAAATTAAGACCAAGAAGGAGGGACGTGTAAAATAAAGAATGTTGCCCACTACCCAGTTCTACAAGAATCAAGTCATTGACCACTACAGTTGCTGACCTGTAATACCCCGTGAAAGGAATTCAGGGCAAAGATCAGGATGAGGCATTATGTGCTCAGGGAAAACTGGCAGAACTGGCCCTAGATAGTTAAATATTTTCAGGAGAAAATTTTGTGAACACAGTTTCTTGCATCTTCCCATACTTAGAAAAGGACTAAAACCAATTAACTATGGTATCTTTTCCTCGCAAATAGCAACAACCTTCTACCAAGATGTGTGCTGGATTGCATGTCCCCTCTCACCAAATCACGTATATACTGGGCTCCCCACTTACTTCTTTGAGCATTCCTCAGAGCTTTCTGAAAGACTCCCAAGCTGTAATCCTCAGGTTGGCTCAAATAAATGTTTCCATTTCTTTCTTAGGTTGACTATTGATTAATTTTTCATCGACAATGAGAAGGACTTTTGGTGTTGATTATTCCATGACCAAACTGACCCATTCCCATGAAGAATGAAGAAGAAATTTCTTAATAAGGCAGGAGAACAGGAGAAGGAGTTATGCATAGCACAAGTGAGGAGCTGATCCCAGGTAGTAACCCTGAGAAAGGAAGATGGAAAGGGGCAGGCCCAGGTAGATTTGTAGGATCTGTGCTGTTGAGCAGGTTGTGCATTTCACAAATCAGAGGGTACAGTTGACTACAGGGTCATCCTAATTTTGAATGGTAACTGACTATTAAGGAAAGAGTACTTTCTAATTTACACAAAGTGGTCATGGCAGCCATAAGTAGTGGAGGCTTGGTGCTGAAAATAGAGGTGCTTCTGGTCTCATGGTGTGTATTCTACCTGGGAAAAGGTTAGATCATTGAAGGAAGACAGTGGAGTCTCTGAGAGGCTTGGGGACAGTGGAAGTGTGTGTAGTTGTTGGATTTGGGGGAAGGTGGAGAAGAACAAGCAGATTTTAGTCATGTAGATCCCAGACAAGTGAGATCTGTATGGACAGTGGAGAAAATCACCAATGTTCACATTATCTCATTTTCTCAGGGCATTTCTAGCAAACAGAGGTAGCTTTCTGCCACTAGTGTAATGTCTTGACAGGCAACTTGGGAAGGTCTAAACCTTGCTAATCGTCTTGTCTCCTACTGCAAGCTTGTTTTCCATTTCTTTTGAAGGACACTGGGATGCTGCCCCTATTTCACAGGGAAATTTTTTTTGTGTGTGTGTGAAAGTGGAACTATAGGCCAGCTTTTAAAAAATGCCTCAGGACTACTTCTTCAAGGGAGATGGAGTAGATGTACTTTCCTGTCTTTGTCCCGCAAAGTGCAGCTGAGAACCCTGGACATTTTATATAAAGCAAATATAAGAAGACTCTGAAAGGTGGGAGGGAAGACACAATGACTAGGAACCTTGAGACCCAAGGAGCAGCTTGGTGACAAGTTACTTGGGTTTTCTTTTTGCCTCCCATATCCTAGAATTGGAGCCAAAGAAGCCAGTGACCCAGAAATGCTAAGGGATGCAGACCAAGAATAAAGCCCCAACAAAAGCCTGCTCTTTCTAACTAAAAGACCAGGAAAAAGATGGCCTGGCAAGACAGAAAAAATTTTGACAATAACTGCTCTACTCCAGCCAAACACCATACATGAAACAAACAAATGAAGAATAGTGCCCCCTCGCCCATGCCTGCTTACCCAGGCATACCTTGGTGGTACCGCAGGCTTGGCTTTTACTGCAATAAAACGAGTCACACAAAGTTTTTGGCTTCCCAGTGCATATAAAGGTTATGTTTACACTATACTCTATTAAGTGTGCAATAGTATTATGTCTAAAAGAGATGTATATATCTAAATTTTAAAATATTTTATTGCTAAAAAGTGCTAACCATGATCTGACAACACAAGGTTGATACAACCCTTCAATTTTTAAAAATGCAACATTCGTGAAGTGCAATGAAATGAGGTATGCCTGTATCTAAATATATGTAGAGGAAATATTGAAGACAATTGTATTATAAATGAGAGTGGGTAAAGAGAAGCAAAGAATGGTAATGTTTCTCCACTTAAACAGATAAAACCGTAACACCATTTGAATGTAATATTATACATACATAAAATTTAATACCTAAAGTAACCATTAAAAAAGCTATATGGAAAGGTATCAGAAACACTGTAGATAAATCAAAATGGAATTATTTTTAAAAGTTCAGGTAACTCACTGAAAGGCAGGAAGAAGAAAACAAATTAAAAGCAGAAAAAAACAAAACCAGCAAATAAAATGATATATTAAGCCCTAACATATCAATAACTACAATGAATGTAAATGGCCTAAGTTTATATTAAAATTTACCAACTAAAACGTAGATTGCAACATTGATTAAAAAGTGACCTAACTATATTCTGTCTGTAGGAAACTCACTTCAAATATATCAGTATAGGCAGATTGAAAGTAAAATGATGGAAAAAATATATTACGCAAACAATCAACAGGAAGCAGAAGTGGCTATATTAACATCAGATAGATTTTAGAGCAAAGAAAATTACCACACAAAGAGAGGAATATGGCAGAAGGTCAGTCCACCAAGAAAACATTGCAATCCTAAATGCATATGCATCAAATAACAGAGCTGCAAAATATGTTAAACGAAAGTCAAAATGAGAAATAGCTATATACCAAAAAAAGAAATAGACAAATAGACAATTAAAGACTTCAATATCTCTCTCAACAATTATTAGGACAACTAGAATCTAATCAGCAGTTATAGAACACTCCACCCAACAACAGCAGAAGGTGCTGGATCAAATGCCCATGGGAAATATACCAAAATAGACCATAGCTTGGCTATGATACACACTTCAACTAATTTTTAAAAATTAAAAATCTTACAGAGTATGTTCTCTAACCACAAAGGAATAAAACTTGAGATCAGTAACTGAAAGATGACAGCAAAATCGCCAAACACTGCAAAACTAAACAACACACTTCTAAATAATCCATAGGTCAAAGAGGAAGTCTTAACGGTAACAAAAGAATAGATTAAACTAGATGAAAATAAAAGTATTCATATCAAAATATGTGGGACACAGTTAAGCAGTGTTGAAAGAAATTTATAGTACTAAATGCATACATTTAAAAATAGGAAAACTCTCCAATTTTCTTCCAACCTAGAAAAGAAAGAGAAAAGCCCATCACAAGCAGAAGGAAGGAAATATAATAGAAATGAATGAGACAGAATAGAAATGAATGGAAATGAAATACAGGAGAAAAACAAAAGAGAAAAGTAGTTTTAAAAAAACTGGTTCTTTGAGAAGAGTTTTTAAACAAACAAACCTCTAGCAAGAGAGAGAGAGGAGATACAGATTACCGATATTAGGAATGAAACAGGATATTACTACAGCTTCTGCAGACATAAAGAGATAATAAGGGAATACCACAAACAACTTCACACACATAAATTTGACAACTTAAATGAGATGGACTAAGTCTTCAAAAAACACAAACTACCACACCTCATGCAATATGTAATAGATCATTTGAATGCCCTGTAACTACTAAGGAAATTGAATTTGTAATTTAAAATCTCCCAACAATGAAATCTCCAGGCCAAATGATTTCACTGGATAATTCTATCAAATATTTAAAGAACAATTCACACCAATTCTATACAATCTTTTCCAAAAAATAGAAGAGGAAGGACTACTTCCTAATTCATTTTATTAATCTAATATTACTCTGACACAAAAACCATACCAA
This sequence comes from Camelus bactrianus, assembly GCF_048773025.1. NCBI lineage: Eukaryota > Metazoa > Chordata > Mammalia > Artiodactyla > Camelidae > Camelus > Camelus bactrianus. Next base: position 15,886,835 of record NC_133548.1, read on the forward strand.
AAAAAAAAAAAAAAAAAGACCACCACAAACCAACATCCCTTGTGAACACACACACACAAATCCTTCACAAAGTATTAGTAAACTGAATTCAGCAATATATAAGAATTATGTGCCATGACCAAGTGGGGTTCATTCCAAGGATGTAAGGCTCGTTCAATATTGTAAAAATCAATATAATTCAACATATTGACATTCTAAAGAAGAAAAATCACATGATCAAACCAATCAATACAGAAAAGAAAAACTGAAAATATTCAACAACCATTCATGAGAAAAAACTCAGAAAAATAGGGAGGGAGGGAAACTTCTTCAACTTGATATGGAGCATCTACAAAATCCAACAGCTAGCACTGTACTTAATGGTGAAAAACTGAATGTTCTCCTTCTGAGGTCAGAACAAGGCAAGAATGTCCAATAAAATGCAGGAAGTTCTAACCAGTGTAATAAGGCACAAAAAGGAAATAAAAGATACACATACCAGAAAGGAAGAAATAAAACTGTCACTACTTGCAGATGAAATAATTGTCTACCTAGAAAATCCCAAGGTTTCTACAAAAAAATCTCAAAACCATATAGAACTAATACGTGAAGTTCTGCAAGGTCAAATGCAGTAAGATAAACACACAAAAGTCAATTGTACTTCTGTATACTAGTAATGAACCCTTGGGACATTGAAATTAAAAATACAATAACACTTATAATCACTCAAAAACATGAAATACTTAGGTATAAATCTAACAAAACTTGGAGGATTTCTATGCTGCAAACCATAAAATGCTGATGAAAGAAATAAAAAATCCAAGTAAATGGAGAGACATACCATGTTCATGTGTTGGAAGAGTCAACATATAAAAGATATCACTTCTCCCCCTAAATTGATATACAACATTAACAATTCTTACCAAAATCCCAGAAAGGTTTTTTGTAGATATGAACAGGTTATTCTAAAACTGATATGGTAAAACAAACTAGAATAACTAAAACAATTTTGGGAAAAGAATAAAGTGGGAAAAATTAGTCTACTTGATTTCAAGAGCACACTATTGAGACTAAGTGATATTGGCAGAGGGATAGACACAGAGATCAATGGAATAGAATAAAGAACTCGCATATAGACCCATACTAATATGCTTAACTGATTTTGGAGAAAAGTGCAAAAATAAATCAATGGATGGATAGCCTTTTCAACAAATAGTGCTGGAGTGACTGGTCATCCACAGGAAAACAAACAAACAAAACAAGATGCCCAAACCCTCAATTTAAGTCTCACACACAAAAATTAACTCAGCATGGATTACAAACTTAAATGTAAAACATAACTATAAAACTTTTAGGGAAAAAATTCAGGGGAAAATCTTCTGGATCCAGGGCTAGGCAAAGAGTTCTTAGACTTGATACCAAAAGCATGATCTGTAAAAGGATACATTGAACTTCATCAAAATTAAAAACTTTTGTTTTGCAAAAGATCCTGTAAAGAGGATGAAAAGACAAGCTACAGACTGGAAGAAAATATTGACAAACTATATATCTGATGAAGAAATAGCATCTAGAATAAAGAACTCAAACTGAACTGTAAAACAAACAAACAAACAAAAAAACAAAACATAAAACTCCTGCAAAACAACAACAACAACTAGAAAACGGGCAAAAGACACGAAGAGACATTTCACCAAAGAGGATATACTGATGGCACATGAAAACAAATTCAACATCATTAACTATTAGGGACATGCAAATTAAAACTACAATAAGATAGTGCTATATATCAATCAGAATGGCTAAGAAAAGATAGTGACAACACCAAATGCTGGTGAGAATTCAGAGAAGCTGGATCACTCATACATTACTGGTGGGGGTGTAAAATGGTACAACAACTCTGGAAAACAGCTCAGTAGTTTCTTAAGAACCTAAAGGTGCAGCTGCTTTATGGCCCAGCAGTTGCATACTTGGGCATATATCCTAGATAATTGAAAACTCACATTCACTCAAAAACCTGCACATGAATGTTTATAAGAACTCTATTTGTAATAGCCAAAACACCCTGGCTACTCTTTGCCTGGTGAATGGTTAAATTAACTGTGGTGGGTACATACAATGAAATACAACTTAGCCATAAAAAGGGCCAAATTAATGACACATACAACAACCTGGATGAATTGCAGAAAATTGTGTGGAGTGAAAAAGTCAATTCAAAAGGTTACATACTGTATGATTCCATTTATATAATGTTCTTGAAATGACAAAGCAATTCAAAGGGAGAAGGCATAATGTTTAACAAAAGGTGTTGGAATAATTGGACAATCATATGCAAAAAAGAGAAAGAGAAAAGAACATTGACAGTTACCTCAACCACATACAAAACTTAATTCAAAATTAATCATTGACCAAAATATAAGGGCTTAAAATATAAAACTTCTAGAAGAAAACATAGAAGAAAATCTTAGTGGCTTTAGGTTGTTAAAAATTTCTTTAAAATAACACAGAAGTATGAGCAATTAAAAAAAATTAATACACTGGAGTTCATTAAAATGTTTTGCTCTTTAGAAAACATCGTTAAGAAAATGAAAATCAAGCCACAGACTGGGACACAATAATTGCAGAACAAGCATCTGATAAATGGCTTCTTTCTAAAATATGTAAGAACTCTTACAGCTCAAAAATATTAAGACAAGTAACAATTTTTTAAATGGGAAAAATATTTGAACAGACACTTTAACAAAAATATATGGATGGCAAATAATGTATGAAAAGATGCTCAATATCTTTATTCATTAGGAAAATGCAAATTTAAACCACAATGAGATACGACCACACACCTACTAGAATGGCTAAAATTAAAATGACTGATGACACCAAGTGTTGGAAAGGATGTGGAACAATTAGAATTCTCATACATTGCTAGTGGGGACATTAAAAGGTACATTCCCAATGGTACAATATGGAAAACATTCTGGCAGTTTTTTGAAAGGTTAAAAATTCACCTAACATATAACCCAGACATTCCATTTCTAGGTATTTACTGAAGAAAAGTAAAAGCATATATCCACACAAAGACTTGTACACAAATGTTTGCAGCAGCTTTATTTTAATGGCCCCAAACTGGAAACAACCTAAATGATAGCTAACAGAAGAATGGATAAATCAATTCTAGTCTAGCCATAAAATGGAAAACTACTCAGTAATGAAAAAGGAATGAACTAGGATACACCCACCCACATGGATGGATCTCAGAATAACTATGCTGGGTGAAAGAAGCCAAATGAAAAAAGAAAAAGAATGCATAGCTCATAATTTCAGTTACAGAAAATTCTAGAAAACTCAAACTAATCAATTGTGACAGAAATCAGGTCAGTAATTGTTGCCGGGAACAGGGGATGGGGAAAGGCAGAATGGAGAGATTACAAAGGGGCCTGAGGGAACTTTTGGAGTTGATGGATATGTTCATAATCTTGACTGTAGTGATGGTTTCATGAGTGTGCACATATGTCAAAAGTTTTTAAGCTGTACATTTTAAAATGTTCATTATAGGTCGCTTACATAAAGCTTAAAAAAGAACCCACTGCTGAGCTTCATCAAATATTAACGTTTGCCACATGTATTTGTTTCAGATTTTTCCCTCATCTGTATGCCTCCCAAGTCTATTTCCCTCCATCTCCCAGATGTAAGCACTAGGAAGTGGAATTTGGTTATTTATCATCCTCATGTGTGACTTTCTATTTTACTACATGTCTTTGTCTATAAACATCATATAACATTGTTTTGCATTAACTTTCTTTTGTCATGAAAAAAAGAAAATTTTGTTTTTGTCATGAAAATTTCAGTCTAATGAGTTTTGCACTGTTCATCAGAGGGAAAAAATTGAAAATTAAAGCATTTTCAGATTCTATAGTTCTTTGAAGCTTTGAACTTCTTAGCTTGCCTGAGATGCTGTGAGAATTAGATGGGGAAACTTTTGGGAGGCATTTTATAGGATCCTTAATCAAATTCATTTCACTATCTGCCTAAATTTTTACGAGGGTTCCAATCATCTTTTAATTATAATCACCTGCACCTCAATGCTGCAGATTGGTCAATCTCCTTTTTGCATCAAAGGCAAGCGAACACTAGCTTTCTTTGTTCAACATATTTATGAATAAATTATTTAACTTTAGCAAAATGTTGGGGCAAGTATTATTATTACCATTTTACAGATGGGGAAACTAAGATTCACCATGATTAGGTGAGTTGCCCAAGGTGAGTGAGGAAGGCGAGACTGAACCAGGTCTGACTCGAATCAGAGCTTCAAAAAATGACCACAGCTTCTCTAAAGGGCAGGGAGGTTGCCCTCTAGGCTCCAGTTTCATGTGTACAACAAAGTGATTCAGTTATGCATATACATACATATATACATATATATTCAGGTTCTTTTCCATTATATGTTATTACAAGAAATTGGATATAGTTTCCTGTGCTATACAGTAGGTCCTTGTTGTTTATCTATTTTATATATAGTAGTGTGTATCTGTTAATCCCAAACCCTAATTTATCCCTCCCCGCTCCCTTTCCTTTTTGGTAACCATAAGTTTATTTTCTACATCCGTGAGTCTATTTCTGGTTTGTAAATAAAACCAGAAATTGGTATCTTTTTTTTTTTGATTCCATATATCAGTGATATATTTTTCCCCATCCAAGTTCACAGATCCCTTGAATTCCCTGCATGAATGTGTTAGGGGTCTGTGGGCCCCAGGATAAGAGTCCCCGAGAGCAGAACCAGGGAGCAGAGGAGCTTGGAAGCAGCTGGTTTTGCAGGCAGGCAGAAAGCTGGTCCCAGGGCCCCAGTTTCATGTTCAGGACAATCATCTCTCCATTTCCCTCGTCAAGAGCTACAGCGGGGCCTCACGCACTGCTTAACATTCCGAGGAACTTCAAAAACAGATGCCTGGAAAGAATAACTCTTAACTCTTAGATTTAGGGCAGAGCATGATATCAAAGGCCTAAGCAAAGCTTTGCAAATTTCCAATTTTCAGTGATCTGGCCTAATTCTGTGGGGCATTTGTTACAGACACATTTGTTTCCAAAGAAAATTATTTTATGGCTTAATGTGAAAGTAACCACCCAGCCCACTCCCTCCTGCTTCCACCAAAGCCCCTGGCAGGGCCCCTCCTGTTCCTGGCCTCAAAGAATGCCTTGCAGTTGGCAGGGAGCCCACGGGGTCTGCTTTAAACAGATCAGGCGCTGTGTTTTGTCATTTATGAGGCTTTCAGTCTCCCTGCAGCTCAATTAACTGCTGACAATTCCTTCCAGTGTGCCAGGGCCCAAGGCCCTCTTCTCTCTGCCTCATTATTTTATACATTTTGAAATGCTGGCTTTTTAAGTTAAAGTTCAATTTTACGGCCTTTTTTTTTTTTTTTTTTTTTTTGGTAGGGGAGAGAGAAGCATACTTGCTCTTGGTAGGAAAACTGGAAAATCCAGATAAGAAAAAAAAAAAAATCCTCCAATGTGGTTTTATCAATTTCTATCCCATCAACAGTATGTGGGAATTTTAGTTCCACATTTTGGTCAGCATTTGGTGTTTTCTGTCATTTTTATATTCGCCATTATGTTCACCTTTCCATGTCACGTGTTTGCTGGTCATTTGGCAACCTCTTTTTTAAATGTCTAGTCAAATCTCTCACATTTTTCTATTGCGTTGTATTCCTTTTTCTTATTGATTTGCAAGAATTTGTTACAAATCCTGGATGTGCAACAATATAATAATATTCCGTTGTCAGGTATATGAATTGCAAATATCTTCCCAAAGTGCATTTTGCCTTTTCATTCTCTGAACAGTGTCTTGTAATGAACAAAAGATCTCAATTGAAATAATGTCCAGTTTATTCTTTCTTCCTTTGTGACTGTTGCTGCTGTTAAGAATTTTTAAGAAAGAATTTGGGCAGCCTCACTGAAATTAAGATGCATTGATGCAGTGATGCAGTGTTTGGTCTGTTGGGCGTGTCCTTTGTAGGACTTAGGTACACGGGAGAGGTCCGTGTGTTGCTAGGGAAGCACAGTGTTGGAGCAGCATTGCCTGATAAAAATATAATACAAGCCACCTGGGAAATTTACATTTTTCTAGCAGCCACATTTAAGAAAAGTAAAAAAGCAAACAAAGTTCACTTTGTGTTGGTGGACAGTTTTAATCCAATATATTCTGGAACCCAGGTCATTTCAACATTTAATAATTTTCCCTGCTTTTTCAATTTCAATTTGAGTCACACTAGCTACGTGCTTGGTAGCCATGTCTAGTGGCTGTCACAGTGGACCACATGGGTTAAGACGTTGACAATGAGCTCTGGAGGCAAATGACCGAGGTTCCAATGTGACTCTGTCACTTAATACCAACAGCTGATATCTATGAATTGCTTCCTCCATGTGAGGCTCTGTCCATAACTAAAGATCCTGAGTACTTAAGACACTCCAGTTCTGTATACACATCATCTCATTTAATCCTCCCTAAACTTTATGAGGGAGGGGATATTCTTACCACCTGCGGTGGTTAATTTTATGTGCAAGCTTAGGTGGACTTTAGTGCCTAGCTGCTTGGTCCAACACCATTGTAGGTGTTGCTGGGAAGGGATTTTCTTTTTAGATATGATTGATATTTAAATCAGTAGACTGATTAAAGCAGATTACCCCCCATAATGTGGGTGGTCTTCATGTAATCAGATGGTTTTAAGAGAACAGACTGAGGTCTCCCAAAGAGGAGGGAATTCTGACTCCAGAGTGACTTTTGACTTAAGACTTAAAACACCGACTCCTGCTGGAATTTCCAGCCTGCCAGCTGGCCCTGCAAATTTTGCATTTTTCAGCCTCACAATCGCATGAGCCAATTCCTTAAAATTAAATCTCTCTCTCCACGTATATGTATATGTATCGGTACACACACATATATAACACATATAGAAGGTACGTATCCTGTTGGTTCGGTTTCTCTGGAGAACCCTGACGAATACCCCACGTCTCCTGATCCCCTTCAGTGGGAAGCCTGGCTCCAGACCCCGTACTCTTAACCCCTCTGCCTCTTCCAGTCATTTGGAAAACTCTTTAACTTCTGTAGGTCTCAAATGTTTTCACTGGCAAACTAAGACGAATTGTGGTACCTACCCCGTAGGGTTGTTATGAAGACAATTCAAGACAATAGAAAGTACCCGGAGTGTAGTAAGTGCTCGATAAAAATTACTGTTGTTTATTGCTGTCTTCGATCTTAAAATACTCTGAGCAGAATTTATGGCTGGTTGCACTGTAGACGCAGAAGAATTAAAAGTTTAGAAAAGTACATTATATTAGACTTACCGATGATCTTTATCACAGGCACTTTGAGAATAAACTTTTGCTCTGCTCAGTCAGTAAAAAGCACCATTTTTCAGGGATTCAGGCACCGTGTGCCCAGCACTTGCATTCCACTGTCTATTGAAATCGTCATATTAACCCTACTTGGGAGAAGTCACTGCGGTTTCCCAGTTTACAGATGAGAAATGGAGGCTCTGAGTGACTCAGAAACTCACTCGGCTTCTAAGTGACAATCCCTCAGGGAAATAAGTTCCCTCCACCTTCATATATCAAGCCATCAGGTTATTTGTTTTCTTTAATAATCCTTTCCAAAGCAGCACATAAGTGAATTGAAATTAACATCAAGTCCTTGTGGAGAAATTGAAAATCTAATCATTTCCCCCTTCTCTCTCATTTTCATCCGCTGCCGGGAGTATGCGTTAGTCATTCAGCTTTGAAACTGTCATGTGACCTTATAATTTTTTCCTTTGCAATTTTGTGCAGGTAATCCTAAAGAGGATTTTTCATATTATTGTGTATAATGGAAATTGAATGTCGCTTGTAGAAGAAATGAATTGTTAATACCTGAGACAGCCTTGTGTTCCTTGCAACTATTTGTTGTTAAACGAAAAGACTTCAGAATGTCAATACATTTCACTTTGTTTGTTTTGCCCCCTTTTTCATTCTTGTATTCTTCCCATACATTTCAGATTGCTGTAATCCACAGATTAATTTTAAGGTATTTCTTTGAGTTATGTTCATAAATGGCAGGTTTTATAGAAAGATTATTTTTGCGTGTTTTAATACATTTTTCTCCTTCAGTCTCCTCTCTTTGATGTCAGGGTTTGTCTAAATCCAGTTTAATATGACTTTTCATTTGTGAGGCTTAACATAGAAACCATTGTCAGGCTGAACCAAACCTCCTTCTGTTTTTCAATGATTACCTTTTGCTGTCAAAACGAACCAAGCCCTCTAGGCCTAGGATTTGTTTAAAAAAAAAAAAAAAAAAAAAAAAAGTCTAACAAATAGAAATCAAAGCTCAGAGGATGAGCCCAGATGGTATCTAAGTGCTCCTTTATCTTTGTACCCACACTTCCGTGAAGTGTTTTCCGTAGGCTGGTTATGCTGCCAATCGAAGGCAGAGTGTATTCTTGAGTGGAGATTCTATGATGTTTATTCTGAAGTTGAATGTTGCAATCGTTTTTATTGCATGGTCCTTAACCTCTGAGCCTGGTACATTTATGTACATGGTTTTTGCCCAGCGGAGTTACATTAGGTTGTTTTAAATAATTTAGACTCTAATTTATGTTGGAACATATATATTCATAACTGACCGCTTACACCTGTATCTCAAAGAGAGTGATGGATGGAATGACCTGGGGCATCATTAAGTGGCACGCTCCCCTGAGACAGCATCCCTCTTCCTCTTCGTGACCTCTTCCCTTCCTCTCATTTTTACCAGCAAATCTCAGCTCTATCTCTGGGAGCTAAACAGAAGACAGCAGCAGAACTGCAGAGAGGGTGCTTGGAAGAGTCGGAATTGATTATGCTCAAATTACAATCCATGCATATTTATTAAGCTCCTGCTACGTGCAATGCTTTGTTCTAATCCTGTGTTTGAAGATCAGCACAGTCCCCTTAAATGTCTGTCCCCAAGGTGTAATTTACTACTGCTTTTCTTGGGGTTAGTTAAGCAACGTACATCAAAGCCACAAAAACATGCATATCCTTTGATCAGGTAACTCCATCTTTAGAAACATAACTTATGTGAGTAAATGAGGATGTGGGTAAATACTTAGCCAGAAGGATGTTCATCACAGTTGTTTAGAATAATGAAAATTGAAAAACAGCCTAAATATTCAATAGTAAGGGATTGGTCATTAAGGTAACTGTATTTTCTGTTAAAACACACACAGAGACCAGACTTGAAAAAAATCCCTGAGCAGACAAAAGCAGTTTAGTCAGACAAGCAAGGCTTAATTTAGCTTATTTTGCAAGACAAATGAAGCTAATTTGACCTGGGTCACTTCTGGCTTATGCATCTGAAAATCAAATCGAAACTTAAATTGTTTCCCCAAATTGAAATGAGGTAACCATTAATCAATCCCCTTTCATTTAAGAAAAATTCTAATATTGTAACCCATCACTGTGAAGACTAAACATTCACTGTCTCCACACTAGATGAGTTGCTTTGTAGCAATATACCACTGAGCCTCATCCCACATTTTGGTTTGATGCTTCTGGTTTGCAAACTGTCTGATGTGTGCACAACACACTTTTCCTAATCACTACTTCAATGATCCATTTGTTTTCCTTCTATTTTTCCTAAACTTCTGACAGCTCACACAATGGAATATTATATAGCCACGAAGAAGGAAACTGTAGATGGTTGATAGGGAAGGATGTTGATTACCTACTGCCACAGGAAGAAAGAAAAGGTTACGGTGGGGATACAGTGTGTGGTTCAATTTTTGTCAGTGAATAAATGAATATATCAGTGCTCATAGAGAAAAGGCCAGATGGACATTAAATGTAAAGAGTGGTTCTCGTTGGGTGCTAGGATCATAGATGCATTTTTATTTTCTTGCTTTTGCTTTGCTTATCTGAATTTTCTAACTGTTCTCTAGGTGTTGCTTTTGACACCAGAAAATCCTCTAAAAGTTACTTTTAATGGAAAATAAACCTCACAGAGCCCATCTGTGAGGTTACAGGGCAGCCGTCTGTGTAGGAAGGATGTACTCTGTAGGCAGTCAGATGTCCTGTCTGTCCTCTACTGTCACTTCTGTCTTCCCTTATCTGCCCCTTCCCGCCCTTCCCAAGGCTTGATTTCTTGGCTTCAGAAAGCCACACCTTCCTTCTTGATCAGTGCAAATTACAGAACAGCCAGCTTGATCCTGGGTCAGACAGATCTGAGTTTGCTTCCCCTCATGCAACAAGAAGTCTAGCATTTTGGTGTCTGACTCTGCCCTCCTGGACCTAGTCTTCAGAAACCTCCTCTAGGCAGAATCCAAGATGAAACACAATCCCTGAACCTGAGGACCTCTAGGCCTGCATGGACACAGACTCTGGAATATGAGACCATGGCTCTGTCACCGACAGGGACACATGACTTTGGGCCTGACCACAGGGCTTGCTCTGGTCATTGGACATGATGTGACACTAATTAGTAGACATGACATGATTGTGACCTTGAACCGGGCTGGCACATTGGGCCTGCCTTCTTGTGCTCCACTGATTGCCACAAGACAACATGCCCCAAGTAGCCATCACCCCTTCGCTTGGGTACCAGGGTGAGACATAGAGTGTAGACAACCCACCCTAAGTAGCCACTGGCCCAAGGAAGATGAAAGACAGATGGAGCAGATCTGAGCTCAACCTGCAACCTAAACAAACTGGAACCATGGGTCCAGCCCAGCTCAGTCATGTTGGCCTGCTGACCATGAGCATGAGAATAACGGATTTTAGTTTTAAGCCACTGAGTTTGGGGATGGTTGTTATACAGCATCGTTGTAGGAATAGCTGACTGACAGTTTCCTCTCCTCTTCCTTTCTTCTTTCCTTCCAAAAATATTTGAGCAGTGACAATGTGCCAGGACCTGTGCTAGGGGCTGGAGATGCTGTAACAGCGTATAGACCATCTGATTTACACAACAGCCCTGTGTAATAGATCTTATCACTGTCATTGCTGTTCTACAGATGTGGAAACACTGCACAGAGAGGTTAAGTCACCAGTGTGAGGCCACAGAGCCAGCAAGTGGCACAGCTGGGATCCACAGGCCCTTCTATTGTCTCCATAGTTTTGCCTTTTCTAGAATGTCATGTAGTTGAAATTATGCAGTATTTAGCCTTTTCAGATTGGCTCCTTTCACTTAGTCGTATGTATGTGAGTTTCCTTTGTGTATTTTCATGGCTTATTAGCTCACCTCTTTTTACTGCTCAGTGACATTCCATTGTCTGGATGGACCACAGCCTGTTAATCCATTCACCTATTGAAAGACATCTTGGTCATTTCCAAGATTTGGCAAATATGAATAAGGTTATAAACATCTGTGTGCAGGTTTGGTGTGGACATACATTTTCAGCTCATTTGGATTAATACCAAGGAGTGTGATTGCTGGATGGTATGGCAAAAGTATGTTTGGTTGTGTTAGAAACTGCCAAACAGTCTTCCAAAGTGGCCTTTTGCATTCCCACTCGCAATGTACGCGAGTTCCTGTGGCCCCACACCCTGACCAGCATCTGGTGGTGTCAGTGCTTTGGATTTCAGACTCTCTAGAATGTAAACAGTGGTACCTGATTGTTGTTTTAATTCGCAGTTCCCTAATGACTTATGATGCTGAGCATCTTTTCATATGCTTACCTGCCACGTATCTATCTTCTCTGGTGAGGTGTCTGTCCAGATCTTTTGCTCATTTTTGCACTGAACTCCTTTAGTTGTTTATTTTCTTATTGTTGAATGTTAAGAGTCTTTGTCTATTTTGGATATCAGTTCCTCCATCAGACATATTTTGCAAATATTTTCTCCCAGTCTGTGGCCTGTCTTTTCATTCTCTTAACAGTGAAATTCAAATTTTAGTATCCCTCAAAAATTTTATTGCAACATGGACATGCTTATTTGTTTACCTATTGTCTGTGGCTAATCTCTCTCTGTGTCTGCACTGTTGTGACAAAGCCCAACAGCCCACAAAGCCTAAAATATTTACTAGCTGCCCCTTTACAGAAAAGTTTGTTGACTTCTGATTTATGGCATCATCTCCACTTCCTCCTTAGAGAGCTCGTCATTCCCAGGAAAGCAATTCTCATGAGCAACCATGACTGACCACAAACTCCCTTCTGGAATGGCTGAATTGAAATGTGTGATTCTCTTCTGCTCAACTGGCCACTTTTTGTTTCCTTCTTTCTTTTGTACAATTACTCTCGCATGGTTTTGTTCTGATGCCAGAAGGCCTTGCAAAAGGCCCTTCTGAATGGAGACAGCACTGCTGGGGCAGCTTCAGCTATCTTGCCTTTGGGGTTATGGATCTGGTCTCTTTCCTCCATGTGGGTCCAACCAGTGCCTCTCACTTTCCCACCGACCACTTATATCCACGACTTTCCTGTGCAGGGAGTTGATGGCCCCCTAGAGGTGAATCCTTGTTACTACAGGGACATCAACTCTGCAAGCAGGAACTCTTGCCAGCTCACCTCCCAAGGGGATTCCCAGTCTCCACCTTCCCGCCCGCCCCATGGGCTCACTTTTGTGTTTGCGATTGAATCTCCCTCCAAAGTTTCAAGAATCTCATTTGCAGAATTCTCTCATCCCCTTTTCTCCTCCCAACAGCAGTAATCAATTCCAGCACGGGGGTGTCAAATCACTGAAACAAACTCTGTCTCATTTGCATTTTTCAATTTCCACATGGCTGACAGTCTGATTTTTTCCCCTCCATATTTCTTGCCTTTTGATTTTTTTTCATGCCTTTAACATTTGGTCTTATTTTTTTTTCCCTTTTCCAATCAACTAAAAGAATGTAAATCTAGAAAAATGTGGGCAGATGTACGCTATTTTTCTTGCAAAGTTTCCACTCTTTAACTAAATAGTATGACAACAAATAAAGAGAAACAGAGAGACTTACACATTCTGTCTGATCTCTCCTCTCCTGACAGTTGTTTTTGATGACTTGGCATCTGATATATATTTTTTCCCAATTTGCATCTTCTGCCTCCTACAGAATATGGGAGCTCAGGAGGGCCATAGGCCTGCCTAGTTCCTTGGGGTTAACAAAAATAACAACTATATATAATTGAGCACCTACTATGTGCCAGCACTTTGCTAAGTGCCTTTACATTTAGAGGCACTGAAAAGAAGACAAGCTACTCTGCTCTCTCCCCTGCCCTGCCCTGCCCTGCCTTCCCTTACCATAGCTGGAATGGGTGGTTGATAAGCCTAGATTCTGAAATCTCATGGACTGAGTTCAGATCCTGGCTTTGCCACCCACAAGCCATGTCATTTTGGGCAGATCCCCTCACTTTTCTGAACATCAAATTTCCCCATCTGTAAAATGAGGACTGGTAATGGCACCTTTCTCATAGGGCTGTTCTGAGGATGGCATCCATTAATACTGGTAGAGCTCTGAACTGTGCATAGCAGGTGGTGAGCATCCTGGGAGGGCAGGGATTAGGAAGTAGCTGCAGTGGGCAAGCCTGTGCTAACCTGCTGGTGGTGAGTGCTACCCACCCCTCTGCTCCCTGCCCGACTTCCTGGGGACCAGGCATCCTAGTGAGAGGGGAGGAGGTCTGCCAGTTAAAACCAACACAGACACACACAGACACAAACAGACACACACACGCACACACAGTCAGATCTCTTACATAAGAAGTGCATTTGGATTAGTTCCTAAGTGTCACCTTTTCTGTAAAACTTGTCTGATCATCCCAGGAACTACCCATAGGTTTAAGCCAAATATGAGGGTACCACCCTTGGTCCCCGCTTCCTCTGTATCCCACTCCCACCCAATCAGCCCAGCAGCGAGTCCCCCAGCACGTATCCAGAATCTGTCCACATCTCACCATCTTCATCCTCTGAGTTCAAGCCATTACCGTCACTCACTTGTGTTCTTGCAGTTACTGCCTTTCTGGTCTCCCATGTTCGTGATGCCTTATAATCAACTTGGAAGTCATTTCTTTCTGGAGAAAAGTGCCATGGTGGAAGAAAGTCTTTTCTCCCTGCTCCTTACTTCGTGTCTTGAATGTAGACTGTGATTCACGGAGCTGAGGCTGCCACCTTGTGACCAGGAGGAAAGGCTAAGAGAACTGCAGGGAGGTACACCCAGAGCCCTGTCATGTTGAACTTCTTATGTGAGATAATTAAATATCTTTCTTGGGGAAGTCAGGGGTTGGCAAACTTTTTCTCCAAATGGCCAGAGACTTTTCAGCTTTCCAAGCCAACTCCTCATCACTACTCTTGTAGCACAAAAGGAGCCATGGACAATACAGAAAAGAATAAGCATGGCTGGGTTCCAAGAGACCCAGACTTACAGACACTGAAATTTGAATTTCATACATTTTTCACATGTCACGAAATATTTCTTTTGATTTTTTTCAGCCATTTAAACTGTAAAAATCATTTTACCTTATGGGCTACATGAAAAAAAGAAGCAAGCCAGATTTGGCTCCTGGGTTCAGTCACTGTCAGTGAGTTTTTCGTTACTAGGAGCTGAATGCCTTCTAGATGATTCTGTCAGCCAATCTTCCACTTCACAGGGGACAAAGCTGAGGTCCAGAGACCTGACACAGGATTAGCATGTGTCAGAGCTGATAAATTTAGGTCCCAAAGCCCTTCACAAGTCCAAGATTTTCCCCAGGATACAGTACTGCTTCCTGCCCTATGCTCGTTTTCATCTAGACTGCGACATTTTCCTTTATGTAGATGACTGCATTTCCTTCACATAAAATGTATTGAATATTAACCTTTATTGAGGACCTACCATGTGCCAGGCACTTTACATTATTTAATCTTACAAGTGTGAGGCAGACATTATGCCCATTTCTCAGACGAGGAATTGGAGGCTCTGAGAGGGCTGTACCATGCCAGGGTTCGCCCAGGAGTAGACGGAAGCACCCGTCCCACCCAGCCCTTCCTGCTACGCCTCACCTCCTCTCATGCTCCAGGGCTCAGAGCTGAGTGCGCCCTGGTGAAGTAAACGTGACCCTCCTTGGCCGCTGAATATGTGCAAGAAAACCCTGCAGAGCACACAACGACATTTCTTCCGTGAAGTTTTCTTCTGTTAAAGTGGGGGTGCTTTTTACGGGTTCTAGGTGGAGCTAGAAACAAGACCGAGGAAATGATGCGGTGACATTCATCGCCTTGGCCACTAGAGGGCAGCAAGAGCCCATGTTGCCGAAGCCCCCATAGCCTTTTCTCCCACGTTCCGTTGAAATCATTCACAAATTGATGGGAAACTTGGGGAAAGACTATGTTTCAGCCTTTTAGTCCAACATCTTCACTTTTCTGATGGAAAAAACGGAATCCCACGGGGGTCAGGTTGCTTCCTTAGGACCAGAAATTGCTAATCATTAGGTCAACAAATATTAATTGAATATTCATTGAGTCGCACGTGTTATACTACACAATTGTTGCATGGGAGGTGGAGGTACAAGGGTGGGCAGAAAAGACGTGATGCCTGCCCGCACAGAGCTTGCAGTCTCGTGGAACACACGGACAATGACTGAAGATGAGAAGCGGCCAGGCTTTCAAGAAAGTGAGGGATGAGAATTCCAAGAATGAGGAACTGCCAAGAGGAAGAGGGTTTGACTTGTGCTGGAACCTGGTAGAGCAGCAGTGTGGCTGCTCTAGTCAGGGAAGGAAGGAGAGGTGAAGATTCAATGGTATGATCGTGACCTGTACTGAATTTTCACTAGGAACCAAGCACTGGATTGGGTGCATTATCTCACTGCATCCCCACCACAAATCTATGACTTGCATACTATTGTTATCCCCCTTTTATAGGCTCAGAGAGGTTAAGCCGCTTTGCCATGGCCACACAGCCCGGAAGGAACATGGATGGGATTTGAACTGTGACCTGACTCCAGCACCCAAGCTCATCCTCCCTATCCCAAACCGAGGCAGAACAAAGGCTAGAACCCCAAGATGTTATCTCCTTGCCAGGACTCTCCTCACAACCATCTTCTCCCCTTGCCTTTCAGAACAGCATCCTCTCACTGTCAGCTCCTGGATGTGGGGGCAGGGGTGAAGGCAGAAGCAAACAATAGAGAGGAAAAGCTTTCCTAGAAAGAGATTACCAAAAGTCAGGAGGAGGATTCCCAAAACTCACACCAGCAATTGTCCCCTTTCAGAAACAATGCTCACAAGAACATAACTCTCTGGCTATAAAAACAGATTCAGGAGACCCGGAAGAAGTATGCCCCTGCTTCTGAACACTGCCTGGAAGCCTAGAGAAGTCACATGGCCGGCTTTTGAAATGGAGCCAACATTCCAGGGCTCCTGGAAAATGTATAAAATTGCGTGGACAGCAGAACCAGGCCCAATAACAGATCTACCTCCCAACTTTTGAGGACTGAAGGTCCTGGAACTACAGGGCATGTCTCTGATGGCTCAGGCCTGCGGAGTGGTCACTGGGGGATGGGGGATGGGCTTCAAGAGGAGGGAGGCTGCAGAGAGATCTAGGTCTCCTTCCGCAGCTGGCCCCCAGCCTCCTTCTTGCACCCTTGCCCTTGCAACACTACGCTGGGGACCAGTTCACTTCTTCTGCCTCATCTCTACCTGCTTAAACTCATCCAAGCCTCAAGGCACAGCCCCATAGTCCCAAAGCTGCCGCTAACACCTTCTCCAGAGCGCCGGTGTCTCCCTGCCCTCCGCTCATTCCCTATTTAATCTGCATGAGAGCTTAGCCTTTGCTCAGCAGGACAAAAACACAGCACTTACAGTTGGAAAACCTAAGCTTGAGTCCCTGGTCCCACACTGGCAGGCTGTGACCTTGGGCACGTTGCCACACCTCCCTGAGCTATTCTCAGCTGGACCTGGGGCTTGATCCGGGTAACAATGGTGAACAGAGCGGCCATTTCAGTGATTGCATCTGGACAAGTGGCCATCACGACAGCGACCTCTCCAGCTTGCTGCGAGCGTGGCGCAAAATAACACACACAGGAGCTGCTTATGAGTTTAATGAATCTGCATTATTGGGGTAAGGATGCTGATTTATTGCAGGCGCATTCTAGCCGTCTAGGAGAGCAGGGCGCAGTACGGGCAGCGACCAGGAGCTTGGTCTGTGGGGTCATTCTGTCTGATTTTCATCTTGGGGCCGTCTTTTTCCCACCTTTGAGACCATGGACAAGTTATCTCAGCCCCGCGCCTCAGTTTCCTCATCTCCAAAATGGGAGATAAGAATGGTATCCATTTTCCAGGGTTGCTGAAGGAATCATCAGTTTCTTAGGGCCATCAGGACAAATTGCCAAAAACTGCGTGGCTTACAAGAGAAATGTGTTTGCTCACACTTCTGGGGGCCAGAAGTCCAAAATCAAGGCATAATCAAGGCTGAACTCCTTCTGAAGTCTCTACAGGCAAATCTTTCCCTCCCTCTTCCAGCTCCTGGTGGGTCCAGGCCTCAGGCCTTCCTTGGCTCATGGCTGCCTCCGTCCAACTCCCCTGTCTTCACATGGGCTCCCTCACCTGCCTCTCTGGGTGTCTTTTATTTTTTGATATTTTATTTTATTTTTTAAAAATTTGTATTGAAGCGTAGTTGATTTACAATGTTAGTTTCAGGTGTACAGCAATGCGATTCAGCTATACATACATATATATACCTTTTCAGATTCTTCTCCATTACATGTTATTACAAGAAATTGAACATAGTTCGCTGGGCTACACAGTAGGTCCTTGTACTTTGGATGTCTTTTATAAGGGTTCTTGGCATTGAACTTAGGGCCCACCTGGATAATGTGGGGTATCTTGAGATCCTTCACTGCATTACACCTGCAAAGGCCCTTTTTCCAAATAAGGTCACAGTCACAGGTTCCAGGGATTAGGAGGCTAACATGTGCTTTGGGGGCCACCATTCACCCCACCACAACCAAACAATGAATGCATGTTACATGTTGAACACAGAGCCGGGAGCTACGACTGCTGTGCATTTAAAGGCTGTGTCTGAGGTTAAACTGCAGAAGCATGTCCAGCACGAGAACAGAAACCCAAGTGTAGAGAGATTGGTCGCCCTTCCCCTGGGGCCTCCGGGGCCGGCGGCCTGGCTTGTCATGCTGCGTTTCCCGACTTGACCAAACTTGTTTCAGCCTTCAGAGTCCCCCACGTCTCTCTGTTATAAACAGGCTTTTCACAGAAACCACCAATTATTACAAAGTCTGCATCTTGCTTCACTAAGATCAGGCTGGAGGTGACCGCCGCCCTGAGGCTGAGGAGTGCAAGTTACAGTTAACAGTCCACCTGCAGGCAGGGGAGAAACAGGCAGCAGAGGCGGTCTTCTTTGGTTTCAGGCCCCAGCCAGATTGTCCTCCTTAGGAAATGCCAGGCATCAGGTTGAAAGGTCAATGTGGTTTTTCACTGAAAAGAAAGGACACTGGTTTCACCCTGAGAGTCCGTCCCATGGCTGAGCCTGGTCAGGTGTGTACAAGTGTCAGGGGTATGTCTGGTGGAAGGAAGAATAGAAAAAAAAAAAAAAAAAAAAAAGAATGACCTGGGCCTGAGGAGGGTGGGGAGGTCCACGGAGATGGAAAGAGAAGGGACAGCTACACTGGTTCCAACCCTGGCGGGTCATGTGACCGCTCAGAGCCTCAGTGTTCTCAGCTGACAAACAGCAGCATCGCAGGAAATGACCCTTAGGGACTCAGTGTTGGGTGGACACACAGGTGGTGCTACATGGTGCTGACTCTTACTCCTACCACGACCAGAACGAAGAATAATGGGTGACAAGGCACTGTGGGGGTGACTGGCTCCGTTCCAGGACAGTGGAAGGACGAGAGCTCTGAGCTGGACCTGCCTGTGTCTGTGCTTGAAATGAAGCCTGGGGGCAGGGGACTCACGGTATTGTGGGAAACACAAGAGAAGCCTCTGTGCCAACTGAGAGGGTTAATTCTTGGGTCCCTAAAGTGACTTCTGGAGGTAACGTCAGAATAATAGTGCTTCGTGACTGTTGTATGACCCTATTTTCGCCCCTAGAGACCCCACCCCAGTAACCTGTGGTTGAGGTCCTGGCCGGAAGTGCTTTCAGGTAGTGATGATGTCAGGATGGTGAATACACTGTCATCGTCCCTGCGCTCATGGAGCACGTTCGCCCAGTCTCCCCGGCCCTGCACAAAGCTGCTCGTGAGTAGAAAGTCCACACCTCTCTCCTTAGCACGCCAGCTTCTGGGACCGTCACCCCTAGAGGCCAGCCTTGGCTGATCTGGGCTTCATTTTAGAAGAAGCTATTTGTCTACCTGGCTAAAGGGAGAATCTTGAGTTAAGAGACAAATATAATTTTAGCAAGTCTTTCTTTTGCTCGGTGGGTTCAGAATGACTGTGGTAGTTCCCTTCTAGAAAACTGCCCACTTGCCCCAGTGTAATTATTTTCTTTAAAAGTTGAGAAGCACATCTTACCCTCACTGCCACCCCTTAGATCTATGGCAGTGAACCACAGAACAGCAAACACAAAAAGAATATCTTGAGGCAGCCAGGGAGAAAAGACTGTTACACAGGAAAGACAATTACACAGACATCAAGCCTCACTGCAACCCTAATGGAAGTCAGAAGACAGTAGAATATTGTCTCAAAAGTGCTGAGAAAAACTGTCAACCTAGAATTGCACAACCAGTGAAACGATCTTTCAACCACAAAGACAAAATACAAACGGAGCACTGGCTACTAACAGACCTCCCCCCAAAGAGTACAGACACTTTCACTTCTCTCTTTCCAATTCAGGTGACTTTTATTTATTTTTCTTGCTGAATTGCTCTGGTTAGAGCTTCCAGTACCACACTGAATAACAGCGGTGAAGCACGTATCCTTGTCTCATACCTGATCTTAGGGGGATGTTTTTCAGTCTTTCACTGTTGAGTATGCTATTAGCTGCGCATTTTTCAGAAATGCTCTTAACCAGGTTAAGGAGTTCCATTTCTGATCGTTGGGCGTTTTATTATAAAAGTTGTATTGGATTTTATCAAATGCTTTTTGGCATTTTGGCTTTGTGGGTTTTTTCCTTCATCCCATCCATGTGGTGTATTATATTGATTTTAATGTGTTAAATCATCCTTGAACTGCTGGGATAAATCTCATTTGGTCATGGTGTGTTGTCTTTGTAAGATTGCTATTGGAGTTGGTTTGCTATTTTGTTGAGAACTTTGCATCTATATTTGTAAGGGATATTGATCTATAGTTTATTTTCCTGTGATGTCTTTGACTGGCTTTGATACCAGGATAATGTTGGTCTCATGTGATGAGTTAAAAAGGTTCCCTCCTCTTCTATTTTTTGGGAAGGCTTGTACGTGAAAAATGAAAAAAAAAAAAAAAAGAAGCTGAAAGATATTAAAGGAGATCTAAATAAATGGAAGGACAACCTGTGTTCATGAATTGGAAGACAGCATTGTTAAGACGGAAATAAGCCCAAGTATTCTACAGATTCAGTGAAATCCCATCCCTATCAGAATCCCATGTGTATATTCAGCAGAAATGGAAAAGCTTATCCTAAAATTCATATGGAATTGCAAGGGCCCACAAAGAGTCAAAAGTTTTTTAAAAGGTTAAAGTTGGAGGACTCAAACTTCCTGATTCCAGGACTTACTACAGAGCTACAATAATCAAAGGTGTGGTACTTACATGAGGATAGATATATAGACTAATGGGATAGAATTGAAAGTCTAGAAACAAACTAATACCTTTATGGTAAACTGATTTTCCACAAGGGTGCCAAGACTATTCAATGGGGAAAGAACAGTCTCTCCAACACACAGTGTTGGGCCAACTGGACACCCACAGGCGAAAATAGATAAATAAAATAAAGTTGGACACTTCACACTATATGCAAAAATGAACTCAAAATGAGTCAAACCCTACTGTAAGAGCTAAAGTTATGAAACTCTTGGAAGAAAACATAGGGATAAATCTTCATAACCTTTGACTTTGCAATGGCTTCTTAGCTATGACACCAAAAGCACAAGTAACAAAAGAAAAAATAAAGTTGGACTTTATCAAAATTGAAAACTTTTGCACATCAAAGAACGCTATCAAGAGAGTGAAGACAACCTGTAGAATGGAAAAACATGGACACATCAAACGTGAGAGAGTCTAGCATCCAGAATATGTTCAGAACTCTTACAACTCAACAAAAAGAGACCACCCAATTTAAAAATGGGCAAAGGACTTGAATAGACATTTCTCAGAATATACACAAAAGGCCAACAAGTGTAGAAAAGATGTACAGTTTCGTTAGTCATTCAAGAAATGTAAAGCAAAACCATGATGAGATACCAACTTACACCCACTGGATGGTGAGGATGCGGGGAAACTGGAACCCTCATACATGGCTGGGTGGATTATAAAATGATGCAGCCACTGTGAAAAACAGTTTAGCAGTTCCTCAATAAGTTAAATATAGAATTACTATATGACCCAGCCATCTCATTCCTGGGTATATACCCAAGAGAACTGATAACAGGGGTTCGAACAAAACCATATGCTAATTTCATAGCGACACTATTCACAGTAACACATAGGTGGAAATAACCCAAATATCCATTAACTGTTGAATGAATACAAATGTAGGCTATCCAAATGGGGAAATTATTCAGCCATAAAAAGGAAGTTAGCACTGATACAGGCTACAGCATGGATTAACATTGAAAGCATTGCGCAAAGTGAAAGAAACTAAACACAGAAGGTCACATAATTTACAACTCCATTTACGTGAAACATCCAGAATAGGAAAATCAGACACAGGAAGCAGATTAGTAGGTGTCAGATGCTGGGGTGCAGAGATTGGAGGGTCACTGCTAGATGAGTATGAGGTTTCCTTTTAAGGAAAAGAAAAAGGTCTGGGAACTGGATAGTGGTGAAGCCTGCCCAACATTGTGAATGTACTTAATGCCTCTGAACGTATACTTTTTAAATGATTAAAATGGCAAATTTTGTTATATTTATTTTTACCACCCCAAAAAGTTTCCCAATAACTGAAACTAGTACATAAAAGAATTTTCCTTTATGATAGGCATCCATGTTGACACAACTAGTTCATGCCTTTTAGAGGAATGATATGGCTTTGAAACAAAAGCACATTGGTTTCAAAACCATGGCCAAGTTAAGTAAATTTGCAAACTCTTGTGTCAACTCGATATTATTAACATTGAATTCCAAGAAGTATTGCAGACTCTAAATTTCTCATTATCAACAAAATGTTCTTCATATTTTTTTCCTGTGCAACCCAACCCACCCAACAGCTGTACAAAGTTTCAGAGGGCAGGGATGGGCTAAGCCATTCTCGGGGTTGGGTCTACTGGATCCTCTCACTTTGACAAGCCCTTGAGTGTTGCTATGTTAGTTTTGTCTTTTGTCTTTTTTTTTTTTTTCAGTGACTGTGTTATGAAAAAGTATTTAAAGAATAGGACATAGGGACAGGTGTAAAAGAGGGGACATGGGAGGCTCACAGGCGACTCACTCGCTGTATGGAAAAACTGGTCACCCCTGGGAGGGGCTGTCTCTCAGTGGCCAGCGAGGACTCAGATCCCAGAGCATCAAAAATAGAGAAAATAAGAAAATTATGACAGCAGACGTGAGTGGTTTTTGCCTGGGATTGTTGGCACAGAAAGGATGGGATCTGGGTCAGCCTGAGTATCTTAAAGTGGGGTATGGCAGTGGCGAGCTGCTTGGTGGTGGGTGATGACAGGCAAATGAATCAGACAGACCCCGGGGAAGCTCAGTTCGGTGAAAGCTTGAGACCCTGAGAGAGGGTGGGGGTCAGGGCAGGAGGCGGAGCCCAGATACTAGGGGGTCTAGGCTCTAGAATCTGAGTGTGTTCGCGGACGGAGGGGAAAGTCAGGGCCTGGGGCTGAAGAAGGTGGGATCCAGAGCTTGAAGAACGGTGTTGGGAGAGAGGCACCACGAGGCAAGCCTCGAGAACCAAAGCTATGTGCGAAGGGCTGGTCTGTCCCAGGGAGAAGGTGGAGGTGGGAGGTGAAGGCTCAAGCGGAGGACCCCGGGAATCCGACAGGGTACGGCGGGAGCAGCCCTGTCGCCAGCCCCTCAAAAGGGCAGCGGATCCCTCTATCACATGTCTGGCAGCAGGGATCTTGCCAAAAGCTGCCCTCGCCCGGCAGTTTGCCCCTGTGGCTGCAGGGTACACAGCCGTGAGCGGAATCAGGGCGGGGAGGGAAGGGCCGCATCCCTGACTTCTCAGTATCCTTTTTTTTGCTTCATCTCAAGATTTTTCTTTCACATCCCTCTCCCGAAGTGTTCCCTTCTGCGTCACCCTGCTAGGAAGAGGGATCAGGAAAGAAGGGGGAGCAACGACCTATCTTTCCCTGAGAGAGAGAGAGGGCGCCCTGCGCCACCCCAGCTCCTTCTGGGCAAGCTCAGCACGGTGGACTCCGGAGCCGAAGAAAGCAGGAGCAAAGGGGTCTTACAAGAGGCGGAGAAGAAAGTTCCTTCCAGTTTAGACCCCGAGAGCCCCAGGCATTAGCGTACCAGGTAAAATGGTCAGTGACCATTGGTAGTAGTAAAGCTCTCTCGTGTACAGTGCTGTCACTTATAAAGTGTTTCCACCTGCAGTCTCCCCCGTGAGCTTCACAAGTGCCCCGTGGTGATGCAGATCAGATGCCACCTCGCAGCAGGAGCCTGAGCCTTGTCCTCCAGAATCAACCTCTTCAGTTTACAGCGCCACCCAGTGGCGAAAACCACGACCCAGCTCCATCACTCGGTCAGCCCCCTGCTTGGGCAGAGCTGTACTCTCCACATTCTCCTCTCAGCCTCTCTCATCTGGGGGCTTTGCTGGAACACCCAAGGCTCAAGACTGCTTTCCAGATCAGCCCTAATGCAAAGGAAAGGCTGCATCTAGTGATACCTGAGACAAAAAGTGGACTGATGCACGAGGTTCATTGATGTCAGGGGATTCGGTTTCAAACTCTCTTAAGAATCCAATCCATGGCTACTAAATCACCCTATTTGGGTTTTTACTCTGAGGCTCCCTGCCACACTTCAGGGGACAAGCCATGGAGGAAAGCCCTAGTCCTTCCTCTAACCCCTGCCCTGCGCAGCCTGTTCTCTAGAAGAATGGATGTTGGTCTCGTCTTTCCTGAAGGTTCCAATCCCAGGTATCCCTCTACACCAAACAATTGACTTAGAAAGTCGGGGAGAATCAAGACTCAGCCTCTGCTGGAACTACGCCTAGGCTTTCCTTACCTGATCTGTGTCTCCATTGTTCTTCAATATTAGTAACAATTGATTTCTTTGTAGGATGTAGAGAAACAGGAGGAGCTCCGCCCCACAGAAAGTAGAAAATAAAATCAATTCTCCAAGAGGTAGGGCTTGAGCTCAATCATGGGACACTAGCCTCCTCAGAAAAAGTCTACCAGCTTCGGGAAGCTGGGCTCTGGGAATGTGCCCTGGAGAGCTGATCTCTAGGCCCTCATCACACAGCTACTGTGTCATCACAAAGGGGTCTTGTGAGAGGGGGAGGGAACAGAGAGGAGATGAACCCACAACCCCCTCCCTCACCATCTAAACTAGCAGGTCCCTCCATCCTTCTCTGGACTGCTCCATTCTGCAAAGCCATCAGGATTTTCTACTTAGTTCACATAGAACCCAGATGTCAACTGTGTCCACCATTCAACCCACCCACCCTGGCTCAGAAAGAATGGCTGATGTCATTGAGAGAGCTCTAGACTCAGGGTCAAGATTTCAGAATTAGCCACGAGTGAACTGGGAACCTTGAACAAATCATTCCTGGCTCTGGAGTTCAGAAATTTCATCTGTTAAGAGCGCTGGACTGGACAAGAGTTTTCTGCGGAACACTGTTTCCCAAGAAGATGGTGAAAAATGGGGGGAATAAATTCCAAGGCCCAATAAGTAATTCTGCAATTACTCCTTGCAATTCAAATGCATCCGAGGGTATTAAGAGGTCTAAATGCCCGACAGTAAAGAAACCTCTTAAATTTTCTTCAGTCTGATGTTTACAAATGTTATTGACCACAGAACATTCCCTCCTTTGTGTGTGTGTGTAAAAACAATTAAGACCTTGAAGAATATAATTTTCAATGGATTACTGGATTACTTGGGGAGATTATGAATGAGATGATTGCTAAATTTGTTTTACTCTTTAAACTCAACATATTTTTCTCCTAAATTAGGAGACACTCTCTCAATTAAAAATGAACTCATTACAAGACAAGTAGGCAGTTGATAAATCAGAATAAACACTGGTGCCATTTTCAGAGCAGAGCCATCCAGAGGGTGGAAGAGGAAGCCCCCCTCCCTGGGGGAGGGCCTGACCAGTCACATGTCCCCAGCTCCTTTGCTGGGATCCTGGCCCACAGCAATGTCCTCTTCTCAGGTGGGACTCTGGACAAGGTCATGAGAGAGAGAAAAAGAGCTGCCTTTCTGCCCAATGCCCCAGAACGTCACCTCCTCTCATCTTCATGAGAAAATTGTTATAAAAGGCCCCTTCTTTATTTCAAAGATGATTTTACAGAACTGATCTCAGTTGGGTGTGTTCCTAATTGGGCTTCTTTTTCCAAATTGAGAGAATTATTTTACATTGACGTAAAATAGACCCCTTTCACCACTTTTGTCCCATAGCCTCCTGTGTTGTGGATCTGTTCATCCCTTCATTCTCCAAAATGTTATACCTGCCAGGCATTAGATTTGAGGACTCAGCAGGAACCCCAGAGGCTAGTCCAGTGCTGGCTGTTTTCATCCGTACTTTACACTTTACCTCTCTATGTGCATTTATAATTCCCCAAATTTATTGTAAGTCCATTGGGGCAAAGCCTAGTCTCTGACAGTAACCACAACAGTGACCTATGAAGGCTGGTACTTGCGTGCTCTGGGCACTCCCACCTAGCTGCTGGGTAAGTAAGAGAAAGGATGAATGAATGACTAGACCCTAGCAGGCAGCTGGTCCAGGCTATGAGACGAAATCAGTTTCCCAAGAGGTGACAGAGCAGATCTCTTATTCAATACAAAGTGCATCTTTGACTGTTTCTCATTTAACAAGCCAGTCACTCAAACAAGAAAATGTGGGCTTGAGAATGGATCCCAAACCACTGGAAATGAATTCTCAGATGCCCACTGAGAGCATTCGGAGCATGTTCCGTAGAACATAAGAGCTGAGACCCTGCCCACTCTTAACTCGTGATCTTGGGCACATTAATCCCTTTCTCTGTCCTTCTCTTTCTTATCCTAAAAGGAGGATATCAATAATCCCTTCACAGAGATTGTGGTGAGAATGAAGTGGAACAATGTACAAAAGGGTCAGCAGATTACATGCACAAAAGCAAATTAATTGTTCAATTTCAACTATGTGTGCATAGCAGAAACAAAATTTTTAAGGAAGGCATGGAAAGAAAAATGCTTCCCAAATTAATACAAAATGTAATGCAAAAATGGGATAATTCTTTGGAACAAGAAAAATAATTTAAAAGTTCAGATGGAAGAACAAATATCCAAGAATTGCTAAGAAAAATTTTGAAAAGTAATAGTGAGGAGGAACTTGCCCCAGGAAATATTAGAACCTAGGTCTAAAGGTACTACAATGAAAATAAGTCTGATTTTGGCACCAAAACACACAAATATAATATTGGCTCAGAATAGAGAGCCAAAAAATAGATCCAAGTATATGTGGAACGTGATCCATAACAAAGGTGATATTTCAGTTCACTGAGTTGAATAGTTTATTTACTAAATGGTGCTGGCATAATTGGCTGTGCACCCGGATTGATTAAAGTCCAATAATAAATTCAGGATGAATTAAAAACTTAATGTAACAACTAAAACTTTTGAAACTGAAAATAAAATGTAGGAATGGGAAATACCTCATTAAGTAAGGTATGACACCCAGAAGCCGTAAAGAAAAAGATGGATAGGTTTAATTTTATTAATATTTGATTTTTCTCTATAAAAATGATGCTACTCATAAAGTTGGAAGATGAATATGAGGTTGGGAGGACATATTTGTAACACGTATGCTAAGTAAAGGCATGCTTTTAAAGAGCTCCTACATACTGATAAGAAAATGACAAGCAGCCCCGCTGGGGAATAGTTGAAGAGAGGTCCATTTTCAGAAAGCTTTTGGAACAAATATGCTGAGGAACCCTTCTCAGTACAGAGAGATCAGAAAGTGGATGAGAGATTAGAAGTAAAATATTTTTAAAAGCATGACTGGAGAGGGAAGGGCATAGCTCAGTGGTAGAGCACGTGCATGAGGTTCAATCCAAGGACCTCCATTAAGATAAGTAAATAAACAAACCTAATTATCTCCCCCCATTAATTAATTTAAAAAGCATGACTGAGCTGGCAGTAAAGTCAGGGCAGCAATGAGAGGGCAGAAACTATAAGAAAATGCCAACCAGAGGGTAAGCTAGTGCTGGACACTCAAAGATTACCAAAAGATTTCTTAAAAAATGAGAAACAGAGCTACCATATGATCCAGCAGTCCCATATCTGGGCATAAATCCACAAGAATTGAAGTCAGGATCTCAAAGAGATGTCTGCACTCCATGTCCACTGCAGCATTGTTCACAATGGCCAAGACAAGGAAGCAACTCAAGCGTCCATTGACAGACAAAGGGATAATGAAAATGCAGTATATACATACAAGGGAATATTATTCATCCTTGAAAAAGGGGGGGAAACCTACCATTTATGATAACGTGGATAAATCTGGAGGAAGTTATGCTAGTGAAGTAAGACCCAAAAGGACAAAAACTATATGATACCGCTTAGATGGAAAATCTAAAATAGTCAAACTCATAGAAGCAGAGGGTAGAATGGTGGTTGCCAGGGGCTGGCGGGAGGGGGAGGGGAAGGGGAAGGTATTAGTCAAAGGGTATAAAGTTTCAGTTTTACAAGATGAGTAAGCCCTAGAGATCTGTTGTACCACAAAATGTCTATAATTAACAATACTGTACTATATATGTAAAGCTTGCTAAGAGGGTAGCTTTTATGTTGTGTTCTTATCACAAAGAAATAATAATAATAATAATAATAATAATAATAATAATAATAATAATAATAATAATAATAATAATAATAATAATAATAATATGGGAGGTGAGAGGAAACTTTTGGAAGTGATGGATATGTTTATGGCATAGATTGTGGTGATGGTTTCACAGATGTATACTTATTTCCAAACTCATCATACGATCCAGCAATCCCACTCCTGGGCATATATCTGGAGGGAACCCTAATTTGAAAAGATACATGCATCCCAATGTGCATAGCAGCACCGTTTACAATAGCAAAGACATGGAAGCAACCTAAGTGTCCATTAACAGATGACTGGATAAAGAAGCTGTGATATATTTATACAATGGAATACTACTCAGCTATAACGAAGAATCAAATAATGCCATTTGCAACAACATGAATGGACCTAGATATTGTCCTAAGAAATGAAGTAAGCCAGAGAGAGAAGGATACCATATGGTATCACTTATATGTGGAATCTAAAAACAGACACAAATGAACTTATTTACAAAACAGGAACAGATTTATAGACATAGAAAACAAACTTATGGTTACCAGTGGGGAAAAGGGATGAGTGGCAAGGAGAGATAAAGTGGGAGTTCAGGATTTGCAGATACTAACTACTTAACATAAAACAGAGAAACAATACGGTTCTTCTGTATAGCACAAGGAGCTATATTTAATAACTTGTAATAGCCTATAATGAAAAAGAATATGAAAAGGAATAAACTGAATCACTATGCTGTATACCAGAAATTAACACAAGATTGTAAACCGACTATACATCAATTAAATAAATAAATAAATAAATAAATAAATAAATAAATAAATAGTCTGGGTTTTAACAGGCCAGGAGGTGCCAAGGACAGAACACAGAGCCTGGGACCCAAGTGGTAGGGAAGCCACATTAGAGACCCCCACATGAAGTCAAAATTCCAAAAGAGACTGTGTGAATTAGAACATACTTTAAATATAAAGAGACAGAATGTTTAAATGAAAAGAATGGAAAATAATACAGCATGCAAATTTGAACCAGATAGAAATTGATGTGACTATACATCAAAGACTGTATGTCAAAGAAAGTATACTTTACAACAAAACACATTACCAGAGAGAGGGACATGATGTAAGGATGAGGATAAATACACCATGAAGGTATTACAGTCTTAAATCTCCAGGTCCCCAATATCTTAGCTCTAAAACACAAATTGATAGAACTTTAAAAATCATAGCAGGAGGCTTTAATGTACTTTGCTCAGTTCCTGTTAGAACAAACAGACAAAAAAAATTAAGAATATAAATGATCTGAAAAATACACTTAACAAACTGATCCAATTAAATATATAGAACATTGCAACTGACAGTGACCACATCCACACATATTTTTCAAGTGCACATGGTATATTTATCAAAATTTACCATAAGCTGGTCCTTTAAAAAAAAGCCTCACATTTTTTTCCCAAAGGATTGGAAATATTCAGGGTATTTTTTTCCTGATGAGTATAGAATAAAGCCAACAATCAATAACAAAAAGATAACTGGAAAACTGCCAATTGCCTGGTAATTAAACAATATACTTTCATAATCATAGGTCAAAAAAGAAATTGCAACAGATATTAGAAAATATTTTGAAATGAATGGTGTCATGGTTAACTTTATGTGTCAACGTGTCTGGGCCATAGTGTCCAGATTTTGGTCAAACATTATTCTGGATGTTTCTGTGAGGATTTCTTAAATGAGATTTCCATTTAACTTGGCGGACTTTGCGTAAAGCAGATTACCTTCCATAATGTGGGTGGGCCTCAACCAATAAGGTGAAGGCCTGGATAGAACAAAGAATAACCTTCTCCAAGCAAGAGGGAAGAGCCTTTGGACTTGAACTGCAGCATCAGCTCTTCCCTAGGTCTTCATAATCATATGAGGCAACTCCTTAAAATAAATCTCTCATATATACCTGTATCATATTGGTTATGCTTCTCTGGAGAACCCTGACCAAAAACAAAGGAAATAAAAATAAGGTATATACAGTGTGAGCAAGAAAGCCAAAGAAAACCTTAGAGAAAAATGTATAGCCTTCAATACATATATCAAACATAGGAATGAAATCAGTGATCTAAACTCCTATCTCAATAAGATAGAAAAAAACCACAGTTATTTAAACCCAGTGAAAGTAGGAAGGAAACAATAAACGCAAAATCAGAAATTGATACATACACAAAATAGGAACAAATCAATGAAGCCTAAAATTGTTTCTTTGAAAAGATTAATAAAATGTATAAACCTCTAGAAAAACTGGATAAGAACCAAGAAAGAAAACACAAATTACTGATACAATTGAACCTTGAGCAACACAGGTATGAATTTACACATAAATTTTTTCCAGTAAAAATGTCCTACAGGACTGCACCATCCTGAGGTTGGCTGAATGCCTGAATGTAGAACTGTGGATACAGAGGGCTGACTGTAAATTTATAAGTGGATTTTCAACTGCTCTAGGGGTCGGTGCCCTGAACCCCCACATTGTTCAAAAGTCAGTTGTACAAAACACAAAAAGGAGGACATCACTGCAGACTTTACAAACCTTAAAAAAATATAAAGAAGACATTATAAGCAATTTTATTAGAATATATTTTTTTAAATTTTGGTGAAATAGACAAGTGTTTACAAAAAAACCCCAACAACTTGGCAAATGACCAAAGGAGCAAATAGAAATTTTTGATTTTTCTGTATCTGTTAAATAAATTGAATCTGTTCATCAGAATCTTCCCAGAAGGAGAACCTTGGGCCCAGATGGCTTCATGTGAGAATTCTTTCATGTGTTTAAGGCAGAAATAACCCCAATCTTACATAAGTTCTTCTAGAAAATAGAAAAAGCAGAAACACTTTCCAACTCATTTTATAAAACCAGCAAAACTTAGGTACCAAAACCTGAAAAGGAGGATTAAAAAACTATAGATAATTATTTTTTATAAACATACATACAAAAATCTTAAAATGATAGATCAAATATAGCAATATATAAAAGGGACGTCACATCAGAGACAAGAGAGTCTGATTCCAGGTACGTACGCAAGTTTGCTTTAACATCTAAAAATTGATCAGTGTAATTCACCACACTGATACATCAAAGGAGAAAAAATAATAATATGAGCACCTTGATAGATACGTCAAAAATCATTTGATAAATATTAATACCCAATCATAATAAAAATAAAAATCTTAAAGAGAAAGAAAAATACCACATGATATCACTCATATGTGGAATCTGAAAGAAAAAAGAAAAAAGAAGACACTAATGAACTCATCTACAAAACAGAAACAGACTCACAGACATAGTAAATAAACTTATAGTTACCAAGGGGGAAAAGGGGTGGGAAGGGATAAATAGACAGTTTGCGATATGCAAATACCACTACATATAAAATAGATAAAAAAAAACCAAATTTCTTCTGTAGAGCACAGGGAACTATATTCAATATCTTGTAGTAACCTATAATGAAAAAGATTATGTAAACAATTATATGTATGTATATGCATGACTGAAACATTAAGCTATACACCAGAATTTGACACATTGTAGCTGACTATACTTCAATTTAAAAAAAACTCTTAGCAATATAGGAATAGAAAGGAGTTTCCTAATTTGATAAAGGGTAACTACAAAAAATCCACAGAGGACATTATACTTAATGGTGAATGTTGGAAGGTGGAAGGAAGGAAAATTGCACACTGAACTGAAAAGGCATCTTGAGACTGAGAAATGAGGCAAGTGGCTCCATACAGTCAACAGATCAGTTTATTACAGGGTGACTTACTCACAGGGTGGGATCAGGATCAGGTGGACTATGGTCCAGAAGCATTCGCCTCTGCACTCCATACCACCGAGGGGCCACTGGGACAATTTTAGAGTTAACCAAGGCTATGGGGATAGGTACTCGGAAACAGGACAAGTATTCCTAAGTCAAGATTTATGAATGGGTAACTAGTCTTGTGGGAGTCAGGAATACATCAGGGAAGGTTTTCATCATTGTTTGGGGGCTAACAGAGCATAGAGGCCACCTGGTCTTAATGGTTATTAAACAGTATCTGTTAACTACAGAGCCCTTGACGACAGAGAGGTGACTCACCACACAGTACAGTCCTGGGGAGGGTCAGCAGAAGGACAGGAGGAACTGTAAGGGCCCAAGATGGTGTCAGTTATGCTAATGGCCATACAGTGAATTACTGAAAACTTTACCTTCTGAGATTGATGCTCTATTCACTTTTGCTCAACTTTGTAATGTATTCAACATTAAGTTAATGACATAAAGCAAGAAAATGAAATAAATGATGTAAATAATGGAAAAGAAGAAATCAAACTGTCATTTGTAGAGGACATGATTGTATGTGTAGATAATCTAAAGAAGCTATAGATAAACTATTAGAATTAATTAGTATTTTTAACACGGTCATTGGATTCAAAGCCAATATGAAAACTCAATTATATACACAGAAAATAAATATTTTAAGATGAAACCTTTTACAGTAGCACCATAGAACATTAAATATCTAGAAATAAATTTAGTAAAATATATGCAAGCCCTTTTCACTGAAAACCATGGAAAATTATTGAAATAAATTAAAGATGTAAATATGGCAATGATATCAGTTTTTCCCAAACTGATCCACACACATGTGAAAAGGTGCTCCACTCTGTTATCCAGAAATGCAAAATAAAACACAATAAGAAACCATAACTCACTTACCAGAACGACCAAAATTAAAAAGACAGACACTACCTACTGGAGCAAATGGAACATTTATACATTGCTAGTGGGGAAATAAATTGGTAAAGCTGTTTGGCAGTATTTACTAAAATCGGACACACACCCATCCAAAGGCCCCCAAATCCCTTCCTGGGGACACGCATACGTTCACCAAGAGATGTGTACAAGCATATTACTAGCGATGCTATTAATAAGAGCAAAATACTAGAAACTACCCAAATGCCCACCATTCAAATGAGTAAATAAATTGTGGAGGATTCACCTACTATGGAATATCACACAGCCATAAAATTTAATGAGCTCCTGCTATGTGACTTTCAGAGCATAATGATCATTGAAACAAGTCAAATCAGAACCGAGGAAGATAGGAAAACAGTTCTAGATTGAGGGAGATTAGAGAGACATAATTGCCAATGCAGTAGGTGGAATCTGAGTTCCACATTTTTAAAAAAGCTGTATAATGCATTTTGAGGAAAACTGGAGAAGTTTGAGTATGGACTGTCTGCTGGATGAAGTTACTGATACAATACTGATGTTCGGAGGTGTGGACAGTGATTAGGGTGAATAGGAAGATGTCCTGTCCTTGGGAGATGCATGCTGAAGTGTTGAAGGCTGAAAACCACAATGTTTGCAGCTAACTTTTGAATGGTTTGGTAAAAGAGGGTGGGGGAGTGAGTGTATGTGTGTGTGTGTATGTGAGTGTGTGTGTATGTGTGTGTGTGCATGTGCGAGTGTGTATCATACACAGAGAGATGGAGACAGAATGGCAGTAAGTTAACAGTTGGTGAATCTAGGTGAGAAGGGACATAGGTATTCATCAAATTATTCTTTTAACTTTTCTAGGAGCTTACATTTTTTTTTCAAAAGAAAATAGAAGGAAAAATGAATATGATGCCTGCCAATTACAGAAAATGTACATAATAAAACAGAAAGAAAGAAAAAAGGACTAGAGAATCCAAATAGACTTTTTATGGTTATAACCTGAAAATCAGTTGCATCAGTAGAGAATATCTGCTGTTTCTGTCTTTATTTAATATTGAATTGGAGGTTCTAGTAATGCAGTAATAAAGAAAAAAGAAATGAAATTAAGATTGAACAGGAAGAGACAAAATTATCTACACAGAAAACCCAAGAGAATCTACAAATTACTAGAACTAAGAGAGTTTGGCCATGATTGCTGCATATAAGATCAATAAGCAAAAATAAAATGCATTTTTTACTCTAGCACTGTAGAGGTAGAAAAAGTAATTTTAAAAAGATTCTCTTTATAATAGCAACAAAAGTAAGTAAGCAAAAAATAAACCTAGCACAAGATTTACAAGTTGCTTTATGAAGCAACCAGTGAAACTTTATTTAAAAAAAACAAAAAACAAAAAAAACAGAGAGGGCCCAATCATGGAGAGAGAAGCTACGTGCAGAGATGGTGAGATTTAACATCATAAATATGTCAATTTCCTCCAAATTAATTTCTAAACTCAATTCAACTCTAATCAAAGTCTCCAAAATGTTTTTCACTGTACTTGACAAATGGATTCTAAAAATACATTTGGAAGAGCAGGCATAGCCCAGGCAATTTTGCGGGTAGTGGCGTTTGTCCTGGCAGGTTCTCAGACTTAATATAAAGCCAAAGTAACTAAGACAGTGTGGGAGGGAAGCAAGAATAGAGATGTGAATCAGTGGAACAGAATGGTGAACCCAGAATCACACAGGGAAACTTTATATCCCCACGTGAATGTGGAACCCTTACACTTGGCAAAGATGGTGATGCAAATCAATGTAAAAGGACTGGCTAGTCAATCAGTTACCTTAAAGGAAAAAATAAAATTAGATCTCACCTCCAACCAAGCACATAAGTAAATCCCAGGTAAATGAATGACTTAAATGTGGTGGGGGGATGTTTAAAACTTCTTGAATAAAATATAGGAGAACATCTTCATTACTTCAGAACAGGAAAAGTTTTCTTCAACAGTATACAAAAAGTACAAGCCATGAAAGAAAGAAATTGACCATCTTAACATTAAAAAGGTTTGTGTGCCAAAAGTCATCACAAACAAAGTGAAAAGGTGATCACTGATTGGGAGAGGGAATCTGCCGTGTAGATGACAGGCACAGAATTAGGGTCAGTGACACATGAACAATTGTGAAGCACTAAGAAAAACACAAGCAACTTTACAGTCAGCTGGGCAAAATCCACAAAAAGACATTTCTTAGAAAAAGTATGAAGGATACCGATGAAAGGATCATCGTCCCATTGGTCATTGGGGAAATACAAATTAAATCACATTATGCATTTTCATTTCACTCCCATTATTAAGAGTCTGATAGCATTCCTTGTGGGCAAGGATGAAGATTATGGAAATTCATCAGCCTCCACAGGTGTAAACTTGGCAGACAGCATTTCTCAGTAACTTAAGGGATGCACATCTTACCACATTACCATCTACTCTTTTTTTTAAAACCTTTTTTTTTTTTTTTGGTAGGGGAGGTAATCAGATTTGTTTGTTTGTCTGTTTTAATAGCAGTACTAGGGATTGAACCCAGGATCTCGTGCATGCTAGGCACGTGCTCCACCACTGACCTATACCCTCCCCCACCATTTACTCTTGAGCACTTTCTAGGGAAACTCTTGTGCAGAAGGAAGACATACAAAAGGGCTCAAGTCAGCATTGTCTCTTAGAGCAAAAACTGAAATCAACTTCATTGCTCATCAGGGGGACAACAAATAACTACTTGTGGTACGTTGGAATAATAACATTACATAGCAATAAAAATAAATGAACCAAGGCTATCTATATATACAGCATAGATAAATCTCATGAACACAAAATTGGGAAGAAGCCAGAGTTAATAAAAATATATATAATGTAATAATGTCTGGGTAGAGTTTTAAAATATGAAAAACACTGTAAATGGTTTATAGATACTCACACATGCAGGAAAAATACAACAAAACACATGAAAATGATCACCATCAAATTCCAGACTTTGCAGATTCCCTTTAGAGGGGAGAGAAGGATTGGAGAGAGCAGGGGCCTTTCTTTGTATCTGTCACAATTTCTCTCTTATCCTGAATGGCGGGGTCACAGGTGCACATTATATTCTCCTCTGTACTATTTTTTTTTTTGCTATGTCAAAATATTTCATAAGAAAAAAAAGAATATAAAATAAAGCACAAAATCTGATAGAAAATGAGCAAAGCTACGAGTAAATGCCAGAGACTGGGCCCACCATGACAGGCCTGGGGAGGATGCCGCCGGATGGCTGGGCCCTCCTTGGGCAGGATGCAGGATCCAGGAAGGAGAAGGAAGCACACGCTCTGCATCTGGTTTAGGTGTCTGACGCACGGGATGGTGGCTGGTGTAAACCCTGGGATAGTGGGAGACTCGTGCTGCATCACGCACCTCCAGAAGTCATGGATGGTTTGAAGTCCTTTCCCAGCAACAGAGAATCTCACCAGTCATTTATTCATAATTATGACAAATATTTATTGGCTCCCCACTATGTGACCAGGAAAGTGGAGAAACAATGAGTGAAATGGACACAGTCCCTGCCTTCAAGATGACAGGCTAAAGGGGGAGGTGGGCCTTAATCTAATGATCACAGAAATAAATACGTGTTTCCAGATTGTGAGAGGTGCTGGAAGGGTAAATCACATTGTGCCATGAAGCAGCCTGCAAAGTCACCCAGACACAGTTTGCTGAAGGAGGGACATTGGAGCTGAGATGGGAAGGCTGAGAAGGCATTAACCCCACAAAGAGCAGGGTAAACGAGGCGGAGGGCCCCAGGCAGGAGGAAGCACCTGGAGACACTGGGAGGAGGGCCATGGGCCTGGAGCACAGGCCACACAGGCACAAAAGCAAGAGGAAATGAGATAAGAGACAGAGCAAGGCCACGCAAGGTCTCCTGGGGCATGTTAGCCAACAAGCAAAAAAAAAAAAAAAAAAGACATTCACTCATTCCGACATAATTAGATTTGATTCTTTGGGACTTCACTCTGCTGACAATACCAAGTGCTGGCCAGAATGCGGGGCACCCAGAACCCTCCTCCACTGATGGTGGCAACGCGAAGTGGGACAGCCACTCTGGAAGCCAGCTCGGTGGTTTCTTAGACTCTTAGACAGTTCAACATACACTTGCCACAAGACCCCAGAGAAATGAAAACTTATGTTCACACAAAAACCTGTGCAAAAAGACGTTGGTGGCAGGTCTCTGAGGGCCTTCAAGAAGTCAAGGACTTTCTGTTCATTTCAGCTGCTCCTTTTAAGAGGATCTACAAGATAAACACACATCTCCTGCCCCATTCCAATGCCACCACTACCATGTCCGGTTACCACCCCTCCTAGTATTGCTAGCTACCATTTTTTGACTGCTAACCAGGTGCAGGCCACGTGCTAGGAACTTTTTGTACATTATCTCCTTTGACACTGACAAGTTTTGTGAGGTATATATTACGAATCCATTCTACAGATGAGGAAATTGAGGCTCCAAGAGAAGCCTCTTGCCAGGGGTCCCATAGTTAGTAAGGGATGGAGCTGGACTTGACCCAGGTCTGCCAGCCTCTGAGCCTGTGCTCCAAACTGCCCTACTGGCCTCTGGTCAGTGATGGGGTGGGAGGCCACCTACACCCTCTTTCTGGCCCAGGTTTCTCCAATCTGTGACATGGAATTGATGGCAAATGAGCCCACAGATACCAGATACTCTGTCACCTTGACCAGATGACAGAGCTCACAAGCTTTGAGTTGCTGAAAATAAAGATGCTTCATAATTATTAGCTCAAAATGTGAACAAATAAAGACTAGCCTTATGCGCTCCTCTTTATTCATTCTTGGAATGTTAGACAAAGACGACTCTAGAGAGAAACTCCAACTTCCTCCTTGACGGGCAGGGAAACTGAGGCCCTAAAGAGAGAGTGGCTTGCTGGGCATCACCCGGAGACTCCTGGCTCCCTGCCCAGTGCATCTTCAGCTGTACATACCAAACTTTCTCTTTATCGTTTCCGTAGAGAAATCTATTCCAGGAAACAAACAATAGTCAAGACCCCTTAGCATACCCAGTGGGTCTGTCTTAGAAACTCAGTGGCTTCTATCTGCACTGAGCTCCTGAACCCAAGCCTGACACTGGAGGTGCAGGGACTAATGAGGCGTGGTGCTCGAGGCCTGCCACGTGCCCTCAACCCAGCAGAGGAAGGCAGGTAAGCCGCACGGGCGCCTAGCCTGTCCTCTTGTTTGGGGTGAGTCGTCAGCCTCCCACCTGGTTGGTGAGAAAGCACAGAATAGGACTGATGCCATTGGAGGTCCCAGAAGCTGCTGGGACCACCACTCCCAGCACAGAGCCCCGCCTGTCCCGGGGGGCAAAGCAGCTGCTCCAGCCACTGGAAAAACTAGGCCCTGTTGAGGCCGCAACTGGGGAGCAATTCAGAGGATCCAGGGAGGGAGAACGGAGGGGAGGGAAATGCTGGCAGCAGGCCTCTGCAGGATGTTTGTTAACCAGTCCCGCAAACACGGGGAATGGTGCCCGGTGGCCCAGGGCTGTTTACAGGCTGCAGCAAACTGTTATTTCATGGCTGGGGGCGCAGGCAGGAAATCGGGGTTTTATGGCTCACTGCACATCAATAACAAACCCAGTTAGAGACTCCATGGCCTGCCATAGGCCCAGAGCACTGAACAAACATTAAGAAAGAAAGTCACTCCTTCCACCTCCCTCCCGGAGAAACACCTCTGCCAGATTTTCCTGCCCAAGCCCCTTCCTTACAGCGGGGAGGCCACGCCCGCTTAGTGCGCTTTAGTTAGTTGTAGTTTCCCAAAGAAACAAAGATTTAGAGGTTCTTTTGGCTGGAAAAAAAGAAAACCCTAGCCCACCAAAGGGACTAAATAAAAGGATGAGTCACTGCAGTATCAATTGTTCGCACTTTATAGCATTTTACAGTTTTTAAAGGGGCGGTCACACTCAGCCTCTCTCTTGGCCCTCATCTCAATCCTCCAGGGAGGCAGGAATCCTCACTCTCATTTTACAGATGAGGAAATTGAATTTTAAGGAGCAGAAGGACTTGCCAGAGGTCAGTAGGTAACTGGTTAGTTATGTTGTTTGGGACTCTGTTTGTTGCAAGTAATAGAGTTTTTTTTTTTTTTTCTTTTCAAATTGGATAAGACAAGGGAAAGAAAATGTAGTGTCACACACAACCAAAGACTGGGCTGACTTCAGGCACAGCTGAATCCAGGAATTGGCATTTTTCTTCCTCTTTGGATTCTGCTTTCCTTTGTGGGCCTGTGTCTCAAACAGACCCTCTCTTCAACGTGGCGTCTGGCAAGTACAGATTTGCATCATTTTCACAGCCATAAATCCCAGTAGAAAAAGCTTCTTTTTTCCTTTGGTCTCAGTAGAAGTCCTTAAGGACTTCAAGGACTTCTACTGAGAGTTGAGTCTCATTAGACGAAGAGCCTACTTTGAATCAATCACTGTGGTTCCAGAGATGGAAGATGCTGGCTGCCCAAGCCTGTGCTGTGGTCACTCATGAAGTTACTGGGCTCCACAACCTGGTGTTTGGGAGTCTCCTGGTGGAAAGAATAGCTCTCTGACCCTTGAAAATGGGACCAAGTTCATCAGTCGATGAGTTCAGTACGTAGCTCCCCATCAGCTTTTTATTGCTTCATCGTAAAAGCCGAGTGAGCCACCAGGGAAAAAAGAGAGAAAACCTTGCAACATGAAAAAGGAAATATTAGAGGATGGAAGGAACAAAAATTGCCCACCGAACTGAGAAGGCATCTTGAGACACAGAAACAAGGCAGGCGGCTCCTTACAGTCAGTGGATCCATTTATTACAGGATGACTTACTCACAGGGTGGGAGCAGGATCAGGTGGACTATGGTCCAGAAGCATTCGCCTCTGCACTCCATACCACCGAGGGGCCACTGGGACAATTTTAGAGTTAACCGAAGCTATAGGGATAGGTGCTCAGAAACAGGACAAGTATTCCTAAGTCAAGATTTATGAATGGGTAACTAGTCTCGTGGGTGTCGGGAATACATCAGGGAAGGTCTTCATCATTGTTTGGGGACTAACAGAGCATAGAAGCCACCTGGTCCTAATGGTTATTAAACAATATCTGTTAACTACAGAGCTCTTGATGAGAGAGAGATGACTCACCAGACAGTACAGTCCTGCGGAGGGTCAGCGGAAGGACAGGAGGAACCGTAAGGGCCCAAGATGGCGTCAGTTATGCTAACAGCCAAACAAAGCACAACATAAATAAATGGTAAAACTGACTTTAAAGGAAATGGAGCAAGTACACAGCAGGCACAGCTTTGAGAAGATGTTGCAACCAAGAAAACCAAAAGTTGCTATAAAGATGAAGTAATAAGGAACCCTTGAAAAGTGCAAAGATGACTGTCAAAATTAAAAGTGAATTCAAAGGTTGCTTTATAAAGTCAAGGAAATCTTCCACAAGGTAGAAGAAAAAGGCAAAAGGAGGGGAAAGATGAGAAAAATTAGGCATGTGAAAGAGTGATTGGGAAAGCACAGCATCGGACTCATTGGAGTTCCAGAAAAAGAACTGGGAGAATGAAGAGAACAAAAGCATTCCCAGGGCTGAGGACCAAGTATTTAGACTGAAGGGCCCACAGAACGCCCAGCCCAGTGAATGGAAAGGGACCTGCTTACACTGTGGTGAGATTTCCAAACCCTAGGTGTGAAGGATAGATCATGTAAAGAGTAGAACTTCTAAAGAGAAACAAACAAAAAAATGCAAAACAAAACAAAACAAAGAAACAAAAAAAGAGCATTTATCTGTTTACTGTTGCTGTCAAAGGAACGAAATGCAGAGTGGTATCAGAAACTGGAGGGTAGAATCAAAATGGAGCACAGCTATTAAATTGTGAGAGAACATAATTTCTACTCTAGAATTCCATGTCCAAAGGTCAATAGCACTTTATTAAATTCTGAAATTAAGAAAAAAGACATTTTCAGATTTTCCTAGACTCAGAGCATTTGTCTTTCACCCTCATTTTCTGAGGAAGTTACTTGAGGATGTGCTCCAGCAAATGCAGTCCTTTCTTTGGACTGAAAAGAGTGGAAAATGTGGCCCATAACCTGAGAGAGTGATTGAGGGAAGTACTAGAATTTCAGCTAAAAGAGTTGGCCTGGAGAGGAATTAGTCCAGTTAGAAAGAAAGAGATGGAGGATTCTAAGAGGGTATCTGGAAAAATACAGAGTTGTGATATATTCAGAGAATTTGGTACCACATAAAAGGGTATTACAAGCAGTTACTTTAAAAAAAAAAAAAAAAAAAAGAGGCAATGAACCAAACGAAAACTTAAGAAATATAACCCCTTGCAAGGTTTAATACAGAAGCGAAGAGAATGAGCCCAGAGCCAGACAGCATGAACTTGTGAAATCCAGCTCTGGAACTTACCAGCTGTGTGATCTTCTATAACCTATCTGTGCCTCAATTTATTCATCTGTATAATGGGGATGGCATTAATACATAATTGGACTGTTGCAAAAATTACATGAATTAATATATACAAAGTCATTAGCACTGTGTCTGTAGCATATTAAGAGTCAGTAAATTTCAGCCATTATTTATTATGGGTTTTTCTGAAAGAATCCACTTGTGAATAAAACAGACCAATCAAAATAAAAAAACAGAGAACTGGAAAAACTCTAGTGATTATTGTGTCCATTGAATTGTAGAACGAAAGTATTGGTTAAGGTCACGTTAACCACCTTAACAAACACAGCCAAAATATATAAGGGCTCAAACATGCTAGAAGTTTACGTCTGGATCATATACATTCCAAAATAGTTGTTTCCGGGTTGGCAGCAGCTCTGCTCTAATTGGTGCTTCAGGTGTCAGCCCCACAGTGGCCAGCACAGGCGTCCAGCCAATGGGATGGGAAGGAGGACGGAGAATCACCCGCTGCGGTTATCACGGGCTAGAAGTTGGCACACAGCATGCCAGCTCACAGGCCGTCATCTAAAGCGCAGGCGCATCTGACTGCAAAGGACACGGTGGGGGGGGGGGTGTGTAGTACAGCTGTGCGGGAAGAAGGGTGAAGGATTTGGTGAACAATATCTGTCACAAAAGGCTTGTGGTGGAAGAACAAGATGTCAATGCTATAAACTTGGACAAAGTGAATAATAACAGTGTTCGGAGGTGGGAAAGGAAGATGGGAACATTATGAAGGGTGGTAATTTCCT
This sequence comes from Camelus bactrianus, assembly GCF_048773025.1. Classification (NCBI taxonomy): domain Eukaryota; kingdom Metazoa; phylum Chordata; class Mammalia; order Artiodactyla; family Camelidae; genus Camelus; species Camelus bactrianus. The sequence continues at coordinate 15,928,741 of NC_133548.1, forward strand.
CCTCTTTCTTAGCAGGGTATCGGTCTCCTCTGCTTCAAATTAGAACATGAAGGGGTAAGCGTATAGCTCAGTGGTAGAGCACATGCTTAGCATGCATGAGGTCATGGGTTCAATCCCCAGGACCTCTGTTAAAGTAAGAAAAATAAAAAATAAAAATAAGTAAGTAAACCTAATTACTGCCCCAAACAATAACAACAACAAAACTAAAACATGGAATTAAAAAAAAAACCCTATGATGACTCTGATCTCCTAATTTTTCCACCCTCTGTTCTTTCATCTTAAAAGAATCTTTCAAATTAACACCTCGTAGAGAAGAGCATTTATCTGAAGTTCAGAAATTCGTTTAGCATGACCTCAATTGCTTTTTCTTCTGTTGAATTCAAGTAAAATTGAATTTAGCACTCAAAAATGTTTTTAATGCATACATATCTTGATCTCAAAGCTAACTTTGCACTTCCTAAAGCCTGGAAGTACCAGTCCAGACCTGCACCCCTGGAAAAGCTCAAGTGAGGTCCCATTACAAGCATGAAAAGCCCTCAGTTTTTACTTGGAGGAAGGATGCTCAGACCTGCTTCCAAGGCCTCATTGTCAGCCACTGTCATGTGGACTGGTGAGGAGGCTCGTGGAAGTGTAGTTCCTAAGGACAGCGCCCCTAGTCTCTGCCCTGCACCCTCACAGTGTACTGGGTTTCACTGCTCTGCGCGAAGAAGCAGGGATGTGAAAGGGAGATATTGGGCAGAGAGGACCCAGGCCTCTGCCTGCTTGTTTCCATGAGAGGGAGGCAGAGCCAGAGTTAGGGGGCTGCTGGAATTTGCTGATGTGGCTTCTCGTCTTCTCAAAATTGCACAAATGCTGGGAGTTAGCAGTTTCCAGGCAGGAAGTAATCACTAAGAAAAAAAAGAACCAGGGGGATTGCTGGAATCAGCAGATTTCAGAGGATTTGCATTAAGTGCTTTGCAAAGCAACCCTTGCACCACCTCCAGCCCCCATCAAGACCACTCAACATTGCTGATGACAAAATAGCTTGTCTAAGGTCCCCTAGGGGCATGTAGGGCACCCAAGGACCCTGCCTCCAGGAGGCATGGAGGGGAATCTCTCTTGATGGCCATTGTGTAAGAGTTGTCTGATTGCTTAATGTAGACTGCATGAATTTGCCATCCACCAGCCAGCCCCTAGAGAGACCTGTATCCCGGAGCTCACCCTAACCCACCCCTCTCCCCTCATCCAGGCTTGGGACCCTTTCTCCCAGGTTTGATGACTCCTCAGGCAGGGGAACAGGTCTGCAGTCAAGCCACATGCTCACCCAGCTCCACAGACATCTCTACCTGCTGCGAACCTTGACTGTCATTCATTCATGTCAGTCATTCATTCAGCAGGGATTTACTGAGAACAAAGTGCTTTGCTATGGTCTGGGGATACATCAGGGGATAGAGAAGCCACCCTGTCCTTGTGGAGCTTATATTCCAACCCGGACAGGGTTTTTTAACCTCAGCACTGTTGACATTCTGGACTGGATCATTTTTTTTGAAGAATGAGCGTAGTCCTGTGCATGGTAGGATATTTAGCAACATTGCCATCCTTTACCAACTAGATGCCAGGAGCCACTCCCTCTCTCCCAATAGTGACCACCAAAAATGTCTCCAGACATTACCAAATGTCCCCTGGAGGGCCCCCAGTTGGGAACCACTGAAATGGGGAGTCACACATCCACACTCACACGTGCACACACATACGCACACCCTTCATGATACATTTAGCATGAGGCTCACCACAGAGAGGGTCTTAGACAAGTTCTGGGTCCCAGTGTTTGCCATCGGGACCCCAGCTAACCAGAGCTAACGTGATTTTGTTGCCAGGCCCTGGACATAGATTACCTGATTTATTCCTTCCAACATGACAATCCCAGTATTAACTACCCTCACCCCATATTACAGATGCGGAAACTGAGGCTTAAATGAAGTGAAGCAACTCGCCACAGCTAGTAAGTGGAACAGCTGAGATTTGAACCCAGGCAGTCTGACTCCAGACCATACACACTCTGGAACTAGCATTGTGTTTGTCTAACTTGCACCCTAGTGGTGTCAGGAAGCTAAGATGAGATCATTGGAAATGATCTCAGGAAAGCTCGGGGCAAACTAGACAGAGAGAAAGAGAGGAACAATTTAAAGGTGAACATTTCAGATTCAAGTGCTGGGCCACCAAGGACAAAAGCCATAGAGAAAACCTGAGACCAATTTGTGTTTCTCCTCCTGGTCTAAATTAAAACACTCTATTTCAGGACCAATAAAAATCTATGGTGGATAAGAATGCAAAATCACATAATTTTTTTAGGGTAAAACTATAGAGACTTCCAAGAATATGCATATTTATGGCTGTTTCTTCAGGCTCCTCTGGCCTGGCCTGGGTGGGAAAGTTAGAGAAACTCTGATTAATAATGGTAACAGCTAGTATTCACGAGATCCTTTCCATGCAGCAAATGCCGTTCCAAGCCCTTCGCTTGTGTTAAGTCATTTAAGCCTTACAAAAGTCCGTGAAGTATGTGTAGTTTCTTTTATATCAATTATACCTTTAAAAAGCTATTCTGAAAGAAAAAAAGAAAGAGATGAGGAATAAGAAATTGGACAGTGTCAATAGGTGCACATTCCTCATTACTGAGTAATTGAAGTTATTTAACTATAAAATAAATATTATTTTTCTTAAAAAAAAAAAAAAAGCCCTATGAGGTTGATTCAGGCAATCAGGGGCCAGGAGAGGAACATGACTTTGCTGGGGGTCCTGGTGTGAGACCCGCAGAGACACGGCTGGCTCAGGGCCATGCTGCATACCCCTCAGCCTCTGATGTCAGTGGAGGAAGTTCTTAAGGAGCAGGTAACTGAGGATGGAGAGCACAGTGAGATGCCCAGAATTGTGTCAAGGCTAGGGGCATTAGCAGGCAGTGGAGGGAGGGTGGAGCTTTCCGGAAAGAGTGCGAGGTGGGGTCCCACAGGATAGCAGAGAGGATCTGAACCTTGATTCTCTCCTGAATCCAGGTGACCTTCCTTAGGGGCAGGTAGAAAAAGACGAGACAGACACAGGCCGGTATAGGTGTGGTGTGCAAAGACCGAGCTAGAAACTTGGTGGGGTGTTGGGGAGCAAAAAAGAACAACCACAAAAAAGAACTCAGGGTCCTGCCCTGCCCCCAAGGCACAGCCAACATACTTACGTTTCTCAAACTTATGATCCATGGACCACCATTCTCATCCCCCCATGGTGCCACCTGAGGAGTTTGCTGGAAAATACACATTTCCCATGTTAATTTAAAAGACAAAAGAGTCTTTATTTATTTATTAAAATAAGAACTCTCACAGAGTCATGGGCTTGTGTTTTTTTCCCCATTAGGTATGTGGGAGAAGGAGAAAGTCCAACAGTCCTGTCCTGATTTGACAGAGCATCTTACAAGTATTTATACTCTTTACAAGTCCAGAGATGTCCACTACAGCATTGTCACCAGAGAAATGGCTGGTCCGAATTTGCAGGTTTCTCTTTAAAGGTTATTTTCACAGGACATGGGCAAATATCTCTGAAATCTCAGGAGTTTTATAAGATCCTTTTGTTCAATTCCTCTGTCACTGGCAGTAGGTTCACGAATATTGGCATGTTCTGGTTATCTATTGCAATGTAACACATCACCCCAATTCTCAGTGGCTTAAAACAATACTTTGTAGTTCTCTCATGTCTCTGCAGTTGATTGGACTCAGATGGGCAGATCTCACTTGGAGTCCTTCATGCAGTTGCATTCAGATAGTGGCTGGGGCTTGTGTCACCTAAAGGCTCAACCAAGCTGGACATCCCACACATCTCACGCACAAATCAGTCCATGTGGGCTGCCGGCTGGGAACTCAGCTAGGCTGTTGACTGGACTTTTTACACATGGACTCTCCATGCACTTGGCCTTCCCAGAATTTGGAAGCTGGGCTCCTAGAGGGAGCATCTCCGGTGAGCATTCCAAGAGGCCCAGGCAGAAGCTGGAAGGTTTCCTATGACCTAGTCTTGGAAGTCTCAGAATATCACTTCTGTGCATTCTATTGACCAGCAAATCACCAAGGCCAGCCCACACCAAAAATGAGGGAAACAGACTCCAGTTACCAGAAGGGAAGGAATTGATGGTCTTCTTTGGAGGTTATCAGTCCCATCCACCAGGTTCCATAGTGCATGGAAACCAAGACTGCTATTCTCATGAATGATCTCAATTTTACATCATATCAACTCAGATTATTTGCCAAAGAAAGAACTCACTCCTGCCGTAGCTATAGAAAAGAGAGGATGTCAGCTTCATTCCTCTTTGAGACAGTTTCATTAATTATGAACATTTCAAATTTTGAAGGTAAAACCTCGAATGTAATTAGTGTTATAAGCAATCAATCTGTAACTCTCAACAGAAGTGGAGCAGAAGATGATAAGGAATTTTCCTTATAATCGGTGATGTGAGGCACAGATCTTATTAATCTTCAACACTAGGGCCACCAGTGACCCCAAATCAGCCTCTCTGGTAGAGGTGGGGCCCAGAAATTGGTATTTTGTCATTATTATTCATGGTGTTTTATTCATAGTATTAATTCTTCTTCCCCTAATTAGAATCCCTTCCAAGTCTGTTGATTAATGTAAAGTGTCATGATGATACTGATGACAATAAACATCTTGTCATTTATTTAGCACTTAGGAAACTTCAAAGCACTTTTCACTGATTGAATCTGTTTCACAATAACTCCCCACATCTCCTCTGGCTTCTTTGCTCTGTGACACAGACTGACCCTGGCTTTGCCTACAGAGTTCCTCAAATTCACCAACTTGACTTTGCCTCTGAGATTTCTTCTTCAATATGCCATTAATTCTCCTCCAGAACACCTCCCCAGTTCCTCCTGCTCCTCCTCCACCTGGAAGCCCACTGTGATTTGAAGAAGGGGAAAGGACATCATCTCTCATTAGGACCCTTCATTAACCAGCCAAGAAATAAACCTGTGAAAGGTTTAAGGGGGGCAGTAGAGAGCCTGGGGTGAACCCTGGAAGTGAACCCATGAGGTCTGGAAGCTCAGTCCAGCTCAGCTACAGGGTCTTGTGACCCAGGCCAGGCCCCTCTACTCTCTGGACCTTCATGTGAAATGAGGGTGTCGACCACCATCAGTGGCTTCATGGGGGCTTTGGAGCAGCTTTGAAGCTCCTTCGAGGTGCCTGCTGTGTAATGTGGGGAGAGGGGCCCCGCATGATTCTTCTCCCTGCTCCCTCTTCCAGCAGCTTGGCTTTTGTTTACAAGTCAAATTTCCACGTAAAACTGCTGCGGGGCAGGGGTGGGGGAACGTTTTTCAATAACAACAATAAACAACGCTTCTCCTAGACCACATGACCTCTAGTTTTCCTTTCAGCCCTAACATATCAAAGGTAATGATTTCCTACCACTCAGTGCTGACCCTGTGCCCGGCATTGGGCCAAGCACTTCCTACCCATTATTTTACTTAATTCTCTCCCTTTAGAGATGTCAAAAACTGAGCCTCACTAAGATAAAGTTCTTTGCCAGAGGCCACCCAGCTGGCTCTCTTGTGAGAGCTGGACACCCTCCCGGGTGGGCTGGTGCCGCGCTCTGACTTGACTGCCGTGTGGCACTCCTTTCCAGCCTGACCACTGACTCACACTGATGCAGACCAGGTGGCCACGGCTTCCCGCACTCCCCTCCACCCAGTGGAGTGGTTTAGATAGTTCCAGGGGTTGCAGGCCCTCCCATGGGTGGGAACAGGGCCCAGGTGGGGTGGTGGAGGGACATGTGAAGGGCTGTGCATAAGGGCTCAGCAATGCCTCGAGGCTGTGGGACACGGGCAGGGCTTCTCTCTGTCCACTCGCCATACTTACTGAGATGCCATTATGTGCCAGGCATTGTTACAGGGCTGGGGATACATCAATGGATAGCACAGACCATAGCCCTGCCTTCCTAAGGGCTAATTCCAAAAGGGAGACTCAGGCTATCAACAAGACAGATAAGACAGGTAAAGAAAATTATACGGACTATGAAATAATATTAAAAGTAAGACAGGGAGTGATGGGGCAAAAGGCAGAGTACTCGTCGTTTTAGCTAAGGCGGACAGAGAGGCCTCATAGAGGAAGAAGGTGATGCAGGGAGTGAAGACCTGGCGAGGAGGGGCCGTTCCCCCTATGTCCTCCAGGTGGCAGCATCCTCCCATCCTGGGACAGCACAGGTGGCTCCTCTTCCCAGCCCCAGAGTAGCATCCCAGGGATGCTTAAGTCTACGGGAACCAGGGCACCTCGGCCCATCTGAAAATGCTAGTTAATATGGAGACTCCTGGAAAACAATGCATGAAGAATTCCTGGGGTGTGACTACTGTTGTTTCTTTATCTGGATGCTGGATAGAAGAGGCGTATTCACTTTGTAAAAATCCCCTAAGTTATACTTAACGATCTATGAACTTACTGCCCACAGGTTATACTTCCATAAAAAGTTAAAAATGACACATTTTAAGGATTTTATTTTACATAAATCATAGTTTTATTGCTTTTCCAACCTCTTGCTGATTAGAGCTCTGAGCCATCTTTCTTAAAGTTTATTAAAACATATTAGTACAGATAAAATGCTCAGAGCCCTGTCTGGCACGTAGGAAGCACTTCACAAGTGTTCACACCATTTCCTTTTGTACAAACCACAAGGCACCACCTGGGATATCCTGTCTCACTTTCTGTACAGCGGAGCAAGAGCTTAGGTACCCTTGCCTGGCAATCTGACAGCAGAAAACTAGAATTTTATGATTTTTCCCAACCCGTTTGCAGATAACCTGCTTTTACCTATTTTAACAGAAGTTCTAAAAGCAACTTACCTTCAGGGGTCTTTCCAAAGTACTGGCCTTAGTTTTCATAGAACTAACTCTCCCTCATGCTTCTATCTCATTAGTTGACATATTAATTAATGAAAGTATATAATTTAATCATGAGATCAACTGGCATGAAGAGATTTGGAGATGAACACAACTAACCTAAGCGAGTGTATAACTTGCCTGGAAGAGGAGGGAGGCTGAAGGCAGGGAGAGAGGGCCTTGCTGGCCAGGAGGTGTCATCAGGTCATGGCATCATGCAAAGTTGGTTTTGTGGAGGTTGGATCAGAGAGCTATTCCTTACCATTCTTAAATGTTAGGTCCCCAGGACTGATTCTTACACGATTATTAATGATCTGGCGCTCCCATCAGGCATTGCTTGAAGTCCTTGGTGAGGGTGCCTTTGGGAACCAGGAATAGCGATCAGAGCTGCTCATTACATGACTTCTGTGCACCAGGCCCTGTGCCAGTGCCCCGCGTAACCTCCCTGTCACCCTGTGAAGACTAGAATATCATTTAACCCTTGAAGCTCTTCATGCGTAGCCAACACTCCAAAAGTGCGTGGCTTAAAATGACTCGTAATCTTCATTTTGCTCCTAGTTCTGTGGGTTGGCACTTTGGTAGGCTCAGCTGGGTAGTTAGCTGGGCTCTGTTATGTGTCTGCGGTGAGCTGCTGGTCAGCTGCACAGCTGTACTTCCGGGTAGGCTGGGGTCATGCAGAAGACTGGGCCACCTGATCTCTCGTCCTCCGGTGATGCTGTGAAGTGCTCAGTTCCAGAATATTTTTCTACCTTTCACCAACTTGGCTTTCTGTATCAGGGGCCCCCAAACCAACCCCTTTCTCCTTTCTGCCTTATGATGTGGCCCCAGAATTGCTCAGAGCAGGAATCCTGGGAGTGGGCCTCACTCCTGGGCCTCTACTGAACTCCTTACCTCCTCGCCCTCTCCCAGTGTCCTTCTGCCCTCCGGGGCCTGCGTCATCCCGCTGAGGGGCCCAGGATCTCCAACCCCTCATCCCAGGCAGCTTCCTCTTGCACATCCTGCCGTCAGAGGGGCCCAGAGCTTGGGGAGTGTCCAGGTAGCAGTGGTCCAGCTTGGAGAACCACAAAGTCACCAAATGAGCAAACTAACAATGCAGAGCTGAAAAGTGAGGGGCAGTAGAGAGGGAAACCGACCAGCCCCCGATATCTGCTCTCTCCTCATGCCATTGACAATGCCAGCAAGTCATACGGCTATGCATATCGGGACAGGAGCTTGGCAGCTGTGTCCTGGATGCCTGCTGCAACCTCCTCACTAGTCCACCGGCGTCTACTTTGTCCCTGTCCCATCTGTTCTCAATACTTCAGACAGAGGAGTCTTTTCAACCACAAAACTGATCACATCGTGCTGCCCTGCCCCAAACACTGAGTGCCTGTCCATCATGGCTGGCAAGCCGCACCGTCTGGTCCCCACCTCCCTCCTCAGCCTCATCTCATACAGAGCTCCTCCCAGTTGTGTGCTGGAGCGGCTCCTACCAGCTCACAGAGCTAACTGGTAAATACTCAGGAATTTGCTGGCAGCTGGAAATCGACCATAGTGGGAGTATTGACACCAGAGAAATCAACAAATGCTGAAAATCAATTCCTCATCCCCTCTTTCCCCTCAAGAGCTGGGTGGCCAGCACGCTGCCACCCCTGCCCACCGTGCAGATCCATCATAGGGTCATTGTGTGTACTGTTTCTCTGCCTGGAACACTCCTTCTTTGCTGGATTAGCTTTAGTCTTTTAGACCTCAGTCCGATTGCTACTTCCTCTGGAAAGCCTTTATTGGTGAGTGGGAATACGTCAAATCTCAACCTTGAACCTCTCCATCTTAGCCTGCATTGCAGTTGTAATTTCACAGGTATTTGCTTGATGAATGATTATCGTCTGTCTTCCCTTTGGGAATGTAAACTCCATGGCAAGAAGGATCACACCTGGTTTTGCTCCCTAACTTTTTTCTATCACTGAGCATGGTGCCTGGTACATGGTAGAAACTAAAAAAAAAAAAAATTGTTGAATGAATGAATGAGTTAGACAAACATGCACTAGACAAGAAGTCCTAAGGTTTGGCTTCTGTGGCAAAGACTCCTTTTGCTTATGCAAAAGCATTTCCCAGTCTCCTCTGTGTTCATGTTATGGGATGTCATGCTGTCAAATTCTGATCAATCAAAGAGATGAAATCTATGTACTGTTTCCAGCCATGGACTCTGAAATATCACAAGTGGTCCTCAGTCCCCTCTCTTTTCTCCATCTGCATGGCGAGAAGCAAAGGAGTCACAAGACAGAAAAAGCCCAGATTCCTGAGTCAAGGATTGGAGACGAGCTGCCCACCCAGGTCCCCTGACTCTCCTTGAACTGTGATAGGAGCAAGATATACTTTTATTGAGTTAGTCCCTGAGGTTTGAAGTTATTTGTTACTGCCGTAGAACCTCATCTACCCTGACCGCAAACACCTTCCCAGCTCTGCCATTCTTTCTTCCCTTTGGCCAGCCACAGTCGCTCTAGGCCCCAGGTTCCTTCTTGGTAAAATGAAAGGATTCCACATGGTGATCTCTGAAATCTTCCCGATGTTAAAATCCGGTTGTTCTGCCTGTATATTTCCTCCCTCCGGCTTAGCACGATACACAGACACTATGTTTGCTTAATAAGAATATCTCCTACATTTGAAGTCCTTTCCCCCAGTTAAAAGCATTTTCATGTCTTAGGATTCAAAGTGGTTACTCAGAATATTTAAACAACAACATCCAACATCCAACAAGTAAAATATCTAACAAAAGAACAATGGTGGCATTTTATAAAGAGGCTGGGGGCCCTTCAGGGATCTACTCCTCAGCCTTCCAGAAGCCCCACCACCCCAAGCATCCTGCTCTGTCTGCCCTTGGCAGTCTGGTGGACCCAGAATTCCAATTATTTGCAAGCCTTATCCTTAGACTGTCTCAGCGTTCCGCTCAGCTGACTCTGTCAACTGCCTTTCTCAGTAGAGATGATCTCATTTTTCAAAGGATCCCACTAATGCCTTTTCTTAGAGAGTTGTCATTAAAGGCTGCTGCCTGCGTATCAGTAACCAAGAAGCAAAAGTCACATCTTTGATGAGATGTAGCCAAGGTGACCTAGAGTCCCAATGACTTTAACTGGGTTTCAAATCTCCCGTGGTCTATCCTTGATCTGCCATGGGTTTACTGTGTGTGGAAGAGGCAAAAAGCAAGCTGTTATTCTTGGGCTGGGGGGTCCCTCTTACCGTTAGAAATGAAGGTCACTGCAGCTGCTAACATCTCAGTAACCATAGTAACAATGGACCACATGACAGATGTCTGATCTCCATCAGACAATGCCTGATATTAAGTGTTCTTCATCCTTCCCTTCACCCCCACCCCAGATCTTATTAGGTGGCATTTAGGGTCTCCCAGGGGAGTAGCTCAGGCATGGATTGACAGCATTAATTAAACCTCTTATTTCCCCAGGACATTTTGCAATGCCAGGCCTGGGAGCCAAGAAACCTCCCAGGGAAGCTTTTATGAGAGAGAATGCTAAGTCTACCACCAGAGAATGAGGCCCCTTTTCTCCACAGTTGACAGCAAATTAAACTCAGTAGGAAAATGTGCCTGGCATACAGCAGGCACAAAATAAATACTAGCAGAAGAGGCAGTGTAATTAAATGGAGCTCACTGAGCAAATGGGATTCCTTTCAAGCCACTGGAAGTCCTCCATGAGATGACCTTGTGAACCATTCACCCTTTCAGCACTTATTGAGCACCTGCTGTGTGCACTGACAGGTGCACCCATAGTATAGAGGCTCTAAAGATATTTATTTACTGAATGAATCCCATGTCCCTGAGGGTGTCTGGGGCTCCAAGGCATATTGGGAAGTGTGTAGAGAGGAGTCTCAAGGGATGGGCAGGACTTTGGATTCAACTAGAGGCTCTTGGGTTTATTACTGGAGAAACTTTGAAAGTGTTTATGCATGTGAGTGACAGGCCCAACTTTGCATTTCAGAACATCTTTTTTTGATGCCCTGTAAGGAAAGGATTAGAAGGAGACTATTGCTTTGATCAAAGAAACGATGTTCTAGAACTGTTGGACCCAGGCCTTTAAAGAACTGACAGTTTCTGCTTCCTTCCTCTTGGAACCTGGCTGCCATGCAGGGAGATGCTGCAGCCATGTGGAGGAGAACCCAGGTGCCTGGTACACAGCCCAGCTGTGTTCTGAGTAGCAGATAACACCAACTGCTTGCCATGCGGTATGCCATCTTACATGTTCCAGCCCAGTGGACTGTAGTCCCAGAAGATACTGTGTTGAGCAGGAAAACCACCCAGGCGAGCCCAATCAACCCACAAACTACATGAGAAGTAAGAAAAGAAATGTTCTAAGCCACCAAGTCATGGGTGCTTCATTATACAGGAGTAGCTAACAAACACTGGGAGGTACCAGGTGGTACCTCACGTCTGCAGCTCAGCAGAAAAGGTCTGGCTGGAATGGACATAGATTTGGGAGTCATCAGCTTCAAGGAAGTTGAGAACCCTGTTTTGAATGAAATCACCTCCGCTCCTCCTCGCAGGTGTCCAGCAGGCCTAGAGCATAGCCGACTCACGGCAAATGCTTGCTGAATTAAATTAAGCACTTTGCATAATGAAAAACACTGGAAATCCCTGTTCGTGATCTAAGTCCTCCTCATGCCTGCAATTCTTATTTCCCCTCACTCTGAGTGCACTTCTTTCATATTCCCTTTCTCTGAATCAAAGGGTGGGCTCCTGGCTGCTGCATTTGATACTCTTTATCCTTCTAAGATAAGTCCTTTCCTTGAGGGTGGCATGTGGGCTTGGACTCTGCAAACCTGAGTCTGGGTTCAGAATGACTGGAGTTTTCTAGCTGCCCCACATCCCCTCTGAGCCTCAGCTTCCTCATCTGTAGATGAAGATGGGAATATCTGCAAATCTGATTAGGGGATAAAAGTAGACTCCCAGGGCAAGGCTAAAGGTGGTGCAGATGTGAATAGAACCATTGCAATCACCCTCACCAGGACATGGTACAGTCTGCATCAATTCCCTTTCGTCCTTCTCCCTGGTAGTAAACGCCTGGCAAGTTCAGGAAATGGGAAATCTCCAGTTTTGTGTGTTTGAAAGGCTCTTGAATGATTTTACAGCCTCCTTGTCCAGAGAGGGTGAACAAAAGGGTAGAAGTCTGGTAAAATGACCCCCTATCGAGACGGAGCTGCAGGCCTGGGTTTGAGCCCCTGTTTGCCCGCTAACACACAGTGTGACCTCGGAGAGCTCCTGTCCTTCTTGGACCCAAGTGTCCTCCTACGTAAAGCCTGAAGAATGGCCCGAGATGACCCTAAGGTTCCTCCTACCTGACCGGCTCCGGCTTGGGTTGGGGTGGGGGGTCTGGTCACGTGCTGCTGGGGAGGGACGCTGGTTGACGCGGTGCGGAGCGCGGGCGCACCAGCCGGCCCCCGGTCCAGCCTCCTGCTCTGACGTCCTCGAGCCGCCCTTCCTCCCCGCCCCTCCGGCGGCGGGAGAGCGGCGAGCACGCCCGGATCCCAGGCCAGGGAGGTGCGCGGCGGCGGGACGAGCCCAGCGCAGGAGCCGGGGAGCCGGCACCATGGTGCTGTCCGTGCCCGTGATCGCGCTGGGCGCCACGCTGGGCACGGCCACCAGCATCCTCGCGCTGTGCGGGGTCACCTGCCTGTGCCGGCACATGCACCCCAAGAAAGGGGTGCTGCAGCGGGACCGGGACCCGGATCCGGAGAAGGCTAGGCCCGGTGTGCTCCGGTCCGCCCAACAGGTGAGAGGGGGCGGCTTCGCGGCCTCCCCGGGCCGGGCCGGGGTGGGTCTCCCGGGCGGTGCGGCGGGGGAGTGAGTGGGAGGGAACGGTCGTCGTTCTTCTTTGCGCGACGGAGCACGGCGGGGAGTAGGTTCCACGGACGCACTTGGCGACCCGCCGAGGGGTCCTGAAGGCCTGTGGGCAGGGGGCGTCGGAGACGATGACTGGGGGAGAGAGGCTGGGGGACAGGAGAGGAACGGACGGCGAGCCCTAAATGGGCGGGCACAGAGGGGAATGGGAAAGGGGACTTGGATAGGAATGGGGCTGGGAGGAGTAATAAGAGAGAAAGGCTGTGAGGGGCTGGAGGAGGGGGCTGTGAGGGTTCGGGGAGGCTGAGAGAGAAATGGTGGAGAATGAGATGCTGGCAGAATTGGGGAGATGAGGAACGGGAACTGTGAGAGGGAAGAGAGAGGAAGTATTGTGGGCTGGTGTAGGGAAAGCACTGCCAGAGCTGAGAAGGGGGAAATCCACCGAAATCCAGAGAGGAGATGTCTGCTGTCGGGGCCGCTGGGGAGGGGGCAGGTGAATATGGGAGGGCCTGGCGGAGCCTCGCGCCCTCCCAGCAGCCGCCAGTTCCAGCCAGCCAGTTCCCCCAGGAAGTGTCTGGAGATGCCCCTGGAGACCGCGAGGGCTTTCATCCCATGCCTTAGCTTGTCCCTGGAGCCTCTTTGGGCAGGAAATGGGTGGTGTCCCCATTGTACAGTTCTGCTGAAGGGGTCCTGAAGGCCTGTGGGCAGGTTAGGAAGGACTGCCCTGCATGGGCTGTGAACCCAGGACACACTTCTAAAGTGGGGAGTACAAAATATTCTTTGGAGACCCGAGAGGAAAAGTCTGGCTTGAATGACTGGAAGAAGGCAGGCCCTGGGGCAGGGGGTGACAGTGGCTTCCCAAGCCCCTCTGGATTCCTTATACAGCCTATAATTCCAGGAGCAGAACATCCACAATGCTGTGACTCCACCTTCCTTGTGCCAATGAATTATTCAAAAGCTCTGAGGCCCAGTTGCTCGGGGCCTGTGTCAGTCACTGCACAGTGAGGGTGGAAGGAAATGGCTGCTGTCCTTGAGGCACCTGCAATCCAAGAAAAGTGACATTGACACTGGCAGGAACAGGAGTCAGTTGGGCAGCGGGGTGTGGGCCTGGAACCATCTGCAGTGGGAGTGGTGGGCTCCCCGCTCGTGGGCACGGGGTTGGGGAGGGGCTGGGGGGTTAGCCCTTCTCTAGAAGTTGTGACCTGCTGCCTGTCGGCCTCCTCCCCGATCCAGCACATTAAGAGATGGCTATTCTTCTGCCTTTCACAGTGGTGGCTTTTCAGGCATCGTCCCCTCCCCTTCCCAGAGAGAACCACAGGGGAAGGTGTTGATGTAAATGACCTCTGGGATCCCTTCCAACTCTTTGACTTATTGATTTGATGACTAGTAGCCCACACAATGGCCAATAATCTGTTAAAGACAAACTAGATTATGCCTCTCCCTGGCTTAAAAGCCTCCACAACTTCTCACTGATCTCGGAACAAATCACAGCAAAACCCATCATGGCACATACTCTGTGCCAGGCTCCGTGCTAAGTGCTCTCCACTTAATGCATTGAACAACACCATGAAGGACATCTGTGATGATCCCAAGTTAAAGATGGAGCAGCTAAGGCTCAGAGAGGGTGAGTGACTTGCCCAAGGCCACACAGCTGCAGAAGCGTTAGAGCCAGATTCTGGCCACGCTAGTCTGGTTCTGGTGTCCATGCTGTGAGCTACTCCACTCCACTCCCCAGCCATCTCCATGCGGCAGGTGTTTGCCTCTCCCGCCCAGATAATGCCACTTCCCCTCTTCCTGGGAAGTTTCAGCTTCCCTGGAGTTTTGACACCAACCCCTCCTGTTGTCCTCTGGCTTTCCACACAGATGGCTCCTTCTCATCCTTTAGGTCTCTTTTGGTTTGAATTTTACCTCTTCAGGGAGGATTTTGGTTATGGCCACGTGCAACGAAACAACCTCCCCCATCGCCTTCTCCTTACTGTTCCTTTCCAATGGCTTCCTTCTTTCTGTAGCAAATGTAACAATTGGATGTGATTTTTCATATCTGCTTACTTGTCTAATATTTGTTCCCTGCACCTACTCTGTCTGGAACCTAGGAGGTGCCCAATAAGAAACTGTTGACAAATAAAGGCATCCTCATGTCCAGCTGTTGGGGATTATTGTCTGCATTATTTCTTCAAATATGGAGACATATACCAGGCCTTTGCAGCCCAGGGCTTGCTCAGGAGGGGCACAATAAACGTTTGTTGATGCTCGAGACCCATCCATTCACATCCCAGTAACATTTCAGCAACGAGGATTTGGGCACCTGGGCAAGCATGGGGGTGACGAAGTGAGAGCTCACCGTGTGGGTTTGGCTCCCATTGTGCTCTGGCTGATTCAGCTACTGACCCAGATAAAGTCCACTCAGAAAAGACAGTACGATTGATGATTGACGTTTCAAAAAAAGTAAAGGAAGTGTTGTTAGAGGTGGCAGCAGGGGGATGGGCATGGCGCACGTTGACAAAGAGGAGAGTCAGGTAAGAAAGACTCCCTGAAGATGTTCCTTAAAGAGAGAGGGCCTGGGGGTGAGGGGAAGAGGGTTCTAGATTCCTGCAACCACTGAGAACTGGGATGTCTGTGGGATACAGAGTGACCACCCATGTCTCTGTAAGTCGCTGGTTGTGGTTGCTGGAAAAATTCCTTGGATTAACAGGCCATCAGAATCTGATTTCTGGCCATGAATGGTTGGCTGAAGTTGAAGTTTGTAGTGATTTTGAGAAGAACTGACTCTGAATTTTCCCCTGGGGGTTCTTAACCTAAGGTCCACAGACCTCAACATAGGGTCTGTAGATAAAACGCAAGGGGTTCATGGTCTTGGAGAGGGAAAAATTATATCTTTATTTTCATTAGCATCTACCTGAAACTTAGCATTTTCTGTAAATAAGAATATAAACAACACAGCACAGGAATATTGACAATAGCTCTGACTTGGTCCTCAAGGGAAATCACAGATAGGTTCAGAGCAGAGCACAGCTGCAGCAGATGCTTCACAAGAGCATTTAGGATCCTCTCTAATTCTAAATGATAGTACTTATTAAATCTCCAGCTAGATCCTATTATTTAATAAATGAATAAAGAGGCACACATAGCCATTTCCCTCGATTGATTTTATTGGATGTACTGTTATAGTCCTATGTCTTTAATTTGCTGCTCTTTCAAACATTCTGAGGACGTACCCACAGGCTTCTCCAGGCAGCTGAAGGAATCCGTCCGGAATCTTTGCTGAGTGGGAGGTGGGAGAGGGTGCAAGCCCGCAGTCATCCGTCACCGTTCGTGCCTCTGGCTGGCTTCAACTCATAGTCCTTCTTGGCTTTTTTGAAATGCACACTGTGGACCCTTTATCCTGCCTTCTTACACAGTCTCTCACCCTAACCTGCGTGCAGCCCTAGGGATTGCATGCGAGGGATTCAGTCTTACTACGCCGCCCGCTGGAGTGCGGCAGTATCGCCCCGGACCGCCTTCCTTGTCCTCAGCCCGGCTTTGAAAGCTGGGTTATTATGCAGTGACGACCAGGCGGCTTGAGCAGGAGACAGAGCAGAGAAGCAGAACAGGGTGCATGGGTGTGTGTGTGTGTGTGTGTGCGCGTGTGCATGTATGTGTGTGTGCACGTGATCACCTTCACTTCACCGCTGCTGCTGCATCTATCAGTGCTCGGCAGCCAGGCCCATTAGTTCCTTCCCCTAGAATTTCCTTTCCACGCTGTCTGCACAGGCTGCCACTCTCCGCATTTCTGGGTCCTTTCAGAGGAAGCCTTCGTTTTGGCTAACCTAAATCCCTACTTAGCATGGAGTGGGGACCCTGTTCTCAGAAAGCTTTCGCTTCAGTGTCAGGTCTTCTCCCCACCTGGTGCTCACCTTGCTGTCCCCTACATCAGTCTTCTCAAGTGCATCTCAGAGGTTTCTGGAACAACCCTGCTGCTGTCACCTTGAAGCTAATATGCGATCAAAGGCTTTATTCAAGTCACCTGGCCCCTCAGCAGTGGTCCCCAGGCCTCTTTATCCACATCTCCCAGCCCCCTCTGCCAATGCTACTTACTACCAACTGTAAACCCTACCCTCCTTCCAGCAGAGTTGAGAAGTGAAATGCCTTTTCACGCAACACTGTCTTAGTTCATTCAAAATACCACAGAGTGGGTCACTTACAAACCATGACAGTTTATTTCTCATGGTGCTAGAGGCTGGAAAGCCCAGGGTCAAAGCTCAGACAGATTCAGTGTCTGGTGAGGACCTGCTTCCTAGACTTTTGGCTGTAACCTCACCTGGTGGAAAAGGGTGAGGGTACTCTCTCCTGCCACTTTCCTAAGGGCACTAATCCCATTTATGATTAGGGCTCTGCCCTCATGACCTAACCACCCCCTCCAAGCTCCGTCTCCTAATAGCATCATATGAATTTGCAGGGGAGGGGGGCACAAGCATTCAGACTATAGCAAACACTAACAGATCAATCCTAAGCTTTTAAGAAATAATATAAATACATGCTGTACTTTAATCAAACAACATATGTAGAGTGGAGTCATTTTCCCTCCAAGATCACGGAGTGTGTTTCATTTTCCTTGTATCCCTGACAGTATCTGGTGTGATACTGGGCACGTGATAACCCATCAATGTATACTTTGAGTTAAATCACCATATGGTGGCATAACACTGAATAAGAGATGGAAGGTGCAAAGGGATGCACACAGTTAAGATGCCACAAGATTTGAAATCAAATTTTCAAATTGAAAATTTAGGTCTGGGGTTTCTACTGGGGGCAGGTAATGACTGGGACAGAGTAGGGGGAGCTTCTGGGCTTTTGTTTATAAGCTCTACCTCTTGACATGGTCCTGGTGACACAGCTGTGTCCACTTTACAAAAGAAAATCCATCCAGCTCTACACTTATGCTTCGTGTCCTTTTCTGAATGTAGTTATACTTCAGTAAAATTTTTATTAATATTTGTCATGTTGCAGTATCATGTTTGTGAACATTAATTTAGTATCAAGCCAGTATTTTTATTACCAGGAGGATCTGGAGGCCGTAATCAGGAGACATGGCCCTCTTTTTTTTGTGGTCCATTACACACCACCTCCAGGGCCCTGTCTGCTTTCTGCTGCTTCTCCTGCAGCCACCTCCTCCTTCAGACTAGGACCTGGAGAACATTAACATGGTCTGATCAACCCTCCCGTCTGTTCTTCTCTTCCTTAGGCGACGGGAGCAACATCCTCCCAGATCACTTGTCTACATACAGACTTGTCAGAGTGAGGATGGATCAGAGCCCAGAGGCTGCATTTCATCAGCTAAAAAGTTCATTCATTAAAGGTTAATGAGCACATGCTAGGCACTGGGATACAGCAATAAAAAGACAGACATACGCTCTCCCTTGTACGTGGGGAGACAGACAATGAAGCCAGCAGTTGCCATGAAGGTGTTACAGTGCCACCGTGATGGGGGTGACGGGGGGGCCATGGGGAATCCTTAGGAGGAGTATCCCCACCTTCAGCCCAAAGAACGTTCTCCAGTTCTCACTGGCTGCTCTGCCGAGGTCTCCCCTGTACTTCAGTGATCACAAGAGGCCAATGTGAATTGCTAACCCCACTCCTGGGACCGATTAGATTCTGGGCTGCTGTCAGGTATGACTTCCTTGGATTCTCAGTCCTTTAAAAGGATTGATTTCTCAGCTGATCTCCTGGCTGGTAAGTTCTCCTACTCATATAAACAAACAAACAACAAATGGATCTATTTCCACGGAGTAATAAATCACAGTGATAGGAGAGCTAACATTGATTGAGTTCTGTGTGCCAAACACTGTTCTAAGCTCTTTAACCACATTAATTTTATCCTCATAACAGCCCTATGAAATATGCATAATTATTATTTCCATTTTACACATGGGAAAAGTAAAACACACAACACTTAAGTACCTTATTTAGCGGCAGAGCTGGGAATCAAATTTAGAAAGTCTGGCTTCAGAGCTTATACCTCTAGCCAATGACTGAAAATGAGCAGAAAAAACTTGTCAAAATCTTTCTTGAGCCACTGTGTTTCCCCAGATGTGGGCTAAAAGTGTCTCCAACACATGCATCTTTGCTGGTCAGCTTCAGGAACCTTTCCCAGAGCTTTGGGTGGTTTCACCACCTTGCATCCAACAAGCTTCAAGCCCTGGGTGCAGCCCTGCACCCTCCAGAGAAATTTACACAGTAAACATGTTTGGGCTGGTAGCTTAGCAACAGGGAAGACAGTATGAATTTTGCATCAAGAAATTAGCATAGATTATTTCAGGGAGATGAGGACACACCCGCTGGAAAGACTAGATCCTTTGAGACATAAGGTGGACCTTTGGTCTGTGCATCAATCCCTTCTCAGTGACAGGTCCCAGACCTGTCACATCTCTTTCTAGTTTCTCCTCTGGTACAGCATGTGGATAGTTTTGTTGCATGGCTCTTCTCTTCATGGGATTGACGATTCTCTAGCACCATTTGTTAGCAGAAAACATTGCTGCGTCTTCCGACATTTTTAGATTTTGAGATCCTGGCTCAGGTTGCTGTCAGGTACCAGGGTACAGGAAGAGGAATAGAGAGGCCGTCAGAGCATGATGGAAGAAATACCCAAATGGGAAATCAGAGGGGCTTATGGTAAAGGCAGAAGAAGGAGAGAGACTAGCAGGATGGGAAGGCAGCAGACCCGGAAGACAAAGAAGAGGGGATGAGTTTAAGAGTGACGGTACGCCCCAGTGGGAGAAATCAGAATACGTGTAGACGGTGCCTGTACCATCCACGCTATCTGACCTCCAATTTCCCGAAAACCAGTAAGAGTTCAGCTCCCACTTCATCTTTAGTGTTATCACATTCACTGCCTCTGGAACTTATTTCTGCCAACAAGCATTGGGAGACACTGCTTTGAGGATGGAGAAGAACTTCACAGAAACGGGTTTTAAGAACTAAGGGGTTTTGCATGTCTGTGCCTGAATTGGCACACATGTGCATACAAAGGTCTCCCTATAACCAATTTGTTAAGAAACAAGGAGCTAGTAGATTGCTAAAGGAACAGAGATGAAAAAGATAGATCTATTCCTTCCTCCCATCTCCTTACCTCCCTCCTTGCATTACGTTTCCTGAGCACATACATGCACCTCGTACGGTGCTTGGGGTGCACTAGCCACTGCACTGACATTGTGTCTCAGTCCTGACGGACTTACATTGTAATGGGGGAGGCCAGAGTTAGGAGAAGAAGAGCACAAATAAATGAAAATGTGTGATGGTGGCAAGTGACCTGAAGAGAAAGTTTTAATGCTGTGAGAGTGTCAGGTGGAACTGACCCAGTCGAGAGATCAGGGAAGGCTTTCCTGGAGACAGAGATGGCCCAGCAGAGAGCTGGAGTTGGAGGGGAAGTGAACCAGTGCAATGGGGAGGGGTGTGAGGGGCGGCTTCAGACAGAGAAATGAGACCGTGCAAAGGTCCTGGGACAGGAGGCAGATTAACACTTAAGGGAGCCCAGGGAAAGGTCAGTGTGCCTGGAGAGCAGAGAGAAGGGGTGCCCAGTGTATGATGAGGCTGGGGAGGTGGACAGGAGCCTGAGCAAGCAACGCATTGTGGACCATGGACAGGTTCACACATTCATTTATTCAATCACGTATCACACATTTGCCCACATGGGGGGCGCTGACCAATGTACTGACAATATGAAAGTTACAGTTATTTTCAAACTTTTTTTAAAAAATCGAGCTGAAATTCACAAAAAATTAACTATTTTAAGGTGCACAAATCATGGGCATTTTGTACATTCACAATGTTGTGCAATTACTACCTACATCTAGTCCTAAAACATTTTTATCGCCCTTGAAGAAAACCCCACCCTCCTTACACAGACACTCTCTGTTCATGTCTTCGCCTCCGGTCCCTGGCAATCACCAGTCTGTTTTCTGTCTTTATGGCTATGCCTATTCTGGACGTTTCATATACTTGGAATTTTAAAATATGTGACCTTTTGTGTCTGGCTTCTTTCACTTAACATAGTGTTTTCAATGTTCATCCATGCTGCAGGGTGTGTTAGTACTTTGTTTCTTTTTATGGCCAAATAATATCCCATTATATCTATATGACTCATTTTGTTTGTCTAGTCATTGGTTGATGAACGTTTGGGGTGATTCTACCTTTTCGTTATTGGAATAGTGCTGTTATGTACCTTCCTGTACAGGTATTTGTTTGAGTACTTGTTGTCAATTCTTTCAAGTATATACTTAGGAGTAGAATTGCTGGGTCCGATGGTAATTCTATGTTTAACTTTTTGAGGACCCTCCAAACTGCTTTCCACAGCAGCTGCACCATTGACATTCCCACCAGCAAGGTACAAGGGTTCCAATTTCTTCACCTTCTTTCCAGCCGTTGTTAATTTCATTTTTTTGTGGGTTTTTTTTTTTTTTTTTTTTTTTGGTTTTTGATGCAGCCATCCTAGTGGGTGCGAAGTCGTATCTCATGGTGGTATTATCTAGGGTTTTAATTAAAAAAATACAAATTCTTATTTAAAAAACTTTCATCAGTATCTGGCAAGTTTTTAAGAAGCATTTCCTCTCTGTATTGAATGCCCGTCACAGTGAATCCACATGGGCGCACCTGGAAAAACATTTCATGGCTCCTGGCTCTCACAAGAGGAGTGGAGTGTGTGGCAGTGCTGGCTCCTGGTTCTCCCAGCAAATCTGCATCTGCTACTCCATCCTTTAAATATGTTACATCTTATCACCATCACCTTCCTCACTCTTTACCCCATCCAGCTTTAGCCCCTCGTGGGTTCTAATCTGCATCACCCAGGTTCTTGGGGCCCCTACAAACCCAGGTCTAATTGAGGTGGTATTTACTATATTTCAGCATTATTTCTTCATGTTGGCATTTCCAGGCCAGTGTGATGTCCGGAGGAGGAGCCTTGATCCCCTACGGTGTCAGTCCGCTGCACACACAGAAACCTTTCCACTGAGGAGTTCCCTAAGTGCTAATTAGGCAAAGGGTGTTTTAATTGATTCATATTATAGAACATTCCTGGGAGAGTTTTACATGGTGTTTAAGAGCGTTACTGTAATATACAGTGATATTTTGGGAAGTTGATTGAGGTTTCAGGTAGACTTGGAATGCATTATAATTTTTCCCATTTAAAATATGGAATATGAGTGACTACTTTCTGAAATTCACTAGGCAGCATGTTTCCATGAACAGATTAGAGTCAAATAATGAGGGGGTGGTTGCGTATATGAATATATGCATATGCATATATGAATGTGAATACATAGTTACATATATGAATAAAAGAAAAAGGGAGGAGCATCCAATGGGAATTCTGTGAAATTGACTCAGTCCTTCTGGCAGAGACTCTAGGGTACTTTGACATATTTCATTGACTACCTCCGGCCCCAGACTCATTAAGTTTAAGATGTACTTTTCCTTTATAGAAAAATTGAGCAGGCAGATAGCAAGAGAGGTGAGAAGAAATGTTGAATGACTGCATGAGTCAGCGGATGGATGGATAGATGAATGCGGAGGAGGGGATTCATGGGGCTGCAGCCTCTGCCTGCAGCCAAAATAAAAATCACAAGCACAAGAGCGCAGGGGAAGACTCTGAGCTTGCGGAAGAATCCCTGTGCTGACCTTCAGTGACACAGCCAGGAATCAAGACAAGCCTGGAGGGTGTGGCAGCTTCACTTTTCACTGGTTTCCCTCCCTGCAAGTCTCTGTTCAGCAGCTAACATTGGAGACAGTTTTAAAAAATATTCTGCAGCAAAGGCCGATGAGAGAATACCCCGGAAGACCATGTTTTACTTGGAAAATCATTATAAGCCACATGGTTTTGGACTTGCTGCTCAGGGTGGCCTGATGAGAGGAATGTAAGTTACTGAGGCAGGATAGTGAAGACTCTGGTCTTCAAGTAGAATTAAGACTGATGTTTTGGAGAGGACAGCATCTGAATGTGAAGGGAAGTTTGGGGGAAAGCAGTTTGGTTGGGCAACAAGAAGACTTGATGGAAACAGCTGCAGAATGAAGCATAGGATGACTTCAGTGAGCTCGAAGCTCATTCTGTGTTCCAAATCCCCTCCTCCTTTCTCACAGGGCACCCCCACCCCAAGCATCTTAGAATGTGTTTCCGTTTCCAGCGCAGTCAATCCACAAAGAACAGGCAAGCTAACGGGAGAGACATACAGTGAAGGCAGTGATGGCATGTCAAGAGACGGAACTCCATGGGAAAATATCAACACGGTCTCGAGGGCTGTTAGGCGCTTTCCCTGCAACTGCATCATCTAATAAACTTGTCTCTTACCACGAGAGTGGGATGGATCCTTTAAGCAGCAACAGCTCCTTACAAAGCTGGTAGAGACAAAGAACGGGAAGGACAGGAGATTAGGTATCCCATGGGTAGCCACTGCATAGTAGACTTGCTTGATTTTGGATACCCACCAGAATTCATTTTAGGTAAGAACAATCTGGTTTTTTGAGACCACTCAAAAGAGGAAATTGCCTCTTAGAAGGAAAATGTTCGTTTCATAATCAAGCGGCTGAGATATGATAGGAAGCAAATTCGACTTAGACCCCAAACCTGAATTTGAATTCAGCCTCCACTGTTTTCCAGCTAAATGACCTTGACCATTCTGAATCACAGTTTTCTCATCACCAAAGCAGAGGTGATAATAATGAGGTTCTCTACGATAATACTGAAGACTAAATGAGATAACGCTGGGAAGCACGCAAGAGACTCAGCCCCTGGCTACCACCCTGAGTATGTTTCAGGTATCTCTGAATTATTTTCTCATATTATCCTTTTATCAAAGCAATGCCTTGCCTGTGTATTCACTACACAGGAAAGAGAGAGTTCATTAAAAATATTCCAGATGTGAAAAATGAAAGGTTTCTGTTAGAACTGGAAGGGGGGGTCATGAATGTTATACTGCTAGGATATTCCTTCATTCAAAAAATATTTCTCTTTTAAAAGTTAATTTATTTATTTTATTTAACCATTTTAATTTAACTGCTGTGGCCGACAAAAAGAAATGGGGCTCCTGTGACTCCTGTGGGTGGCCTTGGGAGGACGCACGAATTGCAACAATACACCAAATGGTTACCACATTAATAAGTGGTATGAACAATTAAGTTATCATTAAAATTATTCCTATGAATGATTAGATTTCACATACGAGATGCGTGGAAGGGATGAAACACTTGGGCTTTGGGTTCCAGTTCCAATCTGCCCGTCACTTACTGTGTGACAGTGGGCTAGTATCTTAACTTTTCTGTGCCTCGATGTGGCCATCTGTGAACGGTGTCATTGTCACCGGATTGTTGTGAGAATTTAGTCAGATAATCCAGGTAAGGCAGTGCTGAGAACGTAAGTGCTAGGCTGGAAATCATCCCTTTGTGTCCAGAACCACTCTCTGCATCCTTCTTCCCTTCCTCCCTCTCCCTACTCCTGCCCAAACCTACCCCATTTTCTACCCACCTGTGCCCTGGCCCCAGAAGGCCAGGTCTAGGTGTGCGAACAGTGCCCAGCTACTCCTGACCCCAGGATATTTCCCACTACTTGTTAGTTTCCTTAACCCTCCACACCTTTGTAAACACCTGCTTTATGAAACTGCCCTCAATTACCCACTTGGAATGTGCCATCTGCTCCTGCCACAACCTTTATTGATTGGCTACTCAATCAATGTTAGCTGTTATTACCGCCCCTAATAATTAATCACAATAAAAGGAGAGTCAGTAGGTCAGGGAGAGTATACACAAATTGGCCAAGGTTGGGGTCCACACGATAAAGCCCTCTGTTTGCACAAGGCTTCGTTGTTTAGAAACCACTTTCATTTTCCTGTTTGACCCAGCACCTGGCATGGTGCTCTGCACGGCTCGAAGCTTGTAACATGTGCTTGCCACACAGACACACCTGCGGGTCAGAAGGTTTAGGGCTGTGGCTCATTTCAAAAAGCTCCAAATGAGCTGAGGAAAAATATTTGACATTCATAGTGATATTTATAGAGCCAAATATTCTGATGTTACTGACCTCCTGTGGTCAAATCATATTCTGTGACAACATTATGCAGACTGCTCAAGTGTTGGCCCATGTGATGCAGAAGGGAAATCTGATAGATTTGGATCCCGTTTGAAAGAAGGAACAGCTACATCTATGGATGCTACTCACGGGCTTTGAGTCTGCCGAAGTGACAGCTGGGAGGAGAATATTAGAAGAGGCCCCTCAGTGGCCGTCTCTTGAAATCTCCTTGCTGATTTCCCATGAAAGTCATACGGAAGAACCAATCTGTTGCCCAAACTTTGCTGTGGCTGTGGACATCCAGTGAGATTCAGAGATTATGTTTTTTGGAAAAGGAGACCTGAAAGGTAATAATGGAGGTACTTTTTTTGATGCACCTCTTTTGGATTCCTCCCTCTTACTACACATCATTCCAGCCCAAGCACTGTCCACTCCACTT
This sequence comes from Camelus bactrianus, assembly GCF_048773025.1. NCBI lineage: Eukaryota > Metazoa > Chordata > Mammalia > Artiodactyla > Camelidae > Camelus > Camelus bactrianus. Next base: position 15,953,928 of record NC_133548.1, read on the forward strand.
CCTTGGGGAAGTCTCTGGAGGCCCTTCACAGCCTGCGCCATTCCTTTGCAAACCCATTTCTCAACCCCCACCTTTCCCTTCAGCCAATTTGCCAGACTCCCCACATCCCGAGCGTGCACCCCTCTGTACCCACACTGCTGCCATTCTCTCTGTTTGAGATACCTCTACCTCTCTTCTCTGTAGTCATCCTTGAATGTTGGGCTGAAGCCCCTCCTCCAGGAAGCCTTCTCTGATCTCACTGACTCAGAGGAACTCCTCTTTAGGTCTTCTGTAGCACACAGTCCAGCCATTTGGCCTTTTAAGACTGTTTTCTCTACTTCTTGATCTTTTTATAAGTATGCATCAGGAAGATCAGAGAGCATTCATCTTCCATATCAACTTATTGTTAGTGGCTTCCTGGAGCCCTGAGCTGAACAGACTGTGTCTGATCACAGCAGGAAAGAATGCTTGGATTGATTAGTCATGTCTGCCATAGGCAGAGGGTAGGAGAATTGTAGCATAAGCACTTCATGTTTCCCATTTATAGAATATCTCACCTCCACCATTGGATGGTAAACTTCCAGAGGGCAGAGAATTATTTATGTATCTTCCATGATACATAGGGTGGGTGACTACATAGTTAGTTGGCAGCAAACATGTGCTGATTTCTGTTTGGGCAGAAATCTGAGGGTTGCTTAATTGGAGGGTTTTGGCTTAAAACCAAAATATAAGGAGAATCTAGTAAAACAGTATCTGTCCTGCTTTGAAGCCTTGGTTTACAACTTGGCTGTTTTTCACACCACCGGCTTAGAAATCAATGTGCTTTCCAAGTATCTGCACCTGAGTGGAAGGAAGTCTTCAATGAGTGGTTTTCTGTACTTTTTTTCTGAGCTGCACCACTTTTGATGGGTGCTATTCACATACTTGAAGGATTCTGCAGAATTCACCTCCTTTCTCTCCCACTCAGAAATCTTATCATATTGCAAATGTATGAAAGAAGTATCGTTATAAGAAAAACCCCAAAAGTGCTCTAATCAATTTTCCAAATGGGTAAAAACAAAACAAAAAAAAGCATCCAACTTCAGTATGCTAGCTCTCATGTGTAACATATTGGCATAATTACAATCTTGGAAATCATTACCTTCATTTATGGTTTTGTCAGTTATCCAAATATCATAAAATCAAAGAATCCTACAACTATTCTGAAACAGGATCTGAATTCAGTGTCAAGGAAACTGGCGCATAAATAGCCTTTTCAGCCTTTAATACCCAAATGACTGTCTTATATTAAAAACATAGCTCCCACAAATCAGAAACTGAGGAAAAAAATCTAAAGTATTCGAATGGACACTGTTGCTTAAGACCATCGAGACCAACACTAAGTAAGCATGCGTGTTCCCATCTCATCAAAGTTAATGATAATGCAAGGCTGAGATCCTCCTCCTACAAATGGGCTCAGTTTAAAGAAAGACTTTTAAGTCCCTAGTAAACCAATACAGTGGAGAGGGTAGTAGAATTTTAAAAGTTAAAGCCTGGCTGAGGGACTTGGCTCAGGGACAAAACCCACTGCCAACAGCCACGCTCTGGTGGCTGGAGATGGGAGGATAAGGATGGATAGTTGGGGAGAGAAGACTGTGTTTGAGCCCCAGTTTGCTGACCAGGGGAGTTTTCTGTGACCTTTCAAAATATTCTAGCCTTGAAACAATGCTTCTGACGAGTGCTGATGAGGTCATAACATAGTCTTGACCGTGTCTTGGCACACGTCACAAGTGAAACACATTTTCTGCACAATGAATGTCAAACTCAGTTCAGAACTGAGAGCGATAAGAAAGCTGATGCCCAAACACCCAGGCAGGTCATTCCAACAGCTGGATACCTGGGTGGGGAGGGGCATGGGGTCATCAGTCTAATGACATGGCACCTGCCAGCAAATCAGAAGCAATGATCTAGACGTTTTCATTTTTACCTATTTATCCAGAGACATAGTCCCCAGAGAACCATGTCACAGAGTGTCATTTGGCAACTACTGGCTTGATCCAAGTGCTTGGTCGTGGTCCAAGCCTAGGGCTGTCATACATTAGCTGTGGGATCCTGGACAAGTTTCAATCTCTCTGAGTCTCAATTTCCTCCTCTGTAGAGTAAAGAATTAGGTTATTTTTATTTATTGATATAAGGGTATAGAAAAGGGAAAATAGTAGCCACTTTTCCGTAGGGTTTTGTGAGAATTAAATACAATAAAGTCTGTTGAGCTTTGCAGAAAATCTAGTACAGAGGAAGTGGGCAGGACGTGGCGGCCATATCACCCTTTCAGGCACGGTGATGCGACCGATGGAGCTGCTGCAGGCACCACCTACGAGAATCTCTAGGCAAGAGCATGCCGTTGTGTGGTTTCCAGCCCTGTGGAATTACTATTTTTAAAATCTGTTTTTGAATTCTGGGTCATCCAGAAGTGCTGGGATAATGGCAACACCCATTGTCCCTCCTCTTCTCATGAGACTTTAAGTGTTAGTGGTACCTGCTGTTCTCTGAACATACTGCAGGCTTTCATGCTGCTGCCTTGGCCCAGAAAGCCCTTCTCCACTTCTCCACCTGTCTCCACTTCTCCATCGCTGTCTGGGTTTTGGGGTGGAAGGCATCAACCAAAAGTCTGAGTCTCTCAGTCTTTATGAAATTCTCCTCCCCACTCCCCCATACTCCACCTTGTACCCTCCCCAGGCAAAGTTTGATGTACTCCTGTTTACTCTGTCTCGTATTTTGCTGGTCCCCATCATGGCGGTTATTAGTATACCAATCCCCCCACCGCCTACTCCTCCCCATACACGCAGTGTCTGCTATGGTCTCCATCACGTAAAAGGTTCTCAATGTCAAACAATGATTGATGGAATCAATGTGTAGATGGCTGGGGCAGGAGGGTGGAGGTGGGACATCCTCCCCCCAGCCCCTGCAGGCTTCTCCTTAGATCTATCCAAGACTTTAGAAAGATAACAGACCACTGCATCTTTGGTTCCTTGGTCTCTCCCAGGTAGGGAAGCTCATGGCCAAGCTGTAAAGCCTGCAAGCTCCACAATCACGTGCCCGGGTTCGAATCCCAGCTCTGTGTCTAGTTAACTATGTGACTTCAGACTAAGTCCTCTGTGCCTTAGTGTCCTCCTCTGTTATGGAGGATAACAATAAAGCCTCCCTCGTGAAGCACTGAGGTTTAAATAGAGCCTCATGAGTAAATTGCTTACACTTGTACCTGAAACATGATTAATGAGAGATGATTTTCCCTTCTCCAAATTTTTAGCTCAGGAAGCCTTTCCTGACCCTCAAATTCTTAGCGGACACAACATTTCCTCCTACTCCCCCCCCCCCCCATTACCATGTGTCCCTGTCTTGATAGGACTTATTTCTGAGATTGCTTTTTTGCTTCTACTGGTTTCTTGCTCCCTACCCCACTGGAAATGCCCACTCCACGAGAAAAATGGACAGTGTTGTTCCTGCAGCTGACAAGCATCTAGAGATTCTATAATCGTTGAACAAATGATTGAAAGAATGACTACCAGTGGAGAAAGGGTTTGCACCGCGACTGGCTGTTATTCTTGGTTGTGGCTCATTCTTGCTTATTTGGGGCAATGCACTTATCTGGCTGGCAAGTGGCCTAACCCCCCAGGCTAACCCACCGATCAACCTCCTAGTTTGTTGCGTTAGATACCAGGTAGTGGGCAGGGAGTGTGCTGGGTCACCCACAAACTGGCCTTTTCAGAATTTAAAATAACCAGGGAGGGGAAAGAGACTAGCAGGAGGCGAGTCTCAAGGGAAGGGGGTCTGAGAAGGGATTGGGGGCACAACCCTTAATAATCAGAAGAGAAGAGGTTGGAAGGGATAACGAAAGATGTGTGGTTCTGGGTTACCATGGAAACACTGCGTGGAGCCTGGACAGGAAGACAAGCTGCTTCTTCAAAGTGAATTTCAACTTTGCAGCTTGAAATATGCCCTCCCCCTGGGACCTGACCCTGTGGAAACACCCATAAGCAGCCAAGAAGTAGAGATTCTGGTACCAGCAGCTCCCCAGGAACTGGAGATCTACCAGAATTAGAACTGTTGGTGGGGAGCCAAGAGGACATGACTGAGAGGAAGAGCGTGTCTGTGATCAGCTCATCACACAAGAGGACGTTTCTCCATCTACCCTGCCTGGAGTTCTGGGACCTCCCCCAAACCAGGGCCTTCCCATGTGAGCCCCAGGGACCACTGCATCACAGTCACCCTGGGGAGCTTCTTAGACAGGCAGATTCCCTAGGATCCACCAGAGCCTCGTCTCCAACCAAGCTGTCTTGTTTGAGAGCTTGAACTCTGACCACCCGGCCACATTTCAAACTCTGTACGCATGTCACTATGCATAATTACCAGTATTAAAGCCCAGAGTGACCGAAGCTGGCAGGTCCCCAGCACCTGACCCAGCTCCCATCTGAGGGAGACTCCGCTGTGCTGAGCTGCAGACTCCAGCTGCAGTGGCCTGTGTTTGGCCTCATCTGAGCACTCTGTATCCAACTTTCTCCTCTCTGCCCTCTCATTTTCTAAAGTTCAAGTATAAAGGGCAAAGCCATCTGTTTCCATTTCCAGCTGGGTCTGGTTCCCCTACCCCTGGATGCTGTGATGCGTTCAGATGGATGCCTCAGCGTGAAACCCCAAATTAATAAACAGTCTTTAGGTGAACAAATTAATTATGTCACAAAGGGGTGACCTAACATCTCTAGTTAGGTTAGATGTTTGTTTACAGATCATTAACTGCATAATTAATTTCCCTTTTTTCAACATAAGCCCCATAGGAAAGGACTGCATCTGCCTTCTTCACTTCTGGGTTCCTAACTCTCAGCGTTGGACCTGGCCTGTTGTAGGGATCAATAAATATTTATTCATTAAATGAAAGTTCGCTACCCCTCCCCCCCACCATCTGTCTTAGCTGGGATTACGGGAAAGCTGTCTGCCAGAGAGCGCTGGGCTCTTCATCAGGAAGTGCCCTCCACCTATGCAGGATGGAGAGGGGGAGGGAGGGCGCACACAGAGAGGGTTACTGAGCCAACTACCAGTTGGTGACAAAGGAGACTACTGGATCTCAAGGTGTCATCTTCTGTAAAGCCACTGAACACCGCCGGGAGGTGCAGTGAGGAGGAAGGGAGGGTAATTCAGTGTCTGGCTTCCAGCACACCGTGGTCAAGTTCTCTCCATGGGGTTTTAACTCTTGACAGTTTGATTTGCCCGTGGGTGGACCCGGAGTGTCTCCGGGTGTCTCACACCTCAGCAGTCACTGAGAAGCCCTGGGCAGGTGGCAAGAGGGGTGTGGCGTGGGTGTGACATGAGGCATTTGGGGCTGTGCCCACGCGAAGCTGATCAGAGTCCATATAGAGCTGGCCCTGGTGGAGAGGAGCAAGTGGCCCACGGTCCCAGAGACAGGTGAGACAAGGACAACCCAAGGAGACATATCAGAACAGGCTGATGCACCAGTGAGGATGTTTCTCCCATCTCTGCCCCTGCAACGCTGTGCACGGCTGGGCATTCCCTAACTGTTGAATGCCTGCTTCCGCTGGACAACTTCCATGATTCATCCTGCGTCTCTCTTCCCAGACCCTCTTCCCTGGGTTCAAGGAGCATTGAAAAAGAGGAATCCTGCCCCTCCTACATCCGCTGTGTAAGGCTTGAGCTTGGGTCCTCCTGTGGGATCTGCTCCCCTGAACGCCTCCTTCCTCCCAAGCATTCCTACGCTCCACCTATAATCCTTTCCCAGAATCCCTCCCTCAACTTCTAAACCTCTTTTCTGCTTCTTGGGCACTGAAGTTTAAGCTATTTAAGTGGAAACATTGATGCATTTGAAAGACATGGTGGAACCAGTGGTTTGAAATGCAGTAAATAAGACTGTACAAGGGAACGAGGTAGGTCATCAGCTGCTGCTTTTGCTCCTTGAAGAGGCCTGTGTTGCAGTCATCGGACTTGCCTCTCCACCGGGTCAAAGTCTAGAAATCATTCTCCACTAAAGGCAGCCACTGCCGCACAGGATGCTTTTGTTTGGATGCAGAGGGGTTCAGGGCAAGGTTCAGGGAGGATGTTTTTGCCTAGGCAGAATTTCTCTGCACCAGGGTCACGATCTCCTGTGATGCTCAGTAAAAATGCAGTGCATCCATTCGGAATGCTCTTGGCTGCAGGTCACAAAGCCCTCAATCCAAACAGTCTTCAATAATAAGAAAGACGTTGTTCCTGTAACCAGAAGTGCAGAGGTAAGACAGCTTTTAGGCTTGGTTGAGTCGGTGGATTAATGACACTGTCATCAGAGTCACAGCTTCCTTCTGTCTCTCCGCTCTGTGGTCCACCGTGTTGGCTCTGTCCTAGGACTGGCTCACCCTGCAGTCGTGAGACAAGACCACGTGTTTCCTGTCCAGCAGGGGACAAAATCTCTTCTAGTGCCATGGAAAGCAAGTCCTTTCATTTTGTCTGGGGTGGTTTCCCCAGGGCAGGTGCCAATCCCTGGGCCAGAAACAGTCTCCAAGTTGCCAAGAATGGGTAGAATCAGAACAAACAGAAGCCCCCTCCCCTTCCCCTGGGTTCTACTCCCCAAGGGGTGACTTGGAGAAAACCTGGTGACTTGGAGAGAAGGTGGTTGTGGGAGAAGATAGAGATTGACAGAGACCCAAGAAAAGCCCAGCCTGCTGCTCTGGGGTGCATCTCACACACTCGTTGGTGGCTCCCAAAGTTCTCAGCAGCACAAAGTGAGACCCAGTGGGCAGGGAGGAACGCGGACCCAGGCTGTGCAGAGACGGGAGGTGACACAGACTGAACCTCACTCAGCATTGAGCCCGATGATCATTTCTCCATTAAAAATGCAAAGTCAGCCAAACTGGATCAAACTGGGAGTTAATCAACATAGCTCTTTCGTAAAATGATCGAACTGAGATGAAACCAAATGTAAATGCAAAAGTCTCCCCCAAACCAGCCCACAGCCTTGGTTCTGGCCCCAACAAGTAACAGAACAGGATGACTCTGGGAAGAGGGTGTGGTCCAGCAGCCTGTGGGAAGCTGAGGGTTTTCATGCTGCTGAACAGGAGGGAGTCTCAGCTGCCAGAACCCTGGGATGCTACGAATGCCACTTAGAATCCAGCATCCAGAACAAACAGGGATTTTCTTTCTTTTTTTTTTTTTTTTTTTTTTTTTTTTTTTTTTTTGAGAAGCAGCTGCAGAGCAGTGGAAATGACACAGATTTGAAGTGAGAATGTCTGGAGGCTCGAGTGTATACAGCTCGTCAGTTGTATGACCTTGAAGCTCCTCCATCCTCCATTTCCTTATTGTGAAATAGTGTAATAAACATAACTCAGACTTAGATGAAATCTTGGAGGTGGACACCACTTTGTAGAGGACAAAAAGACATGGGAACATCAATCACTGCTCTGTGTGCCTCCACCTGGGGCCCAGCCCTCATCCTTACCCCTCCCTCTACTTTCCAGGCCTGCCCTCCTACAAGTTCTAGCTCATATCACATCCTGGCTCCTCCCAGGCCCCTCGGGGCTCCTCTGCTTGCCCCCTCCCCACCCCACCACATGTATTGTCTGCTCTCCCCATCTGTTATTTACAAAAACTGTCTGCTGCCTGCTTTTGTACTGCGGTCCCTAATTGCCCAATATACTATTATTCACTCTTCTGTTTGTGGCTGTCTCCCCAGATCACCTGTACCTGCTAATAGAGAGCTGTGTCTCTCACATCTTTGTAGCTCAGTGGTAGGAGTAAAACAAGCCTTGACATCATCTGTTGCTTGCAGTGACCTCTCAGAGAGGTGAAGTGACCTGCCAAAAGTTATTCAGCTCGGGTGGCTGGGTCAGTACTAGAATTCTGGGCCCTTCGATTTCCAAGGACGCTCTCCATGGGGTGGAGGTACAAAAGGGGACCTGGCTTTGCAAATCATCCAACTCCTCCCGGGGGCGACTAGTGGAAGTGCATAACAATGGTCAGCATTGCTGAGAGGTGGTCCCTGCCTGGCAAAGACCTGAAGGCAGAAAAAAGATTAGGGGCCACTGGGGCAGTGGGCTCTGGGGCCAGGCTGGTCTAGGCTTGATACGGCCACTGCCCCTACTTTCTGATTCCAGGCAACCTCAGCTCCCCTCAGGAATGGTTGGGGACAGAGTCTCAACCAGGGCAGGATGTCCAGGAGTTGACCTTCCTCCAGGTGGACCAAGCCCTGCCCCAGGGCACACAGCTGAGCAAGCGGTGCACCAGCTGTATCTCAGCCCCCACTTGCTCCTCATCCAGGCATCTTTGTGCAGTGCACAAACCACACAACTGAATCTGGCAGCCCTAGCCGCAAGTGTGTATTGCATGATCCCTATGAGCAGACACTGTGCCTGGGACACAGCAGGAGCAAGACAAGACATAACCCCTTTGCTTTGTAGCTCACACACTTGTGCAAGAGAGGGACCACAAAGAGGCCAGGCGCTGATGGAAACAACATAAGGTGTGAGCAATGCTGTAAAGCAAAGCGCGGGATGTGGTGATAGGGAGGGACAGGCTTGAAGGAGGGGCTTAATTTAGAGCAGGTGGAGATGGGGTGGGTGGTTTGGGAGGAGGGATTGGGGGCCAGAAGCCAGATTCAGGAGAGTTCAGCCTGTTTGAGAAGCAGGGAGCTCAGTGGCTGGCGAGGGGTTTGGGGTGATGTCAGAAAAGTGAGCAGGGCCAGGCTGGGCAAGCGTTTATAGTCACTGCAAGGAGTTTGGACTTTGTTCTGAGCATGATGGGACCACTGACATTTCTGAGGTATGGGGTGGAGAAGCGGAGGGGGAGAAGAAATGAGAGCAGGACGAGGAGAAGAGAGAACAAAGAGGCATGCACAGATGATGTAGCAGAGGGAAGACTGCCCGCCATTGGCCCAGGTAACACCTGTGGTCACAGTTGCAGGGCGCACGGGGGATGGATGGACAGGGAGTTGAATGAACAGGGCTGACATCGCAGCAGGCCCTGGGATGACTCACGATGTCGTGGATTCTGCTGAGCTTGGGGAAGACATTTTACCTTCCCAGTTTGTACTCCTCAGAGTAGAAAGAACCCACTGTCCTTCCTCTGCCTCCCATGAGAGGTCGCGTCGTCTAGTCTTCCTGCTATGGGGGGAAAACAGGCAGGAGGTCCTCTCGTGGACTAATCAGAGTGACTTGTGTTTGCAGTTCAATGTCAAAAAGTCCACAGAGCCCGTCCAGCCCCGAGCCCTCCTCAAGTTCCCAGACATCTATGGACCCAGGCCGGCTGTGACAGCCCCGGAAGTCATCAACTATGCCGACTACACGCTGAGGACCACAGCGGAGCCCGATGCACCTGCTAGCCCCCAGGCTCCGAATGACAGCCGCCTCAAGAGGCAGGTCACAGAGGAGCTGTTCGTCCTTCCTCAGAATGGTAGGGCTCTCCTGCCCCTCACTCTTCTGTGGGCGGTACTCATCGGGGTCTGAAAGCTTCTCTGTAGACGCTGGGCGTGGCCAGCCCCAGCGTCCATGGCATTTGACACTGGGCAAGCAGTGGGCACAGAACCTTGGAATTACGGTCCTTTATTCTGGCTGCGTGTTGCCACATTGCTTCTCCCGAGGCCTCCAGCTCTCCCCTGGGAAAGAGAGAATCCCTTTCAAGTGGTGTGTGCAACTATGGAGAGGGAATAAAGAGTCATGGTTAAGCTATGGGCTTCAGAATCATGGGTTTAATTCTCTCCCCTTTTATATACCCATTGTGAGACCTTGATCATGTCGCTAGTCTTTCTGGGCTTCCATTTCCTTGTGCATAAAATGGGATCCACTATCACCTGCCCAGTAGAGCTATGGTCAAGTGTAAATAACATAATGCATATGAAGTGTTTAACTCAGGGCCTGAAACAAGGATGTCATCAGGACATCTCCTTAATTATTATTGTTTCTATTCTCCTTCTCAGCATCAGCATCCAGAGTGGAATGCCTTTAGGTGTCCAGTGCTGTGCTGGGCACTGGGGCAGCTATGGAAGCAGAGACAGTTCCTAACCCAAAGGAGTGTGCAGGCTTTTCTCAGGAGACAAAAAAATACAGCCAGGACAATGGATTGTCCTGTGGTTTGGGGTTTTGTTTTGTGTGGCTGGAGAGGGAGATGGTGGAAGCAGAAGCAGCAGAACAGGCTCTGACACTGACCCCACTTCTAAGGCATCTTCCTGGCCTGGGTCTGGTACCCACACTGGTCAACGAACAGGTGCCTCCCGCCTGGCACAGCCCAGAACCACCGTGATTACGCTGGCATTTCTTCAAGAACAAATTCAGATAGTGCCTTTGGCAGGAACAAATCCTGGTTGACTTTTAGCCTCCAGGTTTGCCAGCCCAGTTTTTTAAATTGAAGTATAGTTGATTTGCAATGTTGTGTTAATTTCTGGTATGTAGCATAGTGATTCATATATATATAATTTTTCATATTCTTTTCATTATAGGCCATTAGGTATTGAATATAGTTCCTTGTGCTATACAGTAGGGCCTTGTTGTCTATCCATTTTATATATAGTAGTTAGTATCTGCAACTCCCCAACTCCTAATTTATCCCTCCCCACCCTGTTTCCCCTCTGGTAACCATAAGTTTATTTTCTATGTCTATGAGTCTGTCTCTATTTTGTAAATAAGTTCATTTGTGTTCTTTTTTTAGATTCCACATGTAAGTGATATCATGTGATATTTTTCTTTCTCTTTCTGGCTTACTTCACATAGTATGACGATCTCCAGGTCCATCCATGTTGCTGCAAATGGCATTATTTTATTCATTTTTATGGCTGAGTAGTATTCCACTGTGTGTGTGTGTGTGTGTGTGTGTGTGTGTGTGTGTGTGTGTGTATCACAACTTCTTTATCCAGTCATCTGTTGATGGACATTTAGATTGCTTCCTTGTCTTGCCAGTCCACATCTTAAATTAATATAGACCCATTGAGGATGCAAGAGCTTAAGCTTGGAGGGTGGGGAACAATTTGCATGAGGACCCTTGGGAGTGGTCCTCATAACTATAAGCATAATCATAACCACAATTGTAACTACAGAAGAGCTCCTCTTTCTTGAGAGCCCCAGATTTCTCAGAACTAGAATGAAGCCAGGATCGAACACCCTCCACCAAGGGGAGCAGCAGAGCACTTCAGAACCTGGAACTTTGAAGAACTCAGAACACAATAGTTTGTTTCCTCTTTTCAGTTCCTTATTCCTTTTGCCCTGACCCCCACCCCCCAAGAAGGCAACAATCAAGTTCTGATTCCACTGGGATCTAACAAGAGCTGACTGGCTCAGCAAATACTGACCAGAACCAAGAGAATGCAGAGGAGGAGTACACCAGATCGGTCAGACACTGTCCCCATGATGTGTTGAACTCGGTCCATTTGGACCAGCAACGATCCTCATCAATCCCTTGTAGAGCTCGAAGTCTCAGTTCTTGAAGCTGAATCCCCTACTGCGTCTCTGAGTGGTGCCGCCTTTGGTCTGGTCCAGGTTTGTTTCTGTTTTCAAAGCCTGGGACAGTCTGAGAGCTCTGGGCACCAGGCAAGCCCCCTCTGGCGCTCGCCTGCTGTACTGGTCCATGTGGTGTCCTTGGAAGCCACCCAGGTCCTGGGTGCAAGTTTGTCTCACTTTATACATTTCGGTTCACATCCTGGTCAATCTGTTCCCTGCTTAGATGCACCAGGGAGATTTTTCACTACTTTCAGGAACCCCAAAATGAACCATTTTGGGAATTAAATACTCCTTTTATATTTCTGCCCTTTAAATTCGTTCTGAAAATCAAAAAATTTTTAAATTCCAATTTGCTTCGAGTGGAGTCTGCTGCATTGCTTGATCCTTTCATTCTTGTATTATGTTTGAATATTGAGGATCTTCCAGATGTTTGGCTTCTGTCCAAGTAAGGGAACCAATGAGCAACATTTGTAGTTTCGGGGACTTCTGAATTAAAGATAAAGTCATTCATTCATTCAGCAAGTATTTATTGCACATCCACTAAGGTCGAATCCACTGTCTCTAACCTCGCCTTCTAGCATCTTCTCCTGACTCATTCTCTGACATTTATTTCTAGCCATGAACTCCTGGGGAGCAGGGATTGGACTCTGGGAAAGGTAGATCTGGAGACATTCTGAGAAATGATTTGCCTGAAACAGGGTGACCAGAACCACAAGGCTGTGACAGTTTCCCCTACTGACAGCTCACCAGAGGCCAGGTCCTGGGCTAAGTACTTTTCTGACTTTATTTCACTTCATGCTTACAGTAACTCCAGGGAGAAGGAACTATTCCCATCCCCATTATAAAGATGAGGAAACTGAGGTTCAAAGAAGTCAAGTAACTTGTCCAGTGTCACATAACTATTATGTAACAGCTCATGTCTGACATCAAAGCCCATGTCTCGCCCACTGGGCTGTGATGGTCCCTTGAAAGGTAATGTCCAGAACCACAGGTGTTGCCTTGGTGCAGCCACTATGATTTTGTACCCAGATAAGAAGTTTTGGGTTAGGTATAGGTGGCAGAGATGGAAAAAATGTGATTCAAAAAACAGGACCCCAGCATGGATGGAGGTCATGGCTTTACCTTCGCAACAGGTGTGGTGGAAGATGTCTGTGTCATGGAAACCTGGAACCCAGAGAAGGTTGCCAGCTGGAACCAAGCCCCCAAACTTCACTATTGTCTTGACTACGACCGACAGAAGGCTGAACTGTTTGTGACTCGCCTGGAAGGTATGCTTTTAGCTGATGCTCATGAACTTCTGCATATCTGTCTCCTGGGTGGAGCTGTGCAGACAGGACAGGAGCATCTGTGGCTGGAGGGAGCACTGGCTGCTAGATTTGCACTCTGTAACAAACAAGACCCTGAAGCGTGTGATGCTCAGACACACAGGGTTTTTCCTCTTTCTCATATAACAGTTCAAAGTGGAGATTCCTGGTTGGCAGACATCTTTCCTCCAAATAGTGATTCAGGGACTAGGCTCCTTCCATTTGTAGCTCCATAGTCCCCTCAGGACTCCTTGTGATCTGTATCTAGCAGGTGGAAGGATGGGGAGAACAGGGAGAGGGCACAACTGCTGCTTACAAACAGTAACCTACACTTGGCATCTGTCACTCCTGTTCCCTTCCCATTGGCTGGAACTCAGTCACATGACCACTGACTGCAAAGGAGTCTGGAAAGTATGGCTTAGCAGTTGCCTAGAAAAAAGAGGGACTGGGTCTTGGTGAACAGCTAGTCATCTCTGCCATAGGTGCTTTTGATATTGAACAGGTCTTTGTGTTGGATACAGAAAGTGTTCTGAATGGTCAGCAAAGCTTCCGTATTCCTAGAACCCGGTAGTCTTGCCTATAGAGCCAAGATGTCCCCAGTCTCCCTACCCTGACAATTCACTTTACCATCAGCAAGCAAAGCTAAGACTTTGCAAAGGAATTGGGGTCAAGAATGAGCTCCTTTATGGCTCCTAAGTGCTGGAAGCTGAAGGACAGGATAAATTGGCCTTTTGTATTTAATTTTTTTTTGAGGAAGAATTTTTTTCTTTTTGCTTTCTTTAAAGGTTTTTATTTTGATTTTTTTGGCATTTTCATATACTTTATGACATGTGATCTTCACAACAGTCTCATTTTATAGATTAGGAAGCTGAAGTCTAATACCACCAGGTGACCTGTCTAAGATCACTCCAACTAATTGGTGCCAAAGTCAGGACTAAGCCCAGTTCCCTTAAAGCTTGGTGGAAGGCTCTTTCTATTAGGGCACACGGCCTGGGGTCTGTATCTTCTCTTCCTGGGTAACGACAGCTACCACTTCACAAACTGTCATTGAGGAACCAGTCATAAAAGCACCACAGGTGCAAATTTCCACACTGGGAAGCATTAAAAACACCAAAGTTCAGAATGTAAAACAACAGTCATGAGATAGCGGCCAACTGATTCAAAAGTGATTGTGTGGGAAATATTTAAAACGGAGAACAAATGAATTGTGGTATCAGTAGCAACACTAATAAAAAGCAGCAGCAGTTTGTGGGCCCTGGCGCCTTGGGGAAGCCTCAGAGTCATGGGGAGGATCTCCTATTTCTAAATGTCTTATTGGAAGGCATTCCACAAAGCCAGGGTGCTCAGCCCCGGGGTCTTCCCAACACCCAGGGTCGTGACCGTTAAGCAGAATTCTGCAGCTCTAAACAGGGCTGTGCTTCTCCCGCCCCCTCCCCGCCCCCGCCCCATCCGTGAGAAGCCCCATGTCTGTGCTGCTTTCTCCTTGGCTGCAGCTGTGATCAGTGACCACGATGGGGGCTGTGACTGCTATGTCCAGGGCAGTGTGGCCAACAGGATGGGCTCCGTGGAGGCCCAGACGGCCCTGAAGAAGCGGCAGCTGCGGACCACGTGGGAGGAAGGTCTGGTGCTCCCTCTGGTGGAGGAGGAGCTCCCTGCCGCGACCCTGACCCTGACACTGCGGACCTGTGACCGCTTCTCCCGCCACAGTGTAGTCGGGGAGCTGCGCCTGGGCCTGGATGGGGTGTCCGTGCCTCTAGGGGCCGCCCAGTGGGGCGAGCTGAAGACTTCAGTTAAGGTAGGATCGCCTCTCACTGGGAAAGGTAAAACCCGTTCGTGGAGCGTGGAGTGGCAGGACCAGGCCAGCGCTCACAGACCAAGCTTCAGAGACCTTCCCAGTCAGGAGATGGGGGTCTGTGGAGGGAGGTGGAGTTTAAAAGTCAGGTGGAGTCTTGAATAGGATGGAGGACTGGAGCAGACCTATAACCCAGGATTTGGGATTCCCTGGTATCTAGTTTTGCTTCAAGCTTGCCATTCAAAGACACTTCCATCCCTGGCCTCGCAGGCGGAAAACACATTATGAGGATACTGGCTCTGGTGCTGACAATATTATCCCCATTTAAAAGCATCTGTATCCCTTGTGCACCTACTGTGTGCCAGGCACTGCCGGGGACAGACGAGCACCAGGCAGAGCCCCTCTCCTCATAGGAAGTACAGGCCAGAGGGAGAAATCGGAACGGATGATGTGACAATGATGACAGACAGCTATGATGATGGTGAAATCTGACATATGATGAATCCTAAGATGACTAGGAGGGCCTAACCAGAGTGCTCTGATGGGGTGTTCTAGAAGGCCTGGTGTGCAGTGGTGAATGTGCTGGACTTTGAAGGAGTGACCAGGGTTGGGGGGTGTTGGTTCTAACCCGGGAGGGTTCTCCCCACCCCTTTGCTGCAATAGAAGCCATGAATGGGAAACAAGCATCTCTTGAGATGTTCAGGGAGCGGTTTCTTAGAGAGCAAACCATGGTTCCCCACAGGCCAAGGCAGCGAGGGGGTCCAGGAAAGTCAGGGCTGCAGGACACTGTATGTCTATTTAGGCCCCAGGGTCAAGGCCTTGTCTGACGACCTGCCATGATGGTGCCGAAAAGGAACCTTCTGGATGGCCAGTCTCTCAACCAGCTGGTCAGTGCCTTATCTGGAGACAGTTTAGCCCACAAAGCCTAAAATAGTTGCTCTCTGGCCTTTTACAAAAAAAGTTTACCTTTTATAGGATCAGGGTCATGACCCCCATGGTAGAGTAATAAAAATCCTGAAAAGAGCACTAAGTTTTGAGCACTTGCCATCTATCAGTTGCTGCACCAAGTTCTGTCCCCAGTCAGCCAAGCAGAAATGGCATCAGCACTGCCGCATTTACAGGCAGGAGAACTGAGGCTCTGCACAGCTCAGTAACCTGCACAGGGTCGCCCAGGTGGGACAAGGCAGGCTTGGCCTTGAGGCCAGGTCGATCTAGTTGTACATCCTGCGTTGTCCTCCAGCTGCCGGGCGATGTAAGTGCCTGGCAGTGTGTATGTGGCGTAGTCGGCAGGCGCCTTTCCTGATGGACGCTGCGGGGTGGGGAAGTACACTCACTTTCCACCTGCTCCGCTTTTTCCTATGATCTCTCCAGGCTCAGAAAATTGATAAACGTTGACAGCCACTCTCAGCTGAAAACCAGGCTGTTCCAAAGCACACTAATTAGTGGGCGATCTGGGACTTGTGTGGAATCACAGTTGGGGCCCCTGGGAAGAGGAGCCCGATACTTCGGTTTATCCAGATGGTAAACCAGCTCTCTCCAGAGATGGAGGGGCTCCCCCTAGGGCTTTGGAGAATTTGGTGCTGCTCCCAAAAGGTGGAAATCCAGCCTATCTGGGCAGAAGTCTCAGGCACGTAATCTACTTCCATGCTTTCCCCTAGAAGAACAGAAATTGTGCATTTATTCCACAGATACCTTGTCTGGTTTCCTCTGTGGGTCAGGCACTATGCCAGGAGCTGGGGACACAGAGTGATGAGGACAAAGGCCTGCCTTCATGGCTCGTCCATCCTAATAATCATCACGCTCTCTGTAGCTATCACTGTTCCACAAATGTACTTTCCCGTCCACTTGCACCTGCTTGCCCCAAATGTGAACGATCTCAGATGGAGATGGTTCTCTCAGTGTGCGTGGCAGGAGAGAGCCCCAAGGCCAGGCTAGGGAGCCTCTCGCCCCAGCTGGAGGGTGCAGGCTGATGTGAGCAAAGTAGTAGAGCCATCAGTCGCTGTAGCCTGCATGATTTCTCCTCTCGGTCAGAATGGGTTAAAGGAGGTGTCAGCAGCGCCCCAGTTCTCACCGGAAGACACTCGTCCAAAAGTGACATGTGCGTCACCAGGGACTACAGAATGACCCACTCTGAGGGCAGCTTGAATGATTCTTTGAGCATTCGAGAGAAAGATAGGGGGTGGGGAAAACCAGGAAGAGGATGGAGAAGTAAAGAGGATTATTTTTGTCAGCAGGTACTTTAAGCAGCAGAACTGAGGGGGCAGCTGCTGTTAAACTTCTCCAGCTGTGGTGCTGCTGGCACCCCACACAGAGGTGATGAGCCCTTCACCTGTCCTGGGGGGGGGGATGAGGACTCAAGTCGGGTCCCCCTGTGGCCACAGCCCTGGCCAACAGAGGATGTCCAATAAGTGCCGTTGAATCAGGAGGTTGGTGCCCATCCCAGCTCTGCTGCCACCTTTCTGGGCATGTGTCTGAGCCTCAGTTCCTTCAGTGTGATGAGAGATCTGCCCGCGGAGGATGCTGGAGAACCATGGGCTTAGGGCTTGGGCTTTGCTATCAGACCAGAACCCCAAGGCTCAGTTTTGCTGCTTACTGTCTGCATGACCTCAGGCAGTGAAGTGCCCTCTCCGAGCATTAGGGTATTCTGCTTAAAATTGGAACGAGATCTGTATCCCTCTTACTCCTGTTGTCCGGAATTATTCCATCACATGACTAGCCAGTTAGGGCTAGTTCAATTGCTGGGGTTGTATTGAAGACGTTTTTCCTGGATAAGAGGTGTGACCCAGGCAGAGCGCTGGCCAGCTCCTCCATCCAGCCTCACTCCAGAAATCCAGACTGGCTTCCATCCACCCAGAAGCAATGTTCCCACTTAATAATCTCAATAAGTTGTGATTGCCCTTCCTTGATAACTAACAGTAATAGTCAAAGCAAGGAGGCAGATGCTGTAGTGTGTGCTTGGCACTGCTCTAAGCCATTAAGTAAATGTTCATTTAAT
Organism: Camelus bactrianus; assembly: GCF_048773025.1. NCBI lineage: Eukaryota > Metazoa > Chordata > Mammalia > Artiodactyla > Camelidae > Camelus > Camelus bactrianus. Next base: position 15,971,436 of record NC_133548.1, read on the forward strand.
TTTCACAATCCCATCAGGTGGAGATATTATTTCCATCTTGCAGATGAGGAAATGGAGGTTTGGGGAAGTGAAATAACTTACCCAAGATCACAAAGGTACTAAATGATCAGATTGGCATTCAGATCCAGATAGTCAGATTCCAACGTCTGTCCCCTTAGCACTGCCCTTGGACTGTGACCACCTCCTACAGGGACTCTTGGTCATTTTTGTCCCTCAATGTATTTGTTCAAGTTGCAAGCAAGTTCTTGGAGGAATCTCAGTAGAAACACTGTAAAGCTACAGAGCAGGGACAGACATGCTGGAAGCTTCGCAGAGGCATCAGCACCTCCCGCAAAGCGCAGTTACTGCCAGCATCTCTGGTGCCTTTCCTCCCATCGTATGCCCGGCCTTTTGTTGACAAGGTTGGCCATTCTGTTGACCAAGCCAGGCCCTGCTCAGCATTAGTACATCACTTTATTGACTCTCTCAGTCCTGTGGGGGCTGGAGGGACTCTTTCTTCAAACAGAGTTAGGTCTTACAACTCCCCACTGTCCCAGGAAACTGATCTATCAGTGCAGTGGTTCTCAAACTGTGTTCCCTAGAACCCTAGGGTTCTACACAGATGCCACAGGAGCCAGAGTAGGGGTGGGGTGGGGGTGGGCAGTGGTTGGTAATGAAAGTAAGAGAGGGTCCTGGCCCTCTGTCCTTGCCACATCCTGAATGGCATCTCTTTGGTCCGTTTCATATGCTGGGTTTGAATATAAGCTATTTGGAAAAATTACCTCTTGTGGCAAACGAAACACACTCATATTGAAACACATGCTACATAGAATTCCTCTGTGCCGTCCTCCTTTCCGCAAAGGTGGAGAAACCAGCATTGATAGGTAAATGGTTTCGAGGAGGCCTGCTGGATACAAGCCCAGTGTGACCCCAGCCTCAGCAACAGTTCATGGATCAGAAGCATCCCTAAATGAAGCTCCCTCCTCATCCCCTCTTCTGTCTCAGGAGCCGTCTGCTGGAACTGGAGAGGTCCTTCTGTCCATCAGCTACCTCCCGGCTGCCAATCGCCTCCTAGTAGTGCTGATTAAGGCCAAGAACCTCCACTCTAACCAGTCCAAGGAGCTCCTGGGGAAGGGTGAGTGAGGTGTGGGAGGGGAGCCAGGACCCCTTTCTGCCTCTCAGAATGTGTGCAGATAGGGAGGTGGCGGCAGGGAGACAGTGAGGACAGGTAAGCAGGGAGGTAGAACACGAGTCCATTGTGGAGTCAGCCTCAGCTGTGTCTTCCACCCCAAATTCACGAACCGCTTTTGAAGGACACATTCTCTTCTTTAAATTTATATCCTGGGCCAAGCCCATCCATTAGGGCCCAGGTATAAGCAACCTGGGGCTCCCCTACCTTGCAGATCCACCATGAGAAGACTTCCCCATGAGTCATAGGAAGCCCAGGGTCAGACTGTAGCCACAGAGTGGAGTATCTGGGCTGGAGGGGAAACTTGGCCCAGCCCTCATCACCCAGACCTGGCTGGACCCACCTTATGAGCCAGTGTTGGGAAGCCCGAGGTCTCCTCCTCCAGTCTCAGCTGGCTACCACTGTGCTCCCTATGCCCACCCTAAGCTCCTCTCTCTTCTCAGCCTTTACCAACCTGCCATCCCCACACCAGCTGAGTGTGGGTGATGGCAGAAGGTGTGTGGGAGCATGGACTGAGGCGGCCTGAAGCTTAGGGCATCTGCACCCCACATATCCAAATAAACATCACTTCAACATTCTGGAAGCCTCGGTTTTTCCTTCTGGATTCCCCAGCACAGGCTCCAAGTCTTAGGGACCAAACAGGCTCTCTCATCAGAGCATGAAAGCAGCATTGGTTAGTCGTATGATACCTGGACTGAGTTAAGTGCTCATAGCAGGATATAAATAAATAGATATGTGTGGCAGAAAACAAACAAGAATTGCCTCCACATTCAGAACATTTGAGCAAGAGATTTGGGGCAAATGAAATCAGAAGAGTTGGTCTGGCTGATGTTCCTGAGTCAGAGGTCAGAATTCAATGCTTTGTCCTCATCCCCATCCCTGTCCCAGACACGTCTTTGCCTCCTTCTCTTCCCCCCACCCCCTGTTTTTATAGCTCCTATCAGGACAATTATAGCTCAACACTTTATCTCTCAAATATCTCTGCTGAAATAACAAACTAACCACCTGGGGGTGATAATTATAGCAATAAATAGAGAGTAACAATTATTCTCACACTGGCTTGGGAAACCTTGACTAAGGAAAACACAGCCCTAGTCCTGATCCTGATGCTACAGGAAAGCATGTTTAGTGACCTGTTTACCGATTTCCTGGAGGCTGCTCTGTTGGTGTAGGGCCCGTGGGGGTCAAGGCAGGCTGCCCTCACCCTCCACATGAAGTCAGGATCCTCGAGTAAAACTTGCAAAAGAACAGATGAGAACTCAACCAACTAGCAGGAGACCTACTGTCTTAATAGTAGACAAACATGCTTGGATGGAGACCCAAAGGGGTGATGATGAGAGGATGGGTTTGTTTTTCTGGTCTGAGTTTAAAATCAAGCTGCAGGACATCTGAGCTGTCATCCTGGGCTTGGTATGATGTGGGACATGAAGACACTCGGAAGGGCTCACGACAAAGCTTTCCTGGCCATCCTTCAGCCTGACCCAATCAGGAGCCACTCATTGACCAGCCTTATATGTTGTGCTATGGTCTGTTTTCCATACTTGAGACAGGAGCTTTTGTCGTATCCCCATGTTGAGACCAGGGCGTGCCATATGGTGCCATAACTGTTGAATGAATACATGGCCCATGAGGTAGGGGGAGGGGTGGGAGAGAGGGGGCCTCAATGCAGATCTTGAGCCAGAGACCCTGTCTCCCCATCCCCAAAAGGGAGCATCCTCCAGGGTCCCACCACACTCCAGAAGCTCACTCTTGGCCCTTCCCTCTGTCTCTTTTCCCCTCTGCCCCTCCTCAGATGTCTCAGTCCGGGTGACCTTAAAGCACCAGGCTCAGAAACTGAAGAAGAAGCAGACGAAACGAGCCAAGCACAAGATCAACCCTGTGTGGAACGAGATGATCATGTTTGAGCTGCCGGATGACCTGCTGCAGGCCTCCAGCGTGGAGCTGGACGTGCTGAGCCAGGGTGCCGAGGGGCAGAGCTGCACGCTCGGGCGCTGCAGCCTGGGCCTCCACGCCTCGGGCTCCGAGCGCAGCCACTGGGAGGAGATGCTTAAGAACCCGCGCCGGCAGATCGCCATGTGGCACCAGCTGCACCTGTAGCCGGCCACCGGGGCTGCCTCCCTCCTTGGGCACAGCCCGTCCCTCCAGCCCCAGCTGTCCTCTGTGACCTCCTCTTGTGCCCTATCCACATTCTGACACCAGAAGACAGACATATGTGCAGAGACCTGGACCCTATTCCTCTCCCATCACACTCTCGTTTCTAAAAAATGAGCAAGGCTGGGCAGGGCAGGGCAGAGACGGGACATCTGGGTCACTGAGGAATGCATTTCGTTCTGGGTTATTGAAGAGATGCTTATCAAATTATCAAACACAGCTCATGTGCAGGTACTGCAGCGGGGGTCGGGCCAGACTCAGAGAAAGCTTAACTTGGGGAATAATGGATGCAAAGGATGGGCTTTTCAAAAATAAGCATTTCATAAGTGTGGAAGGAAATGAAATCTCTTGGATCATCTCATAAGAATTAGAGACTGTCAGGGCGGGACGGAATCTTAGCCAGCATTAAATCATGCTTCTAATCCAAGCAGCAACTTGCCCAGCAGTTCTCAAACCTTAGTGTGTGAAGAATCACCAGCAGATTCCGGGACCCTGCTTTATACGTTCCAAATCCGTATTCCCGGCTGAACCCCAGGAGCCTGCATTTTTAACAAGGACTGAGTGGTTTTAATGCTGAGGCTGGGGCACTGCTCTTGAAGAAGTCCCTCTTACAACATCCTAGACGGGGTTTCACAGTCCTCATCGGGCCCCCAACACCTGGGGCAGCCAGTGTCAATGCTGGACACCTTAACTGTCAGTGTGCAATTTGGGAACTTCCATTTTTTATTTAAATATTTGAATTCTTAATGTTTTTATTTGTGCTTTTCCGCTCCTTCTCTTGGACTGAATTTTGTGCTTTCTATTAAATAATTGTATTGTCTCATCGCAAAATCAGTTTATATTATACTCGGGGAGACCTTCTATGACCAGGGAGAGGTGGGATCTCCTGTTAGTTACTGGGCACTGGTTGTCACGTCCACCAGCATCACCAAAGGGACCCTCTGAGTCAGACCCGTCCCTTCTCAGCATAGCAGTCATTTGAGGAGGAATTCAGTTTGGGGCATGTATTCATTTAGTCTGACTCTGTGGAGGTGGAGAAGGAAATGAGGTCCTTTGCAAATGTGCCTCCTTCCTTCCCGTTTTAGGGCCTGTCACCTTAATCAGTAAATAACCAGCAGCTAGGTTTCAAATCACTACCGTATTATTCCAAATAGCTGCCCACATCATTAAGTGTATTATGAGCCCTGCTGAGCGGATATAATATTTTTCTGGGAACCAGAATTCCTAGGTCCTTTTGGCGGCCACCTGTCAAATAGGACTAATGACACGGCAGCTGTCTCTATGAATGATGTGACAGATGAAATAGTTGTAGAGCTATAGGTAAAGTCATCAGACATGTCAGCAGTTGGCCTAGAAATTCATGACACTGAGTTTTACCATTCACCTAATGACAATTATAGCTCGCTATGTAAGTGTAATTAATGAGAGAGAGGATAGAAAAGCTGTGCTTCCCCACCAAAACTCCGTCTTGGTGAATTTTAAATTACCCAGAGATATCAGACAGCCAGATCAAAGTCTTCAGTAATCTTTGCATCAGCTTACCTGGTACCAGATCCATTTGCAATCTGCTACCAAATTAGAGTAACTGAGTCTGTGCGAAGACACTGGATCTTTCTTTGAAAGGAACACCTTGTCCTTTGCCAGGGAGCCTTTTCTAAGAAGTGCATGAAGCAGAGGTGAAAATAAAGTGAGAAGCCATCTCAGAGCGGGCTGTCGCCCACAAGGTGATCTGGCTCTGTCACACACACAGTGATGGGGCTAGAGAATTGGGTGTCCAGTCTCATTAATCTGTGACCCTACTTCTTGCATCAAATCCGTGTGTATTTTTTGAGCACCAACTGATCAATTGTGTGCATCTGTCCATTTCAATTGGAGATATGACTCTTAGTGTAGACTGAGTCACAAATCACCCCACATGACATTATGTAGAGAGTGCAAGACGGGAGAGCAGCTCTTCAGGGGCAATTCCTTTGGGATATAAGGGCGTCCTGGGCTGCAGGCTGCAGAAGCTTATACCAGATGGAAGTGAGGACCACCAGAAGAGAGTCCTTGTGATTTCTTTTTGCTGCCTGTGTTTCCTGTTGTCAATGCTAAGTGTGTGTCTGTTTTGCAGTCATGAACTAAAGCACAAAAAAGACGCATGAGACGTAGTCATATGTCTGGTGTCACACTTTGGAGCAAAACCTTTCAGTGGTAAATAAATAATTTCCAACAGAGTCAGTTTCCTGGTGGTTTTTTCCCCCCCTTTCCTTAATATTTTAGACATAAAATGCAGAAAAACAATTTGATAAACAGTCATGAACTCCTGCCACGTTTTATAAAACTTAACAAATAGAGTTAAAATCCCCTCAGCCCTTTGGTCAGGAGGTCACCATCCTGAATTTGGGGTTTCTCACCCCAAGCCTTTCTTTATGTTTTTACTACATAGATATAGAAACTCTGAGCACAATAGAATATTTGATATGCTTTTAATTTTAAATTGTATCACACTACTTTTGCTCCACATTAAAATTTTGAGCTTTATCCGTGCAGATATATGTATCTAGTTCATTTATTTTTTCTGTTGTTATATTATATTCCATTGTATGAATATACCACAGTCCCACTCTCCTGTTGATGTATATTTAGTAATTTCTTTCTTTTTTTTTTTTTTTTCTGTTAAAAGAAATGCTGGTGTGAATGTTCTGAAGCAAGGCCTCTTGGGGCTTTAACTTCATTCTAAAAAGGAAAATTAGGTAGAAGCTAGAGACTTCTCTTTCTCTAACATCCCCAAAAGAAATATTCCCATCACTGAAAGAATCAAGTACAGTGGCCCAGGTTTCACCTCTGCTCTGGGTAGTGGTGGGCGGGGGCTGGAGGAGGGTTCTTCCAGAGTCCTGTCATCTTAGGCCCTCCTGGTGGCTGCTACAGCCCTGGCTTCTGGAAGAAGAGGCTTAGGCATTAAGCCTGAGGCAGGGCCTGAATTTTCAGGTTAGTCGGAAATCAACCAGGTCACAGGGAATTAAAACCAAAGGCTCTTAAAAAGGATAAATGAGCCATAAAGAAAGCCTTCGCTTTCCAGGACTATGCACATTATTCTTTATTTTATATTATATACTTATTTATGATATTTTAAAGACAGCCAGGATTTTTATATTCATAATAAAATAGCAGAAGCAGGTTTTATCCCACATAGCCAAATATTGTGTAGACTATGTTTCAGAGGTAACTCTGAATATGGTCCCCAGAGCCCAAAACTAATATCTGAGAGTCTGGATTTATATACATGGAAGAGAGAAGAAGAGTTCATTGATGCTTTATACCGGGCTTCCCACTGAAGCACTTTAAATAACAAACTCTGCTCCTGCCTATAAAATGAATCAAGTCTAGAGTATTGCTTTTAAGAGCTGAGAACTTGCAGCCCAGCTGGGCTTTGTCGCTGCCACCTCCATGGTCCTGGGTAAGTCACTTGTCTCTGGGCTTGTTTCCATATCTGTAAAATAAATTTAGACAAAATGATCACTCTTCAAGCTTTAACGTTTTGTGATTCGCTAATCGAGGCTTTTCACACATACCTTTGGCCTCCAGTCTCATGCGTGAAACAAACCAAATGCACATCCATATGTACCTGCCCTCCTTGCCCTGGAATCTGGTGTCCTGACAGCCCCCCACCCACCTCCAGACAGTATGTGCAGTGTTACCTGAGGCTCTGAGTCAGTCTCTTCTCATTTGCTTAATTACTAATGGAGCTGATGGTAATTTTCCACACAAGAGTTTCTATATTTTTAGAACCAATTGGAAGCACCACCATTTCAAGAGCTCGGAACCCTAGCATCTCTCCTGTCTCCCTCCCTGGGCAGATGCCTGGCAAGGACAGAGCAGCGGGATGTGGTTGTGGATGGCTTTAGGGGGCTGGGCGTTTTCTTGGTACCAGCCTTGGAGAACTAACCCCTGCTCCCCTCCCTTGCCTCCTGAAGGTGAGCCGGCACAGATGGCCCCTGGCGGGGACCTCAGCAGCTTCTCCAAACCTGAGAGGGAGGCAGGCGCCTACCTGGGAGGAGGTGGGAGGAAGCCAGACTTAGGTCTGGAAGCCAGGCGTTGCCATAGAAACCAGTCTAGTGGTGGCTCCTCCTCAGCCGGGTGTGGTCTCCTCTCAGCACAGCCCTGGCTGGAGCCTGGTTTCCCATCCCAATCTCCCAAGTCTCTTTCTTGGTGTCTCAGGGCAGCTTGTTGGCAAGTGGGTGATAGCAGAAATGCTATTTCAGAAACTCAAGGATTTAAACCAGGGACAAGCAAGAAGAAATCTGTTTTTCCAGCGGCAAACCAACCAACCAACCCTCTACGCAGTTCCCTTTCCCTCGTGAGCCAGGTGAGGTGAGCTGCGGAGTAGAAGAAGGTACCCAGGGGTTCTCTCCAGGCTGAGAAGGAAATGGTGAATCAGGCAGAGGTCTCCACGCCAGCTGTGGTGTCGGTGTTGGTGGCTCTATATTACAAGTCACAGGAAAACCCTCACCCAGGGTAGCCCCAGGAATTCTGGGTTAGAGCAGGGAACCCCAAACATCATAGCACATGATTCATCCTGATGTAAGAGGGAACAATGACAGTGATAAGGACCCTAGTCACCATATTGTAAGTCACTACTCTGTGCTGAGCCCTGAAGACCCACTCAGAGAAGTGATTTGTCCAAGGTCTCACAGCTTATGAGAGGCAGAGTGGGGGTTTGAATCTGGTACAGTTCTAACCCTAGAGCCAGGCTCTGACTTACAACCAGTGGCCACGGGTCTTTATTGGAAAGGTAACAGATGCATAGGCAGTAGTTTCAAAATATTACCTGGAACCATGGCCTCTGAGTATCGCCATGCTGAAGGAGCCAGAGAAGTTCTCTTCCCTGGGGGAATTGAGAGCACCTGCCTAGATGGGGTGGAGCGTTTATCCAAAGGACAAGAGCAGGCTCAAGTGGAGGAGAGCTCCAATATCTCAAGGGCAACCTCGAGCTTTGTAGAGAAGGGGCAGGGTCAAGGCCAGGTGTAAGCAGGTTTCAGGTTCATGGGCAGCTGAGGAGAAGACGGAGGGAAGGGAGTGGACTAGACCTCTTCCTTACCATGTCCTCTAAGCCCTGCTTTGGGGAGACTAAATTCAAGACCAAGTGCGTATGGAAGGTCTTTCTTTTCCTTGCTTCCCAGTGATGAATTCATTAGCATGTTCCAGATAGGGCTGCAAAGGTGGGTCAAACCCAATGGCCAGCAATGGGGTGGGGCTGACCCTGATTCACCTGGGCTCGTTAGGCATGGACAGCTATGCCCCTTTGCTCCTTTCTCTCCACTCCCCCTCCCTTGGGAAAACAAGAGAACCAGAACATTCCATGGGGATTGTAGAGTGGCTTTCACGAAGGGAAGCCTCTGAGTGATCAAGGGGCAGAGAGAGACCAGGCTGGGAGGAGGATGGCAGGCACTGAGCAGGCTGAGGTTCAGAAAAGGGAAGAGGGAAGGCCCGAGACAGGTAGCTAGGAGAGGAGGAGGGCTCAGCATATTGGGAGGAAACAGTATCACCACTTTTCTGTGTCTTTATTGAATGTATGCCCAGCTTCTTTCTAAAACAATTTGGGTGAAACATTACTTATCACCCACACCCATACCAGTTCCATTAGCAAACCATCGAGGAAGGACCCCTCTCCCCCCGGGTATCAGGTCTGCCAGTGGAGAATAACACAAGGCAGTTGGAGACAGAATTAGAACCCGTTTATCTGCAATAGCTCTGTGCTTTTCCTCAAAGGGATTTTTGTGGGATAAACGCATGCGGGGGCAGATAGATTTATTTTAAATGGTTTTGGTTGCACCTCTTTTTGGCCCGATGGGTGGGCGAGACATGTAGGTTACCTGCTGGAAGTGGATGCGAATGGGGGAAAGTGAGAACTGCAGGAAGGGACTTAGAAGGCCGCCTCCTCTTCCTTCTGACCTGGCCACAGGCAGGCATCTAATCCGACACCCAAGCATGGGACCCATTCTGAATCGCACCCAGCACAGGCTGGGATAGAGGCATGAAGGCAGAGATTCGACCTCGGTGAGTAAATTTAAATGCTTTTATTAACAATCTTCTTACATTACAAGGATAATATGACAAAAGGAAAGTTTCTGCGTACATATTATGATAAACCAACATAGCTCTATTTGTATCCAGTGTTCTAGGTCCCGTCACACAGGTACTATAAAGCGTAGTCTGCAAAATAATAACATCAAGAGTTTTTTTTTAAGAAAGAAAGTATTAACATATTAATATGTATGTGATAATAGACTCCTAGGTATTTCCCCCCACCCCCACTTTATTTTTCCTTTGTGATTGAAATGAAATGGTTCAGCAGCGTGGGGGTGGAGAGAAGGAGAGAGACGGGGCTGAAAAAAGACGGAATCAGACTGCTGGCTCTTCCGGAGAGACAAAAGTGAAGACTGATGGGTGCCCCGAGGGCAGCCTGGCCCGTGTCTTTTTGTGAGCAGTTGGAACCGGCTGTCCTCCTCTGGACGGAGGGCCCGGCGCCCTTGACGCCCCATGGTGCGCGCTCTCTCTGAGGTACAGTGCATTGTGGGATTGCAACCCGGGGATGCCCACCCCCGGCCACGGGTCTGGTCCACCGCAGCGGGAGGCTCCGGCCGGGCCTGGTCTCTCTTGAACCAGGCACTGGAGGGTGTTCGGAGACCTGGTTGGCAGCTAGCTGTGGCTCGAGGAGACCCAGGCGGACGTGGAGGGGAGAAGAGGTGGGCATTGGCAGAACAGACCCGCCCCGGACGGTAGGTACGGGGGCTCTGCTGGAGACTGAGGTAAGTTGGTAAGATGGTAGGGAAGAGCAGGACAGGGTCGGAGGAGGCCCAGAGATGGGAGATAAGCGCCTTTGGTGAGCCAAAAGGCAGAGGCTGGTCTAGAGAGCAGGGGATGCAGTGGCCCTCTGTCTCCCATCATCTGTAGCCCCTCCTTCCCAACCTCTCCGGGAAAAAAAACGACCGAGAGAAACCTGGAAGTGAACGGGTTTCTGATTCTGTCAGGGCTGCACAAGCCCTTCGTCGTGCTGCCAGTGGCACCAGTGATCCCTCAGGCCCCCAGACATCCCCGCCATGTAGGGGTGGGAGCAGGGAACAGGCTGAGGAAGGCGCCCTCCCCAGAGGAAGTGGGTGAGCTTGGGGCATCCGGCTCAGCCTCTGCCTCGAGTCACAGAATCAGAACAGTGTATGTGAACTAAGCCTGCCTGTTGCGGTGCCGGTGGGGTGAGGGCTCACTGGGCCTCCGTGCAGGAGAGGGAAGAGCGTTGTCCTGAGTACAGCCAGCAGCAGCAGCTGTGCAAAGTGGGCGGGGCCAAAGCCCTGCTTCTGAACTTGAGTTGCTACTGAATTTATGAGTGTGCGGATACGTCTCTCTCACCCTTCCCCATTAGCTGATGCCCCCTGCTCTGGCCAGAAAGCCTCTGGATGGTGGGCAGCGCCGGCTGGCGATGCTGTCCTGGCAGACGGTGATGGAGTGAGCCAGGGAGGCCAGGACGGCTGTACTTCAAGGTTTGGCCTCTAGGGGGCAGCAAAAACATCCAAAGGGGTTGGGGGCGGCATCTTTCCTGGACCTTTCTGGATCCAATTTGCACCTTTCCTATTGCCACCAACGCTGCTCATTCCTGTGCTGGGCGGGTATTTGGGGAAATTGTGCAGTGGTCCCTCCACCAGGGGTGAGGGACCACATCCGACTGCCAAGCAGCAGTGACCACCCAAGCGTAGGCTCGCAGGGGGATGAAAGGGGCACTTCAGCTGGAGCTCAAGGGGTGAATATCTCCTTCCAAACTCAGACCAAGTCTGTGGGAAAGGAGAGAAAGTGCACGGAGAGGGCCAGGACCTGGCTGCTCTCTTCTCCAACACTGCAGGTAGGAGGCCCCGTTCCCAGCAAACCCTGCCTGCTCAGCTCCCCCATCGGCTCCCCTGCAAAGGCTCTGCCTCCTCCCTCTTCTCACAACACAGCGACAGGCTTTCCTGCTGCTCTCCCAGCTCTCTATAGACTATTTTTATATCTATTTAAAACATAGAAATGTATAAATATATAGGATATTATTTATAGATATATAGACGTGATTTAATCTCTTACTCTGTGTGTATACGTACTGCATATGTCCATATATACAATATATATGCTGTAGCATTTGTATTATACACTGCACATACCCCTGCTTCCATGCACTCTCCTAGGGAGACTGGATTGCATAGGTATTTCCAGGGTGATACCACTTGAAGGGGTGGGGGGTTGGGGAGAGCCAGATGGAAGAGGAGGGCCGTACCATTTTCCTCCCAAAAGGGCACTTTTTCTTCCTCTGGCTAACACACAAAGATCACCTAAAGGCTTCTTAAAATATCACAGCTCCATCCACTTAGCTAAAGCACCCTGTCAACAGAGAGCAGAGAGAGGCCTCCCCCAAGCAGGAGAAGGGCCCTGTGTATCTCTTGACATATAATCTTCCCTCCTCAGGATTGGGGGAGGAAGCCAGCCTAGAACCCGGGGCCCAGCACCGCCTCTCCCAGGAGGCTGGTGTCTGGAATGGGACTGTCCCAAGCTCACCTGCCCTCCAAACAAGCCTTTCTTGTCTAAGGAGGCCTGGCTTCCCCGCTTTGGCTGACCCAGGCTGGCCTGGCTGGGCCTGCTGCTTGAAGAGGCGAGGGGTGTGTCAGGTCCAGAGCCTCCTGCCCAAATTGGGTGTAGGCACCAAGAAAAAGCACAAATCCTACTTGGAAATCTGCCCAGACCAGAAGCCACAAGCAGATCTAGAGACAGAATCCCTGCTCCTACAGGGTGTGGGAGAGTGAAGCAAAGGGGAGGGGGAAATCTAGAAGAGAAGTTGTATTTCACCTCCCAAGCCACTTCCTGGATCCCCGAGGCTCCAGGTGACCAGCTAAAACGGTGCCCGCCCCCCGAGCCCAGACTGGGCCAAGTCTGTAATCCATCCCAGTCTTTCCACCATTATTTTCAGCATTCTACATGCTTTTGCCTGTTTCCTCCTTCTTGGTATCTCTTCTAAACAATGAGAAAATATTAAACATCACCTTAAATAATGATAAGGTCCTTCCTCCAAATGAAAGGGTCAACATAAGCAAGTCAAAAAGAGGGGGCTCAGCAAGACAACTCAACTTGGAAACATGTAGCAGGGGCCCCAGCTGCCCTCGATTCAGGGCCCAGCACTGAACGCGGCCATCCAGGGGTCCTGGAGGTCGAGCCTGCTCTCATCCTCAAGTGAGAATGAGGAAACGAGGGTCTGCCCAGAGCTATAGGATGTCGCCCATAGCCAGCCAAAAAAAAAAAAAAAAAAAAAAAAAAAGAGAAAAGCTGGTGTTGTGGATGCCTGGACTCTCACATTCAACCAGGCAGGCAAAACTTGGGGATTCAGACATGGCAGGAGTGCAGCCAGGGCTGGGCTGTCCTCAGGTTTCACAGACACAAGATGGCAATGAGCCTTTTCTCCCTCCATTGAGGAAAAGAAGACCATTTGAACCACAAGGGCTTCTGGCTCCCAAGCTCCACGATGTATCTGCTTGGCGTAGTTAGCCACAACCTGATCTCACTTCCCACCTGCTCCAGGAACCGAAGAAAGTCACTTATCAGACAACCTAGTGAGGACGAGTCTCAATGCCAGAGACACAAACCTTTCATTCTAAGCCACTGGCAATCCTAAGCCAGGGGTTGAATTTAAAGACTCTGTCTCATCCAAAGAGACCACATTTGGGATGCAAGGGCCCCCTGACCACAGCTTTTTAAACCTGCCCAAGGGAGCTTAGACTACCCAAGCATGTGCTTCCCTGGGCTAGACCCTGAGGGTCCCCTCAACCCAAGTGTCCTTCTCAAGGAGGCAGAGGAGTGGATACGCCTTGAAGGGAAATCATGGGTAATTGCGTGCAGCATTCACAGGATAGATGCACTGGAGCCTCTGGGGAATAAAGACTCTGTGTAAATTGCAGTGGTGTGTCACCCAAATTGCTCCCTGTCCCAAGGCAAAGTGGCCTTCAGAGTGACATGAGTGCTGGGAGTTAGAGCCACATCCCTAGACCTCAGGACCCTCCAGAGAGCTCTTCCTCTCCAAGGACTGGAGTCTGGCTGGGCGGGGGACAGGCTGCTTCTGGCCCAGAGGCAGGTGGCCAGCTCCCAGCTCTTTCTCTGGAAAGACAGGGTAGACACTGGCATTGGCCCAAAGGATATTTTTTCCCCTCTGGATAAAAATTTGAGTTAATTTTAGCCATGGCCTCCTGAGAGGAAACAGTCGCAGCCCTGACAAGGTATCAGGCAGACATCAGTGATTCTCTCCTGGTTTTCTAACGAGTGGTCCAGGGGATCTCCTGATCTCCTGACATATGGGGTGGGGAGGAACAGAGGCGAGCAGGAGAAGGTGTAAGGCAACTGTCGGCTAGAAGAAAGGACCCCGATCTACTGTTTCTGGCCCACCTTGCCAGCCATCTCTGCCCTCAACCCATCTTAGCTTGTGCGATGTTCAAAGAAAGCTCCTGCAGACACGGTAGTTTGGGTGTGTGGTAGAGAGGGTTGGGGAGGGAAAGGTGGACCCTTGTGCTTTGCACTTGACCACAGTTACTAACCCTGATGGGAGGAGAAGCGGGAGAGATGACATTGGCTTAAAGGTGAGAAGTGGATGAGGCTGGGCATTTCAAAGCATGAGAAAGGGCACCGGGCCTTTCCTTGCCGGTTCCTGCTAACTCTCTCCTTGTTCAGAGGAGGGTGTGACCAGGGAAGGGGGTGGGGTGGGGTGAATGTCACCAGGCAGGGGTGCATTGATTTGTTGAAGAAGGCAGCATATGAAGCCTGGCAGTGGGACAGTCAGAGAAAACCAGTTGGTTTTTTGTTTTTGTTTTTTAACATGCTACATCACTGTTGAAAACAAAGTTTCAAAAATAATATATAATATATATAATATATTTATATAATGAAAAGCTATTGACTAGCAGCAATGATTCTAAAGTTATCTTAGCACCAAGACCATGGGGGTGGGGGGGAGGGATCTGTTGGGGGGTGAAGATCTGACGGGACAAGGAAGGGGAGGTGACATGTTCAGTGTTGATGACAGTTCCACTATGGTTCTCAATGGTGGCTTGAGACCTCAGAGACAAGATAAACCAAGAAGGAAGGAAGCCACCACAGTTTTGTAATGTCTGAGCTGAGTAGGTTGGGATGCTGGGGCCGCACCTGTGGCCAGATCACACCATCTTTGCCCACCCTCTGCCAGCTGAGAGGGGTGGCTCCCGGCAGACCACAGGCAAGGCAGATCTTCCTCCCTCCCCCAAGTACGACCTGCACCCACAATTTAGGATCTCTGCATATCACATATGCATACATCAGATGTGGAAACATGAACAGACGTTTTTAACAGCTCACGCACATTTTTTTTAAAACTCCCTTGCGAGGTATACTGGTAATGAAATGAAAAAAAAACATTGATCAAGACTCCTCTAGCTTAAACCACGACTTGCCTCAGGGAGTAGGCAAGTGGCTATTTCTAAAGCTTATATCGCGGGTGTGTGTGTGTGTGTGTGTGTGTGTGTCTGTGTGTGTGTGTGTGTAGGCTGATGCCTTGAGAGTCCTGTCCTACCTCTTGTTTACTCCTTTCCTTTAGGACATCTCTACCCTGTTCAAAAAAGGAAGTGTTCACAGGCATAGATTCCTTACCCACTTTCCCACTACCTTCCAGCCAGGCTTCAGGGCTTGTCATCAGCCTGGTTGCAGAAGAAGGACTCAATCTCTAGAGACTCTCATTGGAGTTACACGTAACCCAGGGCACAACTTGCATTGACATCTCCTGCCACTGAACTCTAGCAGGCATTTCTTGATTATTAAAGGAAAAAAAATAACCCCAACATATATGATTATAAAGACAGAGTATAAATAATTCATGTAAGTTGAATACATACTTTTCATTTTACTTGTTTTAAGCCAAAAATCACTGCCCTACTGGGGTCTGGACTTTTTGGCTCTTCACTTCACCCTCCCTCCCCACCCTAGCCCAGGATCTGAATGGAATTATATTATGTTATCCCACACCAGGTAAAAAACAGGAATGCAAAGAGCTCGAGCCCTCGCCCTTCCCCAGGATTTCAAGCTCGGTTGTAAGGCGATTTTGCCTTCGCTATAGCAGGTAAGATGTTTGGGATCCAGGGGGCTGGAAGGAGGGACTCAAAGCCCAAGGACGGGAGAGACACCAGAGGTGGGGAGTGGCAGGTGTCACAGTCTGACCGACACTTTTGTTTCTTTCTGGGACAATGAAGGAACGCTCGTCAGGAAATGAACAAAAACCTCTCAAGCTGAAGTCGGGTGGGTGAGGGGAGAAGTCAAACACCCCAATCCAGCTACCCAGCCCACCCCATCCAAAATCAGAGATCTGATTCAGCTGGACCTGCACGTCCATGAAAAGGCCAAGAACCCCCCTTCGTAAAACCAAACGAGGAAGTAAAAGGCAAGAACATACACCCAAACCCAAACCCCGCAACCCCCAAACAAGAACATAAACAACACGAGCTACCTAAAGGTGATGACAGACCCGTCATTTTAGCTTATGCGTTGGTTGACTGTGAGGTGGGAACACGTGTGGCCCCAGCACATGCTTCTGTGAGTGAAGATGAGTTTCCACATGTGTCGCAGCTGCCAAATTTCGTAGACTAGAGTCAATTGCCGACATTATTCCTTTCTGAAAGCTCCCAGTAGCTTCTGGTGGACGTGTCACCTTGGTTTTTAAAATTTTTCAGTGTGGGTTTATATATATATATATATATATATATAATATAATATATATTTATATAATATATCAAAGCTTATGAGTATAGATTAAAAAAATATTCAACAGCTTAGTGAATCCTGCAACGCCGGCTCCCTAAATATCCGGATAAAACTCTGACCCGTGGTCCGCGGTCTGCAGCACCGGCTTCTGTTCCAGGGCAGACATCCTGCTTAGGACCTCGGCAGACAGTGTGTAACTGTTGCCGGACTTCTCCTCGAACCAGCTGTCCAGGGCTCGCTTGGCATCAAAGTTGGCGATTGGAGGGCCGTTGACAGCGATGGTCAACAGGTCACTGAGCTGCTCCAGAGTCAGGCGAGAGCGGTGGTTTTTGCGAACTCGCTGCAGAGCGTTGCGGCCTTTCTCGCAGCAGGCAGTGGAAGTGGGGAGGACTTTGAGGACCTGGATGATCTTGTTCAAGAGCGGAAACCTCTGCTTGTACTTGCAAATGTGGCCGATCAGGTCTTTGAAGCCATTTTTGGTATAGTAATCAGCCTTGAGTTCTCGCCACTCCATCAGCAGACTCCCCCGGGGGTCCAGCCCTTCCCTACAGACATCCCGGGAGAAGGTGGGGATGGTCTCTAGGTGATCAAATATCTGAACCATGTCCTCCTTGCCGTAGCTCACGAGTTCCTCGCTGTTCCTGGGCCAGGTGGCCAGGTCGAACACCTGGCAGGCCTTCACGAAGAGCCGGCTGCGGGAGTCGAACCTCTGAGCTAGGATCACTTGGGTCTTCTGGCAGATCTTCTCCCGGATGGACTGGAACTTGGCTTCGGCCACCCTGAGGTTCTTCATCGCGATGCCATTGAAGCTCTCTCGGAAGTTCTCCTCGAACTCCTGCAGGTACTCCCCGGGGGAGTCGGCCAGCCGGCTGATCTCCTGGATGGCCTCCTCGATCTTGTCATCCACCTGGGACACCAGGAGGTACTCACCTTGGAAGACGTAGGCCAGGCGTGAGAGCACGGCGATGACATCCAGGAGAAAGTAGATGAGCTTGATGGACTGGTAGTCCATGAGGAACTGCAGCAGGGCCAGCGCGATGGCTGAGGCGTCCGCCCTCTGGGTCTGGCTGCTGATGTCCTTGAGGTGGGCCACCACCTCCAGGTAGTCCTTGATGAGGGCATTGAGGACGTTCTGCTCTCCGATGATCCACCGCACAGCCCGGATGTCCCCCAGGAACTCCGTCTCCTCGCAGAGGGTGGAGGCCGTGGACCGCAGCTCACACATGAGGCGCGGCGAGTAACGGTAGAAACTCAGCAGCTGCTTCAGGTTGTTCTCCAGCTCCTCCAGGCAGGGGAGCTCCTTCCCGCTGATGGCATCCAGGATCTCCAGGTGGGGCCGGTGCACCATGAAGGGCAGGCACAGCAGCCAAGGCAGCGTCTTGCGGATCGTCATGAACATGCTGGCACGCAGGCTGGCTGTGACGTTGGCCCCGTCTATGCCCAAGCCTACGGTGGGCTTCTCATCCTGCAGCCGGATGCCCAAGGTGGAAAAGGCCCGGTCCAGCGCCTGGAGATAGCTCTCTGTGCTGGAGAACCCCAGTTCCTGCAGGGACAGGAACTCCGTGGCCGGGGGCCCGTCACTGCTGGTGTATTGGACGTAGACGGCCACCGTGTCGGCCAGCAGGTCGTCGCTCTGCCCGTCCAGGATGATACTGAGGCAAGGCGACTGGCGGATGCGCTCCACCAGGTCTTCGCGCAGCGCCCGGGCAATGTGATGGATGAGGATCTGGCAGTCTCCCTCGTTCATGTACTGGTCCACCACCTTGAGCTCGCACTTCCTCAGCAGCTCGGCCAGGGGCCGGAAGTCCAGGTAGGGCCTGCCCTCCAGGGCCAGGTGGTAGGCGGTGTTGAAGAGCAGGGTCATGTTGCGACACATCTCCTCCGTCTTCTCGGGGTGCATGCGGAGCTTGTACAGCTGCAGACACTTCTTGTGCAGGTTGCTCTGGCTGTGAAGCTTGATGGTGTGGATCTTGAACTGCTTGGAGCCGATGATGAAGGCCGAGGTGCGGGAGGACTGCACCGTGTACTGGCGGCAGACGTGGCACCACATCTCGTTGAGGGTCGGGGAGTACCGCAGGAACCAGAACTTCTTCAGCCACTCCTGCTTGAAGCGCCGGATTCGGCGCCCGGTGGCCGATGACATCTTGGAGGGCTCATCCGTGGCGGTCATCATATCATTGGAGACGGATTCGTCTGCCGAATCAACCTCCTGGTCATCGTCCTCCATGATGGCGGGGCCGGACACCATGCTTTCTGAGGCTGGAAGACAAATGGGAAAGAAACATTTATACCTGGTGGGAAAAAAAGTAAATTTTTCCAAAATGAAGGAAATAGTGCCCAAAAGGTAAGTGTTGCATTCTGTGACACAGAAGCCAACGTGTGTCTTATCCTCTTTGGGGATTAGCCATGGTGGCCACCATGCTCTGGGATGCCTGCCCTCACCCTCCACTAGTGGGCGCTCAAGGAACTTAAATGTTCCGTATCAGCTGAACAGCACAACCAGGAGAGCAGAGCTGATGGAGGAACTTAGCACATCAAACATTCCATAGTCATACAGCGAGGAGGTGGGACTCATCCCACCACTAATGTGGTCAGGGGAGGAGTGCTGCCCTCAAATGAAGGTGGCTTGAGCCCCAAGTGATTTCGGGACCAGAATGCATTTCAGTTAAGACATGTGCTTTGAATACCTAAACACCTCACCGGAGCTAAGGGATGCAGGTAAAATTGGAAGTGCTATGTAAATCTCTGCCTCAGCTGCAGACGTGCACTGCGAAGCCGTCCTCGTGGTCGACTGACTAAAAGATCCAGGCAGCCAAGAGAAAAGGACAAAGGCAGCTAAATGCCCTGTATCCCCATCGGGAAGGCTGGGGGCTCTCCCCCAGGGAACGCCCTACTTGGGACTGCAAGAGAGAAAGATTGGGTTTAGGAGCTGGGCTTTGGGGGAAGACATGGGAGAAAGGCAACGGGTCAAGAACACAGCACACACCCCTCCTGCAG
This sequence comes from Camelus bactrianus, assembly GCF_048773025.1. NCBI lineage: Eukaryota > Metazoa > Chordata > Mammalia > Artiodactyla > Camelidae > Camelus > Camelus bactrianus. The sequence continues at coordinate 15,990,520 of NC_133548.1, forward strand.
CGGAACTTCCTTTATTGACGAGGAGGATACAAGGGCAAGACATGAAGCCCCCACCGGAGCTGTAAGGCGGCCTGTCAGAGGCACCTGAGGGCATGGGCTGCGGCCTGTGTCCACCTCCGAGTCACAAGCAGGCTTCCCGAAGGTAACTCCCACAGGGAGCTCTATGCCACCCTCCACACTGCCCACCGCGTGCGTGCTCTTCCCTCCAACAACCATCTCATCCACACCAACTTACCTGCAGGGTCTGAGAACTCTGGGAGCTCCAGCACCTGTGCTGGCAACGTGGGGGGCTCGGGAAGCGTGCCAGACTTAAGCATGTCTAGTTCAGCTTGGAGTTCCCGAACCTTCTTCTTTAGGCGGATACAGTTAGGGCAAAAGGAGGTGGTGGGAAGCTCGTGGGGGTCAGACGCAAGGGAAGCCTCGGCAGGACTGTCGGCCTTGAATGACGAAGGCTCCTCTTCTTCATCCTCTAATGGGCCTGCCTCCTTGGAAGCTCCTTGGGGGATCTTCCAGTCCCCCTCCCCCTGGGTCCGGCTGACATTCTGCACGCCATGTGCCATGGTCATCGCGCACTGACTGTACGCGTCGTCCTGGTACTTGGGGACCTTCCTGATGACCAGCGAGGTGCTCAGTGCCAGCTGGTGGGCTTCTACCTTTGCAGATTCCAGGGAGGCCTCCAGCACATCCTTGAAAATGAGGTCAATCTTCTTCTTCTTGGCCTGGGGGTGCACGTCCCCCTCATCAAAGCCACGCTTGTAGGGACTTTTGCCCTGTCTCAACACGGGGAGATGATGGGGACCCCTCAGGTCTTCTGGGTTATCCAGACCCTGCTCAGACTTCTCCCTCTGCAACCTCTTCTCTCCTAGGAAGGAAAACCAGGGTGTGAGGAAGTGGGGAAAAGCCCCGAAGAGGAGAAATCAATAGAAAACATAGCGCTCTTGTGAGGAAGTCGCTTGACACATCCCTCTGGGTCTGGACTTGCTGGGGGAGGTGTGGCCACAAGGGAGGTGGATCACTCAATGGATCACTAGGTCGAGAGTCAAAGGACCCGAAAAAGTGGGAAGAACTCTTTTAAAGAGACCATTTCAATGGAGCCATATATATATGAGCTCTATGTTTGTAAGTTGGGAGAAGGCTCTGGGGAAGGGGAGTAGGAAGGTGAGAGACTTGCCATCCCGTCTTCCTGGAAGATGACATCCCACCTGATTAAGCCGGGCGGGATGGTAACGTGTCTCAGCTAAGTGCGGGTGCAGTCCCCATCCCTCCAGGCTTCCCCTCTGGTCCCAGCAATTGGAAGAGGGCTGCTTCGACTTGGTAAAAGGTAACACGAAACACCGAGTCCCACTCCTTCCTGCTCCCTGTGAGCAAAGCCGGCCTTATGACAACTGTCCTGTCTAATTCTCCCACTAACGAGAAGCCTAGGAGGACGTGAGAAAGCCTGGCCTGAGCCTCTGTGGTTCTCCCTGAAAACTGAGGCATGAAGAAAAGGGAGGATGGGCTCCAAGATGGCAGCATCCAACAAGAGGAGGCACAAGGTGCCCACACCGACCCAATGCATTCTCAAAATATAGTAGCTGTGTTTTCTTACCTGAAATTCCATTCTAAGGACATTTCCTTTTCTATTCCTTTCTGTCATGTAAATGACCTCAAAAATCTTGGTGAGCTCCCCCACAACAAATTACATTAGCCTGATTTTTCAAAATGGCCAACACAGTTTCATAAATTGCTATAGCTGTGCGGATGCTGCCTGGGGGGCACAGGTGCTAAGAGGGACCTCAGGAGGTCCTGACAGCTGCCTGTGGAGCTAGAAACTCTCAGAGGCTCCCTAGATCAGGGGTGGGGCCCTGGGAGACAGGACTCTGAGCAATGACTTGACCTGAATATATGTTGTAATTAGGCTTCTAAGAGTTGCATTTGCTAAAGGCCTCTGAGTGAAGGTCAAGGGTTCTCCATGTGCAATCCAGATGTTCCATGCTGTGACCAGGCCTTGGAATCCTGCTACAGCTGGCACGGGGCGCTGTGCCCCGGCCTGTGTATGGCTCCAGGTTTCCCACAAGTGACAGCACAGAAGGGAGCGACCTAGTCAGGATGCTCCTCTTCTGTCCTCACATCAGTGTTTAAGGAACGACCTTCTCTCCAAGACTCCTGAAACTCAGGCAACCCCCTGCAGCCTCATTTCTGTAACAACTGAGGGGCAGAAAGGGTAGAGATGAAGAGAACTTTTAAAAAATGCAACATGTTCATAATACAGATCAAACACATGCCCACTAGAATCTCTGCAAGTCAAGGGCCACCCTCTCACTTTCTCACGGACCAATCAGGCAGCAAACAGCTAAGGATGTTGGGAGGTCAAGGCTACGCAGCACCTGATTCCTCATGCCTCCCTGCTCGAGGGCAAGGTTAATCAAATTTCTTAGGATGAGCAGGAGACCTCTTTGGACTCTAGGCTCCCAGAAAGATCTATGGGTCAGAAAAGACCTTTAAGCATTACGAAACTGATTCTAAAGCCTCATGAAACATGGGGAAAACACCACATAGTAAATCAATGACCCAAACTAGACAAATAATATATACATTCTTTGAATACATGCATTAGATGCATTCTGTTCTTAAAAGATAACCACAAGGAATAATTTATACTCTTCAGGAAGCAGTTCTGGGCTCCAACTAACAGCCCTACTTAATAAAAACTAATAATTCATGCTCTGGCCTTGATCAGGGCTCCAGCCTCCAGTTACGAGGAAGCCCTCTTCCATGTAAGACTTTAAGTGATCCCCCCTCCAGAGCAGGACAGGCACACAGATCTAAGACATCACTGACCATACCCAGAGTCTACAGGTCCAAAGCCACAGGCTAGGGAGACACACCTAAAGGCCACTCAGCTCCACGACTGCTCCCAAGGGCTTTTGGACCCAGCCCACCCACTGCTCTGGTCTTGCCCCGTGGTGGCTTTCAGCTTCATTTTTGTTTCTTACTTCTCAACCTGGAGGAAAGAATAGACACTCTTTCCTCCTGCATCTTCACATGTCTTGGTTTATCTCATTTCAAGTCTGTCTGCCATGGTCCTTTGAACCATTCCTGAAAGCTCATGCCCTTCTCTGAGCATTCCCCTTGGGTCTCAGGGCTTTCTGAGGATGATGCAGCTTGAGGTGCTTTCGAGAAGACACTGGGGAAAAAAGGACATTACAAATCCAGAAGAATTCAAGAAGATTATGGCCAAAGGATGGAACCTGTGTCCTCAAATATGACTTCTCTTGGTTTTCTCTTCTTCTGGTGACATGATTCTTTTGGAGACTTTGTGGTGGTCTTCATTCATTTCTTCTTTTATCCATTCATCAAAGGTGTACTGAGCCCCTACCATGTATCAGACTCTTTTATACAAGGCATCTCCAGAGGTCAAATGGAAACCATTGCAGTCACATCATAGAAACAGGCCTTCCCGAGTGTAATTGGCATGTATGTGCCCAACCCCCAGCTCCAAAGAAGGCAAGAGATGAGTGTATCTATTGAGTCTCCTTTTACTGCCCATCCAATCACCAGATACCTTTTACCAAGTCAGGCAGCAGCTGTGCACTCAATGTCCACAATTTGCTTCGTTCTGCTTTGGTTTTAAACATAGCTTAATTTCAACAGGTCACTCCTACCCCCTTTTTATCTTTTCCACTCATATTCCAAATGAAGCTTTGTTTCCAATAAGTAGCTTGGTCAGGAACTTGATATAGTGGGGGGTCCTTGGTTCCCAGGACCAGATGGACTCTGGGTCTTTGGATGTGTGGTTTTAGTACAAGGAAGGTCCCACTGGACTCCTCAGTTTGCCCTGGCATGGCTGAGTATGGAGCAAAAAGACAAAGGGCTAGGAGCTGGGGAGTATTTTAAACCACTTTCAAATGACTCATTTAAATAGAGCCTGGATGGACACCCACTCACCAGGCCACCACCCATGTATAAGGTTACCTTCCCCTCTCCCTCCAACCTTCTTCTAATAGCGATTGTTCTTTCACAGCATATCATTAGGACTGATAGGAATGAGACCAGGAGGAAGCAGGGAAGAAACTAGTTTTGCCTGGGAGGCCATCTAACACTGCAGGTTAGAGCTTAGATGCCAGACTCAGACAGATGTAGGTTGGGAACCTGGCTCTGCTCCTGCTAGCCATGTGATTCCAGGTGAGTCACTGTACTTCTCTGCAGGTTCTGCATTGTTAGTTGGGGATAATAATCCATATGATACCATTCGTAGTAAGAGGTTGCAACTGAGGGCTTACAATGGTCAAGGCAGACGTTGTTCGAAATGTGTAATGCATATTACCCATCTAATTCTCACTACACACTTACGGGGCAGGTATGCCTGTGATGATTACATGGGACCATGGGACACCCTAGAAAAACTGCTTAACACAAATTAAGTACTTAGTAAATGTCACCTATTCTTGAGACAGTGGCAGTTTATGACATCCTTCCATCAGTTGGAGTTGGAGGAACTATTTATTTTGATTAAACTTATAAGCTTGGCTTTGGGGACATGTCTCTCTCCCTGATCCTCTGAAATGTCTATAATAGGGCTTCTGACTGTTTCCAAGGAAGGAGAGCACAACAGGTGGCCACGGCCGGGCCCAGAGCTGCTGCTCAGACCTAGACCATCAGTTCCCCTAGTCCCTCCGGGTCTCTCTGTGGCGGGTGTACTGTATTTTCCATCGGTTTTCCTAGGAAGCTCCTAGAGAAGCACTTCTGGCCTCCCCTGGGGCTCGGCGGCGGGCGTGGCCCTCACCTGGAGTGTGGGCACTCACCTCTGGCCAGGTTGCGGTGGATGGTTTCCTGGGACATGCTGTGCAGGCGCTTCATGTAGTCCTCACTGTACCAGACCCGCAGCCGCTCCCCGGGCCGGATGTCCCGGCACACCCGGAAGTAGATGCGCTCGCTGTGCTGGAAAGCTAGCAGGTTCTGCTCCCTCTCCTCCCGGGAGATGACCACGTACCTGGGGATGAGGAGGACAGGTGAGAACGCATGGGCCACTCTTTGGTGAGTGCCTGCCGGTGCCAGGCACTGGGCTGGGCAGGTGCCGGTGGCTACAAGTCCACGAGTGTGTGGGCATCTGCAAAAGTCTATAAAGCAGCTGACCTGCTGAAGAAAGGAATACTGGCTAGAGCCAGTCCTTTGTCTTACTGTTCTGTGTGATTTCAGGTAAGCCTCTGAACCTCTAAGAACCACTGTTTCCTGAGACCGGAAAGGATGCCTGCCTTGCCTACCTCCTAAGATTCAACACCAGACATACAGGTGATTGGAAAACTGAACTCATCTCATCTATTCTTCACTAATTTTTAACCGTAGGTCTTCCTAGACATCCGCAGGCCTCTGATGGTGGTAAGGGTGAGATCCTTGAACTGTTTCTAGTAAGTCACAAAGCCTAGCAGAAATAACTGCCATGACAAGGGTGCCCATGAGATCAATTAATAAACGCTAGATATCAAAATCTTTAAAAATAGGGGGTCCAGGAGGGACAGGGGAGGTACGTACATAAGAGGCAAGTTAAAGTTAGCAACCAGACATTAACCTAAGTCATTTTAAGGTAAAGAAACTGAGGCTCAGAGAGGCTAAGTGACTTGCCTAAGGTCACACAGCTAATAAACAGGAGATGGAGAATTGAGGTCTATGATTCCCCACTAGAACTCATGGCTCCTATGTGGGCATGTAAAGCACCAATTAGCAATGCCCAGATAACCTTAAAGTTCTGTTAAGCACTAAGAATCTACAGCCCTCACCCATTCTCCCAGAAATGACATTTCCAACACCCAACCTGCCGCCTCACTCACCTCCAAAAGGTGAGATGACACAACATCTGTAGAGAGGTGAAGTTACAGATCAAATGGGCAAGAGGAAATTATTGGGAGTTTTAGGGTTCTGCGTTCTGCCTAGGAAATGTGTAGTCAAAAACACAAACTTTTTTCTTATGCTATGATTTGTCTAAAAAGTCAGGGAAGAAATCAAAGTCTGTCCGACTGGCACAGCCCAAAGAATTGTACTTGGAGCAGTCCAGGGGGAAACGCTAATTCACAGGAAAAAATCCAAACAGATAATGAACAAATGAAAGTATTCGGCATGACTAATAAGAAAAGAAGCGCAAAGTAGAACATTGTCTTGTTGGCACAGATGATTTGTTTTTTAATGAGGAGTTCTGTATTGGTAAAACGTGGCGAGAATAGGGTCTCCCACACTAACAGTGGAGAATAAACTGGCACAACTCTATAGGAAACAAATTGGCAATACATCCGGACTCGAACAAGTATTTGTCCATTTACGTTCACAGCAGTATTAATCACAATAGTCATAAGATGGAAGCAACCCAAGTGTCCACTGATGAATGAATGGATAAAAAAGATGCGGTCTATACACCCAATGGAATATTAGTCAGCCATAAAAAAAGAAGGAAATTCTGACCCAAGCTACAACATGAAGGATCCTTGAAGACACATGCTAAGTGAAATAAGCCATTCACAAAACAACAAGTACTACATGATTCCACTTATAGGAGGAGTCAAATTCACAGAGACAGAAAGTAGAAGGGTGTGCTGCCAGGAGCTGGGCAAAGGGGAAACAGGGAGTTAGTGTTAAATAGTGACAGACTTTCTGTTGGGGAAAATGAAAGGAGCTCTGGAGATGGATGGTGATGGTTGCCCATCAATGTGAATGTACTTAATACCACTGAACTGTACGCTTGAAAATGGTTAAGATGCTATATTTTATGTTAACGTGAATTTTTCCAAAATTTTTTTAAAGAATGAAATGCTAATATGCAGATCAACAATGCAAACTCTGCATGCCACCATGCTGACTGTTCCACTATTTATAATAGAGCAAAAGCATTTAAACATCTAATGCTAGAGAAGATTTAATAAGCCAGAGTGTATTTGTACAATGGGGTGTTGCTCATCTACAGAAAAATGTTTCCAAAGAATCTTTAAAGACATGGAAAAATGGTCCTGATACAATGCAAAGTGAGAACAGTAAGACCGAAAGCTATTTATATTATGGTTCTAATCATGTTTTTAAAACAAGCTTGGGTAAACCACTTGAAGGAAATATACCAGTGTTTTAACAGTGATTATCCATTATAGATGGATCTACTTCTTTGTAATTTTCTGTTCTTTCCAAGTCTTCCTTAATAAGCAATAATTACTGTTATTCATTCTCCCCTACTCTCTAAAAAAAAGACAAGACATACACAAACACCAATTCCAGTACAGGGTGGCAGTAGTGGCAGTCATGGTGGCCAGCAGCACTGGGAATCTACATTTGTGGTACCCCAGGCATAGCATCCCTTACACACAATCTCAGCCCTCCAACTGCAGGACTCTGCCTTTTCTTCATATGCCAGATTTCTTCTGAATGTGCAAACTACTTTCCAGTCCCCAATTTAACAAGAGTCTGGGATTTGACATCCAAAATTAATCAACCTTGTGGTTAGCACAGAACGGAACTGAGGTAGATCCACACTTTCTTACTCTCAGATACAGAAAGCAAATCATCCACTCATTTTTTTCCCCCAGCAAGATTCACTTGAATCACAGGGTATAAGGAAAGAAGAATACAGTCTTCTCTTTTTTTCAGTTTCTAACCCATCAGGTTCTAAAACCTAGAATTATTTTCTCTGGCACTCAACTTTAAGAGGAAAAGGTAGATGAGGAACATGTAACTATCAGGGATTCATTCAAAAGAGCAACTTGCAGAATACACCACAAGGTTTAGAAAGATTCAAGTCAATTTCACTTTCCATCTCCTGGTGTTTTCCTAGACAACAAGAATCAATATTTAGGAAGAGAACCCCAAATCTTCATATGGATCACAAAGTACCTTCAAAGGTCAAAATTTGTTCAGCATCTGGTTGTATTTGGTTGTTCTGAAAGTTGGCATTTGAAATATGATATATATGGCAACTCTCAATAAATCATAACAACCTGTTCCCCTGAGAAGATGTTTATGCTATATAATTGTTGAGGTAAAGCTAAATGGAGCCAGCTAAGTTCCAACATCAATTACTCCTAATCGGATCTCCCTCTTTTAAGTACTTTGCAGTAACACCCAATGGCTTGATCCACTGCCAGAATCCTTCTGTCCCCATACAACAATCCTCATATGAAGAACCATGCCTGTCCCATTACATAGCTGTAGGTGAGTAAGAGTCTTTCCTGGAACAAAATGTTTCCAGGGAGTGAAAATCTTTCCATCTGTCGAGTTTCCAGGTCACTACCTCGCTGGAGAGAAGGCACAGGGTATGTCAGAGGGCGGTGGAAAATGCCCAGCACAGGCTGACCTGCAAATGCCAGTGCTCATTTGATAGCATTTCAAATTAGACGCGCAGAGTTGGGAACCTCTGAAGCAATCAAGGGGTGGGTAGAAGTGATGGTGGTGGAGTGGTTCTGGACTGAAACTTTTATGATGATAATGGATTGTTTTTATTGCAAACTCTTCATTGACTTGGGGTACTGGATAGATAAGCACTAAGACAACACTTTTCAGACCTCGCACACTGTGTCTTATCAAGTGTACCATATTTTCTAGCTGGGTCAGGAAATGACTATCAGATCCAACACAAGAGGAAATAACCCACGGGGCACCCATTCTGTTGGAGGGGAGAGACGAAGGCCAGGCTCAGACACTCCTGCTCAGTGGCTGTGGCTCCAATGGAAAGGAAGTTGCCCCAGTCACTGAGGGAAAAGACTGACCAAGAAGAGGCTGAGTTCTACATTCTCACATGCATTTGAGCTGGCTCTGAGCTGGGAGGGTCTTTGGGTCAGGCAACCACCCATTAGGTGGTCACTCAGACTCTTAACAGAATGCCATCCAGCCAGCTCTTGGCATGGCTGGAGGCCTCGGACTCTTAGGAGAGACTTCCCCATCTTAAGCTGAAATTGGCTACCCATTCATTTCCACCCACTGGCCCCAGTTTCACCTGCCTGTTTTGACACGCTAGCCCCCGCAATCCCCACTAGAGTCAAGAAAAAGAAACTGAAATCTGTTCCATCTGAAGTTGACAAGTTTCTTCATCTCTCTGTCCCCTTTGCTTCCAACTTGGCCCCATCCCTCCCCAGGACCAGAGGGAGAGGCCAGCCAGTCACTGTTTAGTACCTTGATCTTGGTGGGAAAGACCCCAGGCCCGGTTTCACAGCATCTTTGCATCTTTGCGTGAGATCGGATTATCTTGATTTCCATGACCATGCTTTTTGGCCCAAAATGGCAGAGGATGACCTGGATTCCAAGAGACCAAGGCAGGCTGGAATCTTGCAGAAAGTGGATGGATTCCTGGTCAGGACCTGAGTATTTCCTGCCTGGAAGAACCGCTCCCTGTGACTGGAAGTAAGCCAGGGCAATGAATGGGTTGGGGCTGGGGTTGTGGGGGAGGTAGTCCCTTTCCTGATGAGGACACTCCCAAGGGGAGACAGAGGAAGCCCCTTCAATTACTTTGAGAAGCCTCAGATCTAGGTGGGCAGGGCCTTACCTGTGACAGCTACCCAGATCAGTGGGAAGGTGACCAAAAAAATTTAATATCTTAGGGTGGCTGGTCCCTGAGGTACACTGGCAAACAGACAGCCCCTGACCCTTTGGGTATCTCCTGCCAGAAATGTTGGGTTTTTCCAGGATCCCTAACATAATTTTAGGGAACAAAAGGTAAGATTCATTGAGCAACATCTCACTTCTGACGTGCAGAGAAATTAAATACAGCTGAACAATTTTAAGTGGGGATGCTCTGTCTCCCTCAGCCCATCAGTTCCTCTCCTTTCATCTAAGGGCGAGAATGCTGCTGATACAGGGCATCTGAGAACTTATGAGATCCGGGAAATGCCAGGGGCACTGGAGCCCCTCTTGCCAGCACACTTTTCCTTGGGCATCTAACCCCTGCTCTGGGGGCCTTGAGGTTTTCACAGGAAGCGAAGAAAGAGAATACACACCAAAGAAAGATCCTGGAGACCGGGTGTGTTCCAAGTGTGAGATCAATTTCTTTTTATTGCCATCTTAACAAAAATACTTGGGAAGGCAATCTTTGATTCCAGCATCAGAGGGCAGGGCAATGCCAGGCAATAGTCAAGCCATCGGGCTGTCGGACAGGGGAGTGTTCAGTTTCGGGGAGCAGGAACCCCTGAAGAACCACAGAATGGGGAGAAGAAGCCAAGGACACAGGGACATGGCAGTCGCCCTCCATTCTCCCTACACGGGGCAAAGCTTGGGCTGGGGTTAGAAGCAGCACTCCAGGAACGGCCATGGCAGGCACTGGGCATAGCAGTCCTCCCAGCCCCAGCTATGGCTCTAGGGGGGCAGGTGTGAAAGGGTGGAGGGTCAGAGGATGAGAGTTTCTGCCAGGGTCAGCCTCAGGCCAGGGAGCAAAGAGGACACAGAGCTAAGCTGCACCCACATCAGAGCTAAGCCTTTATCTGCCACCCGCCACCTCCCTCCCTTACTCTAAGAACCCGGCTCCCTCCCCACACTCCAGAACCAAACCTGAAGCCTCGAGACATATGTAGCTAATGCATATGCAGCCCAAGCAAGCAGAGGCAAGGCATGCTGGGACCTGGAACGGGACAGGAGCCCTGCTGGGCTCTGGGTTCTTTTAGAAGCCAGAGGAGGGGACACCTTCTGAATCCTGAGACTCGGGTCCTGCTTCTCTCCAGCCACTGGCTGTCGGTGTTAGTGCCAGGGTGTCGCTGAGGGGATGCACTCACCTCGTAAATGCTGCTGTTGCCTCCCACTCACACCCGGGAGATCTGGGCAGGGGCAGGCAAGGAGCAACACCCGCCCCCCTCCCCACCCCGGAAGTCCAGATCTAGCCTCTGATGGGGAGCTGGAAAAATCCACAGACCTGGCTTCCAGTCCTGGCCCCCTCAACTGACTGCTGCTTCATTTATCATCTATGAAATGCAGATGATGATGGTAATAATGATGATACTAATACCGGACTTGGCTGCCTCTCCGGCTGTGCTGAGGACCCACTGAGATCACACATCTGCGAGTGCAGGGAGAAGCATAAAGTGCTCTTAGAACGCCAGGTAGCCACCCCCTTCCTCCAACGCCACCCCATTCTTCTCCCTGCTCCACAAAAGGCAAGCACTGCAGCTGAGCACTGCTGAGCGCACGTGCAGGCAAGCGGAGGGCCAAGGCGGGGGCACCACCCCCTGGGGCTCAGAGCCTTGGGGGAGGGGAGGACAGACCCCTCCTGGAAGGGCCAAGCTCTGCTTGGCCAACCTCAGGCCTCACCCCCTTTGATAGCAGCAGAATCAGGGTCTGGGAGGCTGATGCAGCAGCCTTGAGGATGGAAAGCTGGATTCCATTCAGATGCTCCCCACTCTTAAATACCCTCTTCCCTGCAAGGCCGGCTGCCATGGGGTGCAGACCAAGAGGAGGCTAACCATCCGGGCCAAGCAAGCATCAAGCAGGTAGCTCTTCCTGCATCTTGAGCACCTGCCAAAGATGAGGGAGTAGGGCTGAATACGTGCTCTGTTAGAGCCCTGGGCAGCCGACCTGTACTCGGTGAGGAGGTGACCGTCCCCTCAATTCCCTGCAAGGGTCATCGATCTTGGACACAAGAGACTGGCCCCTGTCTCAATCCATCTCTCTTCCTCCAGTGCAGACTGGCCGGCTTAGAAATTGTGCTTTCTCTTCCGAGACCTGGTAGTCCGTGCGGGGGCTGGCGCTGGGGGAGCCTCCGGGGGCTCGGCTGGGGAGGCCTCGGCCAGACGGGTAGAGCCCGTGGGGGCTGCTCCATCTGGCCCCCGCTGAGATGCCTGAACCCCATCCCGGATCTCTGACAGCGTCTGGCACATCTGGCTGACGCGGCTGGTCAACTCGGCCACGGCCTGGCCGATGACGTGCATGCTGTTTGCCATGTCCCGGTGCACGGTCACCAGCTCCTGACAGAACTGCCGAAACATCTCAGTCTGCTGGGCGTGGGCGTGGAGGAGCTGCCAGTCAAGGCCCGTGCTGGGCGGGCTGGTGTGCGGCCGAGGGGTCCTGCAGGTGGCCTGGGCCTGGGGCGAGGGCCGGGGCAGGGCCTCAGGCTTGGGGCCCACTGTCTCAGACTGGTCGGAGGAGGAGGAGGAGCGGAGCAGGGTGGGCCTGGCCAGGCAGACCTCTTCCTCCGGTAATTGCTGCAGGGGCACCCGCAGTGGCTGCCTCGAGGGCCCAGGCATCTCCTCATCTTCATCATCTTGGAGGATAAAGAACAAAGAAGGGCAAATGATTACAACCGGGAAAAAAAGGCACCCTTGGGCTTGGATGCACCCACCAAAGTTACCTAGCGTCCCCCACCCTGCTGCCCCTCAGCCTAGTTCAGCACAGCTCCCCCTCCCCCTCCCAACCATGGAGAAGCACCTACTGCCTAAATCCCTGAGCTGCTCAGGCCAGGCATCTTTGCAGAAATGGGCAAGTGTGACCAGGTCCCCCAGGTCACCTTCTTTTCACAAGAACAGCAACATTCTAACGGGACTCCAGTCCCAGTGATGGCATGTCAACCTAACTGCTCACTTCCTCTCTCTGCAGCTCAGTTTCTGCAAAGCAAAGGTAACAACTGTTCTGTCTACCTCCTGTCCACTTGCCCACCCAGCAGGGTTGTTAAGAGGATGGCACAGGAGGACAGACGGGAAGGCACTCGGCAAAGCTCAAAGAGCCACACCTGCCAAAAGGTCCTATGATGCTCTTGGCTGCTCTGAGTTTCAGCCTTCGTGAGGCCATTTCTGAGTTGCTTGGGGCCACCTTGTGGCCTTACTGAAATCTACAACTTCAGGTCACTGCCGGGAGACTGGAGAAGGGAGGCAAGGGATGGCGACAGAAAGGACAAGTCCAGAGGGTGTAGAGCAGATCTACCTGGGCCACCAGCCCTGACGTCCCCCTCAACACCCCAAGGTGAGCTACCAGGGCAGACACATCCCTTCTACCCGGGAGCACCTGATGGCACACAGGGACCATCAGACAGACTGCTACTCGTGGCCAGCCAGTCACAAGGAGGGGCCCAGCCCTGCACACGCGGGTCTCCGCTGCTCTCTCATGGTCAAGGTTGCGAGCTGATTCCCATGGTGGGAGTAAAAAATATACAGGCTGACCCTCCTGACAGGCACACCTCCCTGCCTGTACCTGGGAGGCTGAATTCAGGATTACCCCGGAGGAGATGATGTAGTGGGTAGGGGAAATGGAGGAGAGGGCTGGGGGTGAGGAGAAGACAGATTGATCTTGCCCTGAGCTGCGTCCTGGGGTCTCACTCGGGCCAACACAGTCAGAGAGCTTAGTGCCTTGAGCCCCCCTACTTGGTGGACACCATTCTGGAAGGGCAGGGCTGGAAGGAGCGGGGCAGGCTGAGGTTATGTGCTGCCTCCCTTCCAGGGCCTCACTCCATGGAGCCCCTGTCCAAGTGCTGTAACAGCTGGGAAAAGGAAGGCTGGCCCAGCCTGCAGTGGAGGGGTCCTGGGCCCCCTGCTCAGCCAAGATCACATTTGCTAGCCTCATTACCTTTGGTCTCTGGGAGACAGAGGGGTGATCAGGACAGAATTTAGAGAAGAGACTCCCCTGGGTGCCGGACCCCTTTTACTCATAATTGGGTAGCATCTTCCTGAAACTTGGGAAAACACTGATTCACAGAGAGCTGGCAGACCCAGATTCAAGTCCTGATTCTGAATCTAGCTCTGAGACCAGCTGTTTTCTGGGGCTTAGCAGCCTCACCTGGACAACAAGGAAGTCAGACTACAGGGTCTCCTCCTTCCCTCCCAGTCCTAAAAAATCTGACCTTGAATGGTCACCTGTCAGGGTCACCAGCCAGACAGGACATTAGCAAGATCCCTGCAGCCCAGGGGCCTGGGAATGGAAGGCTGGGTCTTCGTGAGCCACCTTCCCAGGGCTGGCCTGGCTGGCTTCCTTCGAGTCCTCCTACCCTGCTGGTCCCTCAGAAGCCAGACAGCCTCCAGCTAGGACTGTGGGCTGAGGGTGGGGGGCAGGTGTGTGCAGAGGCGGAGCTGAAGGGGGTGCAGCCCCAGCACGGAAGGGCCTTGAGTGTTCCCCTTCTGGGGAGCCCCGACAAGAACTACAGCCCCAAAGGAGCCCGTCTAGGCCAGGAGGTTCTACCCCAGTGTCTGGGTCAGAGCTCGTTCTGAGACACAGAGGGGAAAAGGGAGACGAGTGCTGAGGGAGGAGAGGGGTGGAGAAGGCCACGGGGAGGGGGCCCAGTGAGCACAGAGAGAGGGATCTTAGAGAGAGCCTTAGGATGGGCAGAAAGAGGCAGCGTACAGAGAAGGCAGCTTGGCACCGAAGAGGGGAGTGTGGAAATAACACAGAAATAAAGACACTAGGAATAGACAGACAGAGAAAGAACTAAGCTTTCGGGGCCTCGGACTTGGCTGGCTTCCTCTCACACCCCCTCCCCCTCGCCGGCTGCACGGGGCTTCCCTGGCTCCTCTCTGTTCCTGGAACGTGCCAAGCGCCTTCCTGATGCGGGGCCGCGTACATGCTGTTCTGGCCCGCGAGGCCCTCCCCTCCCCTGTGCTGCGCCCCACGCGCACCGGCCTGCTTAACTCTTACTCATCCTTCGTCTCAGTTCAACAGTCACTCCTGCAAGCCTTCCCAGCCCGGGTGGAGAGCCAGCCCACCACTCCTGCTCTCAGACAGGGCAGCTACATAATTTGCAGGGCTGAATGCAACATGCAAATCAGGCACCTTGTTCAAAAATTAGCATGGGGGGTAGGGTGTAGCTCAGTGGTTGAGTGGTTGCTCAGTATGCACGAGGTCCTGAGTTCAATCCTCAGTACCTCCGTTAAATAAATAAATAAATAAACCTAAAAAAAATAGTAAACTAAAAAAAAAAAACTAGTATGAGTTTCAGGAAGGCAATGGCAGAGCAGCTAGCCCAGCTTAGGGCTCTCGTGAGCTCATGAAGTCAGCCCTGCTCTCAGAACCTCCTGTATCTGTCCTTCGTTCCTTCTTTACAAATTTCCTTGCAATGATTTAATCAAATGTGTTTATTCTCACAAATCTAAGGGATTTCCCAAGAGCAGGGCTGAGGTAGGTTTTACACACAACTCTGTCTTCCCATCTCCCAGCACAATTCCTGGCACAGCATTCAGGAAATACTTTAGAATGAACAAAGGGAGAGCGGTAGAGAGAACAGAAGTGGGAGAAGGAGGGAAGGATGGAAAGATGGGTGGGGCAGAGAGGGACAGGAGAGAGAGAGAAGGAAGGTGCAGGGGAAATCACAGTGGAGTGGGTGGGGAACAGGCAAGAGGAGGCTGGGGATGGGAGACGGACGGTACTCACAGCTGGTCGAAGGGCTGTCGGTGCCATCCAGTTCTGCCCTGGGGAAGCCGTGCCCGGAGCGGGCTGTGAGCAGCGCCGACTCGATGGCCCTCTCATGAGCAGTGAGCATGATGGTGGGGGCCCGGCCCCCAGTCCCTAGGCCAGACAGGGACTGCTGCATGAAGGCTAGCTTGTCCTTGGTCCTCCGTTTCATGTCATCCCATCTGTGCTTAATGTCCTTGACGGAGCGGGGGACCTGGCTGACGGAGGTGATTTTCCGAGCTATGCCTTCCCAAATCTTGTCCCTGTCGGCATGGGACAGTCGCATGGTCTCCCTCCCAAAGAGAACCGCTTCGTGGTGGGTCACCTCCGTGACCAGAATGTCCAGCTCCTCCTTGGAGAACTTGGGCTTCCTCTTACGCTCGGCCAGGGGCGCCACGTTCCTTGGGTTGAATATCCCACAAAGCACAATTGGGTAAATGACCGTCAACGCGGTGGGCCTCCTCCTTCCTAATTGCCGGCCCCCAGCTGGGGAGCCAGGAGGCACCTGGGCGCCCTCGTCCGCTCACCATCACCACACCCTCCTCCTACTGACAGGTCCCTTCCACTACTCCTTGGAGGGCGGGAGGAGAAGCGGCGTACGCGGTGGGAGCGCTGGACGGAGCCGGACGCCTTCGGTTTCAGGCCCTGCCTCGCCTCTGACTGCCCCACTCTCCCCATCCGGAACCACAACCACACCAACCTTGGGGGCTGTTACTAAGGAAGGAAAAGCACAGCAATGTAAAAGCTTTAAAGCCCTAAACAGGAATAAAGGACCCTTATTGGGGTTAGGATGAGGCCACTGCCTCTATAAAGTGATATTTACATAGGGCCAGAGAGCCCAGCAGCCTGGAGGGAGACTCTTTAAACAAGGAGACTATTTAGAGTGGGCTTCCGTGGTGCATGGCCTCGCTGGTGCCGCCCGTGACAAGGGCGTGGTCACAGAAAGCTTGTTCTGTCCCATGGCTCTCTTCCCCTTGCCAGCCTCCCAAGTCCCTACCTCTGGGTGTGTGTCCTCCGACTGGAGCCCTGGCGGGTAGCAGCTCCTTTGGGGGTGGGCTGCTGTGGCTTTTTGGCAGCTCATGAGTAGAAGAATGTGAGGGGCCCATGAGCACCCATCGGGAGACAAGTTCCACTTTGATGGAGACCAGGAATGACCTTGGCTTCCATCTGCTCCGAGCAGCCAGGGCCCTGGGCATGGGCCCAGCACAGCCCTTACCCCTCTGACAGGGAGCCTGCTCTGGCTCCGCAGCTCAGCGTCTCCACACTGTGGTTCTGTCCACCCTTTAACTCACGCCCAAGGTCCCAAAGAGTCCCACAGGAGAGAAACCTGGGGTATGGAGGGAAAACTAGAGCCCGAGTCCCTCCTCTGGCTGCTGCTGAAACCACAGCAAGAGGCCGGGGCACAAAGATCCTTCAGCCCTCACCTTCCCACCCCACCCACCCAGAACACCACAGCCCAGGAGGCGGGAGAAGGCCACGGCTGTATTATCTGGCCAAGTCAGCGGCAGGGGCCTGGGTCTTGCACTCAGACACGCCTGGGATTAGAGGCTGAATTTCCTGTGCAAACCCTGTTTCCACCTCTATAAACGAGAATGATGATTCAAGTGCCACCTCCCAGGGTTGCCAGGAGTTCATGCCGGACTTAATCTGGCCACTATTGGCACTGGGTGCTGGAAAATTCTTTGTTGGTGAGGGAGGAGGCATCGTGGACAATGTAGGATTTTTATCAGCATCCTGGCTTCTGCTTGATAGACACCAGTAGCATCCACTGGCAGAGTTGTGACAACCAAAAATGTCCCAAGGTGCTGCCAAATGCCTCCAGGGGACAAAAGAGCCCCTGGTTGTGGGTCACCAAGGTCATGAACACAGAGCACCTAGCATCGCACTGCCATCAAGTCAGCACTCATCAGGTGGGTGCCCAAATTCTATTCCCAGCCAGCCACTTATGTTTTAAAGAAACTGACCAACTCCATTCAATCATCAGCAAGACCCTAAGCAGTAACAGTGCAAGTGAAAGTGTCTGCAAATTAGAAGGAGCTGTACGAATGGAAGCTGTACATTACAGGGGAAGGAGGGTTCCCAGGATGAAATGGCTTTCCCCTCACTCCAACTACCACCAGAGGGGTATCTCCCTGGCAACGAACCGCCCCCATCCTCATCCTGGATTCTCTAATAAGATGCGAGTCCACCAGCTGTGACTATCCGGGGGCCATCTTGGATGAGAATGGGGCTTGGAGCAGGAATAGGATAGATCCCAGGCCAGCAAGGCAGAGGTAGCAGAACCCACCCCATACGAGGCCCAGGAAGCCATGCTCTGCCTGGTTCCTTGTGCACAAACAGAAAGAACACTGGCCCAGACGTCCAGTGATGGTTTCCAGTCCTCATTCTGCCACTGACCGTACGATCTTGAGTAAGACCTTGCCCCGCTCTGGGCCTCGATTTACCACTGTAGCATGAAGATCAGTACAGAGCAGTGGTTCTCAACACCAGAGGCGCACAGAATCACTATGGAAAGCTTCAGAAATTACCAAAGCCCTGGGCTCAGTCCCAGCCCGATTAAGTCAGAATCGCTGGGGAGCCAGATGATTACTCAGTTAGTACAGATGATGAATCCCCTTCTTTGGGGTTGTGGTAAAGCCTTGTCTGCAGGCTGAAAGGCTGGAGATGGGTAGAAGAGTGGGACAGATCAGCTCTACTGGCCAAAGCCTCTGGAGCCTTGAAAGTGTCAGTGCAGAAAGGAACGACCCCGACTGCACTCAAACACACCCTCCTTTGCCTAAAGCCAGCCCAGAGCCACAGGCTGGGGCCTGGGCCACGCAGCCCATCTGACCGCCTGCTGGACACCTGGTGCCCACTTCTTGCATCTGAGTCTTTGCTCACAATGCCCTCAAATGAAATCCTGGCCCCTTTGAAGGCCCAGCTCAAAGGCCCCCTCCTGCTTCATCTGGGCCCTCGCAGCACATTGTCTATGCCTCCATCAGACAGCTGTATTAGAAAAAGCAATTTCTGTGGTGGAAGGTGTGAGTCCTGGGAGGGCCAGGAGGGGAGGGCTGAGCCCATCCATCTAGGGCACCTAGTACAGGCTCCGACTTGCCACAGACACTCAGTAATGGGTGGTGAATTGCTTATGCTAAACTGACCTGCACCCGGTGAAGGCGGAGAAGACGACGGCAGTTAGAAGTGTCCATCCACCTTCTCAGAGCCACTTTCAGGAATGGCTGACCTGATCATGAGAAAGGGGGCTGGGGGAGTGGGTGCCTGCTCCTGCACCGCAGGCTGGGGCCCGCCTGTCCCTCGGTGCCTCCGCTTCTGAATCTAAGTAGCAACGAGAACAGCCGCCCCGACAAATAAGAGGATGAATCCTTAAGTGCTCTGGAGAGTGCAAGCTGCAGCCCGCCCATCAGCGGGCCTCAATCAGGTGGAAGCACACGTGGGCAGGGGCCCCGGCGACGGGGTCAGGAGGGCTCCCCACGGCCTCCCTACCTCAAACCAATTTCTCCTTATTTGCTTGAAAATTCTTAGGACTTAAATCCAGCAAACTCTCTCTTAGGAAGTCCCTAACTGCCCTCCCTCCAAGCACAATCTCTCCTCCACCCCCCAGCCCCAGCCCCAAAGGGCACAGAACCATACAAACACCGACAGAGGGACCGATCCATGGTGCAGTTGTGCCCCCTGGTCCAGCCATCCACGGCCTCCCTTCCCTCCCAATCCAGATTCCAATTCCCGTCCCAGGTCCTGAGTCCCAGAGCGAGTCCACCAAGGAGGCATGAAAGCAAGCCCGACCTCCCACACTGCCCATGGTACCCTGGCACGGGCCAGCAGCAGAGACCCAAAAGGACAGCCCTTGGTCCTGGGCTCAGCTCAACTGCCTGTGAGCGACGCTGGGCTCTCTGGCTGGCCTTGAAGGATCAATCTCTGGCACAAACTCTTGCCCCAAACACTGGACCAGGGCAAAACCACTAAGTGATCAAAAACTGAGCTGAAGACTGTGCTGGAAGCGTCCTCTTCCATGGAGGACAGAGGCCTTTTAAACAACGGCTAGGGGCTGCACTGTGATGATTCCTGCACCACTCCAGCCAGAGTCTGCCCGTGAGACATGTCACAGTTCTGGGGCGGGGACACCCCCACCTCCACGAGGGAACGCTGCCAGGAACCTGGGGCCTGAGGCCTCCAGACACACTGACAACTGTCCCTGTAACGGAACTGACCGGTCTGGCCACTGGCCTCCTCTAGCGCCTCCTGATGGGAGCCTGGAGGAGCTAGAGGGTCAGTTCCCCAGAACGAGACACATCTGAAACCCTGCAAAGAGCAGTCCGAGGCCTTCAGGGGCCTCCACCACTGGAGACTCTACAGCCCCAACACGCTCCCTCAGCCTCCTTTCCAGAGTTTGGGCAAGGCTCCCGGGAAATCAGCATAGAGCAGGACTCACCTCATCCAGTTGGCTTTAGTCTCGTCTGAGCCATCTATGGACTTGTAGCGGTTGTTCTTGTCCACAATCTGGAAGACAGAGAGAGAGTCTAGATGGGCCATCCTAGAGGGGGATCTGCTGCCCCTGGGCTCCTCCCCAGACCGGGGCCCGGGACTACCACACAGAACCTTCCTTGTGCCCTCCTGCTGTGACACTCCCACTGCTGCAGGACTGACACCCATGCTGGGGCAGGAGTCCCATCCCCCTCCTCTGCCTTGATGGAACACCCAGCAACATGGCCCCCAAGCAGCATCTCCAACAGCATCACGTTGCAGCAACAGCAGTGAAATTCAGCCCTTCCTCTCGCTCTCTGGTTTCTGTGGGAGATGGAAGCTGGCACTGGGTGAACTGGGCATATGCGACTTCAGAGGGCTCCTCCTCTCCCCAGTTCCTAAATGATCACGAGCCTCAGGGCCTGGGCTGGGCCCCTTCATCTTCTGTAAAACTGTCTTTATTTCATCATCACTCTTGAATCAGAGTTCAGCTGGATATGGATTTCTACACAAATGAAGTTTATTTTTTCCCAGCACTTTGAAGACTGTCTAAAAGGCTGCCATAAGCTCTTAAACAACCTACTGTTACTCTGTTCTTTCACGGATAATCTGTTTATAATAAATTTTAAGACTTCCCCTTTATTCTTAATTTTCTGTAGTTTCACTGTGTGATTTTGAAGTGGAGACTTACTTTTCAAAATTCTCCCCATTACTAGATGAGCACATTACTTGATGAAGACTTACATCTCTTTTTCAGTTCTGGAAAATTCTAAGCTGTTATGCTTTTGAGTGCAGCTTCTCAGTTATTTTCTCCAGTCTCTTCTTGCAGAATTCCTATTAAACATATATGGGAGTAGCCCAATCTATTCTCCATATCTTTTAACTACTCTTTCATATTTTTCCCTCATCTTTCTAGGTGATGATCTCAGAAAATTTCTCAGAATTCTCTTCCAATTCACTAATTCTCTCTTTGACTGTGTCCAGTCCAGAGTATATCCATTTATTGAGGTTCTTCCTTTCTCTCTCTCCTTCCTTTTTTTAATGACTACTCTTCATGCAATGAATATTTTTCATTCCCAGAATTTTCAGTTGGTTCTTTTTAATACCCATCTTTTCTTATTCTGCCTCTTTTTATATCATAATGTTGTGTTCCTTCTTTTTCCGTTTTAACAGCTTTACTGAAGTATAATTAACCAATACTATACCATTTGATAAGTTTTGACAAACGTATGCACTCATTACCACAATCAAGGTAACAAACATAGCCATCACTCCCAAGGGCTTCTTTACGCCCCCTGTAACCCCTCCCTACTGCCTCTCTTCACGTCTCCCATCCCCAGTCCACAGGCAACCAGTGAGCTACTTTCTGTCACTTAAATTACTTTGCATTTTCCAGAATTTTATATAAATGGGATCAAATGGAAGGTATATCTCCCTTCTTTCACTCAGCACATTATTTTGAGATTTGTTCCTATGAACGTGTGTATCAGAGTTCTTTTCTTTGTGTTGGTGAGCAGTATTCCATTGTTTGCATGTGCTACTATTTATTTCTTAATCTACTTATTGATAGACATTTGGGTTATGTCTAGTTTTTGGCTCTTGCAAGTAAAGCTGCTAAATGACATCCGTAACAAATCTTTGTACAGACACATGTGCTTTCATTGCTCGTGGGCAAATACCTAGTAGTGGAATTGTTGGGACACGCGGTAAGAATATGCCTAATTTTTAAGAAACTGCTAAACTGTTTTCCAAAGTGATTGCACCATTTTACATTCCCACCAGCAGTGTGTGGAATTTCCAGTTGGTCCACATCCTTGCCAATACTTGGTAAGAACAGGCTTTCTTCACTTTAGCCATTTGATAGGTATGAAGCAGTACCACACAGTGGTTTTAATTTGCGTTTCTCTGATGACTAATGATATTGAGTAGCATTTTATGCACCCATCTGTCAGCTGCGTATCTTCTTTGATGAAATGTCTATTCAAATCTTTAGCTATTTTTTTTTTTAAGTTGTGTGGGTTTTTTCTTATTGCTGAGTATTGAGTTTTTAAAAATATATTTTGGATACAAGTCTTTTATCAGACATACGACTTATAAATATTTACTCCTAGTCTGTGGTTTGTTTACTTACTCTCTTAATGGTGTCTAAGAGGGGAGGTTTTAAATTCAAACAAAAACCCACTATCTTATTTTTCTTAATGGGTGTTATCCTTACTTTATTTCTTTGAAGATCCTAAAGCTGTGAGTGTTATCTATTATCCCTTACATCCACTGTAACAGAATCCCTGGATTATAACTGAGTACTTGGCTACCTGTAATAACAGAATACATTTCTTGGCTTCTCTTCTGGCTAAGTTCTGGCCAAAAGAAGGTAGGTGGAAGTGTCAGTTGTCATCTTCCTGAAAACTTCTTTAATAGACAGCTGACATATGCCTTTTTACCATCCTGCTGCTTGAAATGTAGATGTGATGGCTGGAGCTCTAGCTATCAGTTTGAACTATGAGGCCATGATCCAAGCATTGAGCCAGTGATTAGCTGGATCAACTTGGCCTCTGAGGACTTGGTGAAGCAGAGCCACCTCACTAGGCTCAGAATATATTCACAGAGGAAACTTTAACTCCTGTTTCACTTGAGTCACTGTTATTTTGAATCTCAGTTACTCACAGTCAAACCTACTCCTCATACAGACTCTAAACAGTTATTTTAAATTCATTTTCAGAATACTATTTTTATCTTAATTAGCGTGAATTCATTTGTCATTGTTTTTGAAGGCTGTCTTTTTAACACTACGCTTCTTCACTAGTTTTGGAGATTTGGTCCAGAGGCTCATCTTAAGTAGAAGTCTTCCTGCCTATCTCTTGGTTTTCTCATTTTAAGCAGTGAACCTGGCTTCACACTCCACCTCACATGGGGCACTTCTGTTTCATATTGCCCTACAGGAGCTGAAACTGATGGCCATCTCTGCCTGCTCTAGACTGGAGCACTGTGGGCCTTTGTTTTCAGTTCTGTGATCACTTTATATTTCTCCCTCCCTCTCTCTCTCTCTCTTCCTTCTCTTTTTTGGCTGCGGCTCAAAGCATGAGCTCTCGATCCATCTGGATTGGAAGCCCCTTTGCCTCCTCCACATACAACTTCTTTACCTTTAACTCTTTCTCTGGATATTCACATCCATTCCCACTCTCTCAGTTTGTTCATTCACAAATTTTTATCTCAAGCCTTAGGCATGAATATCTAATTTCCCATGTGAAACCCACCCCCACCCCCTGGATGTCTCACTGGTGTCTCAAACTTAGCTCAGGTCCAATCCCCTCACGTCTGTTCCTCTTATTTTCCCCATCACACTCTTTGAAACCACCATCCACTCAGGTTCCAAAAAGAAAGTCATCCCTACCAAAACCCAGTAGTTGCACACTTCAAATGAATGAACCATACACTATGTGAATTACAGCTCCCTAAACCTATTTTTTAAAAAAAAGGAAAAGAAAAGAAAGTCATCCTTCATTTCTCCCTTTCTCCATCACCCCATGTCTAACCCCTCAGCAAGTTCTCCAAACCAGATTTTGAAACTGCCCCTCTCTGCTCCTTCCTGCTTCCATCCTGATCTGGGCTGTGACCAGCTCTCCTTCGGACAACTACGAGAGAGCCCAACTAACCTCCCTGATGCCCTTCACTCAGCTCCCCGCTGATTCTCCTCAAAGCCGCCAGAAGAATCTTTCATTAATGTAAATTAGATTATGTTACTCACCAGCTCAAGAAGGCATCCACCTCACTTACAATAAAATTCATACTTAGAGTCACTGCCTTCAAGGCTTATGTGACCTGGTCCCAGCCGCCCTCCCAACTTCTCTGGGG
This sequence comes from Camelus bactrianus, assembly GCF_048773025.1. Lineage (NCBI taxonomy): Eukaryota > Metazoa > Chordata > Mammalia > Artiodactyla > Camelidae > Camelus > Camelus bactrianus. Next base: position 16,014,133 of record NC_133548.1, read on the forward strand.
CCTCTCCCTCCACCTTCCCTTTCCTGCAGCCATGATGCTGAGAGTCAGACTTCACCCTGCCTACCACCTTTTTTCCCCACTCTTAAGAAAATAATAATCATGAAATATTTCAAGCATTTGGAAATTATTATAGACAGTAATACAGCTGACAATCCTGCACCTGGCGAGAGTCAACAAAGATGACCACCAGCCATGTCTGTCCCAGACTCCTCTCTCCTCTTGCTTCAGGAAAGTAACTAGATGTCGCTGAAGACCATCTCTGCCTCCAGCTCATTCTCTCTCCCTCTGCCCCTTTCCTCCAACGTAACCACTGTTCTGAAGCTGGTAGGAACCTTCCTGTTCTTACTATTCAAGGGTTTTTTTCTAAAGACAAAATACAGAATTATTTTGCATGTTTGTAAAGTTTACAGAAATGGCACCAAGGGAACAGATCCTTTTGCAACTTTTTCCCACTAAGTTTTGCGTGGCTGGTCCCTTCTTATCATTTGGGTCTCGGTTTCTGTGACCTCCCCAGAAGAAGTTTCTCCTGACCTGAACATCAAACAGGTTCTTCCCTTCCACGCCCTGACCTCCACACACCTGTCCCCTCTCAGCATTATCTCTAGGACACTGTCGTGTTGCTTCCTTTTAGAGACCTGATCACAGGGCACACTGCTGTTGGTGATAGTGTTTTCTTCTTGTCAATGTGGTGATCAACTGCCTCCCTCATTGGACCATAAGCTAGTGAAGGCCAAGCCCATGGCTACCTGCTCATGGTGGTGGCCCGGTCCCGGTTCCTAACATAGGGCGTGGTACACGGTAGAACACTGGTGGAACCAATGAATTATTGGACGAAGAGCCTTTTAAATAAAAAGTAAGTTAAGGAAAAAATTTTATATAGTGTTACACTTGAGTAAAAAGGAAATGAATGGTGTGCTGGGCTGGCTGTACTGTCTAACAAGAGCTGACTGTGAAATTTTCCAGAATTTCATGAACCAGTTGTTAAACACAGCCATAAATTAAAAATTACATTATTAAAAATTATAAACTTACAATGCAATAAGTTATATCTTTTAAAAAAGCAATAAATACCCAACACTTACCACTTTCTAATTATTTTACTAGATTTTACTATATCGATGTTCTTGAGGGCTTTGGCATCTACTGTACCTGTACGGTAGAAATACTTTAGAATAATTGTCATGGCATATCTCTTCCCAAACGGTCACTTAGTGCCTTCATGTTGGCAGCTTGAAGCCAGCCATGGTGGGAGCATTTGTACCAAGAAAATTGGCACATATGTTCCCCTCCTCCACAACCATCACCAGCAGGTTGTTAAATATTTGCCAGCATAGCACTGTGTGTGTGTTTCTCTGTGCATGGGAAGTCTGGGAGATGCATTTCAAACTCTCAACTCTGATTACCTCTAGCGGGGAGGAAAGACGGAAGGAGGATGAAGCTTTGGTTTTGTCTACTTACGAGACTACATGGCCTTTGTGGTTAGAAACTCTCAGACAAACCAAAAGAGAACACGTGCAGTTCAGGCTCCTCCTCTTCTGGCAGTCTCCCCAGGTGGTGCCCCATCTTCAGGGACCTTCCCTTGGAATCTCAAGGAACCCTGTACTTTGTCATCATGCTAATCGCCCTTCATTATCATTTTCTCAATGCTCCGCTCTCTCCTGGGGGCAGAGAGAAGCATGTGTAGGTCCCGCAGCCAGTAGCAAGAGCACCTAGTAGGTAGTAAGAGCCATGGAGACAGAGGAATCAGCCAGAACCTCAGCTTCACCACTGCCAAGCTGAGTGACCGGGGGCAGGTGACTTCACGAGCCAGTTGTTAAACACAGCCATTATTAAAACTGGCCAGGCTTCAGTTTCCTCACCTATAAAATGGGGTAAAAGCCACCCTTGCAGCACTGCCGTATGTCTGATATAGAAGGCACTCCATAAACGGTCACTATTAACACTGTGATCATGGTTGTGATGATTAACGAAGGGACCAAATGTTAGTTACGACTAATTGTGGGTGGTGGGAGGTCTGCGGGTCAATACTTAGTCGTCATCAGACTTTTTGCAGCTTCAGCTAGGTTGAGAAGCCCGGGGGGAGCTGTGAGGGGCACGGGAGCTGCCTTGGACCTCTGTTACTGGGTTTGGATCCACAGGTTTGCTGAGGGATGTTTCTTGGCTTATCTTTCCCATCAATTAGAATTTTCTCCAATCAGCATTTATTCATTCAACAAATATTGCAGAGGAAGCAGCTATGGTGTCAGGCTCTAGGGAGAAAATGATGATCCTGTAAGACAATGTCTTTGCTCTCACAAACTCATAGTCCAAGGGATACAGAAGAGAGGCCACCATGATATCCCATGGTCAGTACTGGGGTGGGGAAGTCTACGGGATACGGGAGCTCAGCGCTGGTGCCCTGTACCTGGAGGTCAATCAAGGACTCTCTTGGGCAGTGTGGAATCTAAGCTGACGTCTTGGAGCAGAAGAGGGCAAGGAGGTTGTAGGTGGAGGAAGCAGGCGCGGGGGATCACAGAGGGTGTTTAGAGCACATCACACGTTACTGATGAGCCCCGGCCAGTGGAGTAGAGAGCAGGCTGTTGGCTTCATGTCCTGGAACTGAGATGATCCAGGAATGGCCAGCCAGGACCAGATGCTCAGGACCAAGCCCCAGAAGGCTGGTTTCCCAGCATCCTCCTTCATCTTATTCCTCAAGATCTACTCCTTGGCCCCTCTGAACCCAGCTCTTCTTAGACCAGAGCCCAAGCTCTGGTCACAGTGATGTGAGAAGGACTTGGATAACCTGGATCTGACAGAGAAGAACGACCACCATCGTAAGATGGTCCTTTAGCCTGGCAGAGGAGAGGTCAAAGAAAACAGAGCCATTATCAAATATGGGAAGGACCACCACGATGGGGAGGGCAGGCAAAACCAGGACCACTTAGAGGGACGTAGGCCTGAACTCAGCATGAGTACTATGCACGTAGAACATAAGATACACGTTTTAACATGCTGAAAAGTCCAGCAGTGGAACAAGCAGCCTTGCAAGGTAGTGAGTTTCTTGTTACTGGGAGTGTTTAAGCAGGAGGAGCTGGATGATCTGCTATCAAGGAAACTAAAGAGAGGAGTTCTCCAGTGAGTAGAAATCTGTCCTAAATGACCTATAAAATTCTGTCTAAAACTAAGATTGTGTGATTCCTTGTGGACAGATCCTAAGAAAACAATACAAAAAACATGCATTTTGGCTCCCTGGGTCAAGCAAGGGTCCGAGTAAACAAGAATGCTATTTCTGACCATGGTAATAATTAACAAAGACATCAATTTTAAAACATTAGCAGCTGCCCCTCATGGAGCCATTTCACTGAGCCAAGTACTCTATTACACTGTCTAAAGAATTCTCACAACTCTACGAAGTAGCTACAATTATTATCCCCATGTTACAGATTAGGAAACTGAGATTCAGAGCCAGTAGGCAGCCTGCCTGAGGCCACAAAGAAGATGTGTGGGGTATCTGGAGTTCCGACTCTGCAGGTACAGCTCCTGCTCTTAAGCACTCTGCAGAGTGATGGATGGATGGATGAATGCGAAGCCCAGGTTCCCCAAATGACTTCATCAGAATCAAGCGGGAACATCCTGGGATGTTCTGAACTTCCAGCTTTGCTACTGGTTTGAGCAAATTTACTGCAAAAAGATCAGCATTTTAACAGGGAGGAACACATTGTTTTGTGGAAGAATGTCTGCCACAGTCAAGGACTCACTGTTGGGCTCCTCTAAATGGTGCCATAACTGGATGCTGCTGAGACTGGAGTTTTAAAAACCTGATTTGTTTGCAACTTTTCAGGAACCCATCGAATCCATAAAGCATTCTGATTTTCAGCTCTGCAACTCCTCTTAGAGCAAAGTGGTTACCAAAATGACTGGTGAAGCCATCTGCAGTTGACAAAGCTCTTTCACACATCTCAGATGCTCCTCTCAGAAGCCCAGGAGGCAGACAGCATCACCTCTGTTCACTAGACAGTTCCCAGACCAGCAAATTGAAACACAGAGAGATTAAACAGGCCTGCCTGAACTCGAACTTGAACTCTGGCCTCTGCTATGCCCAGACACATGGAATGAAGAACACTTAAACTGGAAGGGGGACTCTGAGATTATTCAGGCCCTGGGCTCATAACCTGGTGTCTATGTCTTGACTTCAGCCAAGAGAAGAAGGAGGGTCCCTTAAAAATGTGCACAACATTTTATGAATGTTGGTATATGCGTATAACTTCCTAGGTGACTCAAGAAGGCTCAGAAACCATGATCCAACCCTTCTCCATACCTCCCCCCCACCATTTAACTGACAGTGGAATTAGTACAGTTGGGCCTACTATTCACAAGTTCAGCATCCACAGATTCAACCAATGGAGGATCAAAAATATTTTTTTAAATTTTTCCATAAGTTTCAAACAGCAAATTAAAATTTGCCACACTGCACACATCCAGAGGAAACTCTAATTCTAAAAGATACATGCACCCCAATGTTCATAGCAGCACTATTTACAATAGCCAAGACATGGAAGCAACCTAAATGTCCATCAACAGATGACTGGATAAAGAAGTTGTGGGGTGTGTGTGTGTGTATATATATATATATACACACACACACACATACATACATACATATAATGAAATACTACTCAGCCATAAAAAAGAATAAAGTAATGCCATTTACTGCAACATGGATGGACTTGGAGATCATCATACTAAGTGAAGTAAACTAGAAAGAGAAAGAAAAATACTATATGACATTGCTTATATGTGGAATCTAAAAAAAAAGACACAAAGGAACTAATTTACAAAACAGAAAAAGACTCAAAGACATAGAAAACAAACTTACGGTTACCAGTGAGGAAAGAGGATAGGAAGGGATAAATTAGGAGTTCGAGATTTGCAGACACTAACTACTATATATAAATTAGTTAAACAATGAGTTTATACTGTAGAGCACAGGGAACTATATTCAATATCTTGTAGTAACCTACAAAAAAAAGAATATGAAGAGGAATATATGTATCTATATGTATGACTGAAACATTATGCTGTACACCAGAAATTGACATAACATTTAAACCGACTATACTTCAATGAAGAAAAAAAAGACATACTGGAAGGATTAAATAAATAAATAAATAAATAAATAAATAAATAAATAAATAAATGACTTGGAAGTTCTGCTGCTAAAAAAAAAAAAAAGCCTGTCACATCGGCAACTATTTATACATCATTTACATTATATTTACACACCATTTACATCGTATTGGGTATTATAAGTATCTAGAGATGATTTAAAGTATACAGGAGGATGTTGTGTAGGTTATATGCAAAGACTGCACCATTTACATAAGGGACTTGAGCATCCATGGATTTTGGTACCCACGGAGGTCCTGGAACCAATGCCCTGCCAATTCCAAAGGACAACTGTACGTACTTTCTTTTATTATTCTATTTCTCAAAATTCAAAAAGGCCTTGGACACCTGGTAAATGAGGCATGTTGACACACAATCCCAAATTCCACATCCAGGTTTTACATCCTGTAATTTCACTCATCACCCCTAGCCGGTCCTGAAACACGTGTGAATCTAACTTGAGATGATAAAGGTGCAATGTGCTCATCACCTGTATGCAAAAAGGATAAATACAGCCCCTGGGGTATGCTCCATTAGATGCTGCATCCTCATTTTATGGATAAGAAAACTAGAGCTGGGCGAGAACGCTGACTAGCCCCAAGACACGTTTCCCTCAAGTGGGAGGAATGACGGAGTCCAGAGCCCTGTCATCAATGCAGACAGCTCTTCCCTTCCCCTGTCCCTCTGCTCTGCCTGGAAAAGGCACACGGTCTTGGAACCAGCCTCCAAACCACCACCCCCTATCCCGAACACACTTGGCCTCACTCTTCTTGGTAAGACTTGGTGGCACTGGTGAAATGCACTCTTGCACTTGAGGAGTGGCATCAGGAGACGGGCTTGAATCCTGTCTCTTTGCTCTGCCTGACATGCAGGGTCTTAGGGCAAAGGTGGGAAAAAGACCCAAGAGAATCTGCCCATCTGGGAGGCAGCAAAAATGCAAATTAAAATGGGCATGTGGCCCAAGAGAAATTAGACAGAAACAAACTTTATACATCATACAAAAGATTTGAAGGGTCTTCCCAGTTCACAAAGCAGAGAGAAGCAGTTGACAGGGCTGATGTGAAATGCACCAAATGGAGTTATTCAAAACACAACCGGCATATCCATCACAGGCAGCTCTCCACCAATAACCAGTGAAATGATCTAGAGATAGTGAGAAAAAAAGCAGGGAAAAAAGCCAAAAGCCCCACAATGAGTTACCACTTCACATCTACAAGGATGACTAGAATCAAAAAGTCAATAACAATAAATGTTGGTAAAGATGTGGAGAAATCAGAGCCCTCATATACTGTTGGTGGGAAGTTAAAATGGTCCAGCAGCTGCTCTGGAAAACAGTCTGGCAATTCCTCAAACATTTAAACACAGAGTTACCATACGACCCCACAGTTCCACTCTGAAATACAGACACAGGAGATAGGTCTACACAGAAACTTGTACTCTAGTGTTTACAGTAGCATTATTCATAATAACCAAAAGGTGGAAACAACCCAACTGTCTGTGAACGGATACACAGACAAACAAAACGTGCTACTGCCATGCAGTGGAATACTACTTGGCCATAAAAAGGAATGACACCTGCCACAATTCGGATGCACCTTGAAAACATTAAGCTGAGTGAGAGAAGCTGGTCACAAAAGACCACATACTACATGATCTTATTCACATGAAAGTCCAGAATAGGGAAATGTATAGAGTCAGAGAGTAGCAGAGTGGTTGCCTAGGGCTGGAAGGGAAAGGAGGGGGAAGGTGGGGGTGACAGTTAAAGGAAAGAGTTTCTTCTTGAGGTGAGGAAAATGTTCTAAAACTGACTGTCATGATGGCTGCACCTATCTGCGAATATACTAAAGATCACTGAATTACACAATTAAATGGGTGGCTTGGATGGTACATGACTTCTAGCTCAATAAAGTAGAAAAAATCTTCCAAATATTCAGCAGCAGCAATAAGACAAGGAAAAGGAAATAACCTTCTATCACTGGCTAGACAAGTCTTCCCCAGAGAAACAGGAGTGTCGGTCTGAGTGGAAGACCAAGGGATGTCACGTGGGCATCTAAGTAGTCACGCTTGGGGTTGGGGATTAGGAGCTCCAGCTTTGGTTCAAACTCCTGGTTCCACGATTTGTTGTGTGGCCTTGGACAAGTAACCTGGCCCTTTAAGCTCATTTCTCAATCCGTAAAAAGGGGTAATAATACTTATCCCATAGCACGCTTGGGCAGATGTGAAAGCTAAGTCACACACATCCTTTAGCGCCCAACAAATGACAGCTACTGTCGTCATTATGACAGTGGTTGCCCTAACAGCGTTTGCTCAGGACCCCCTGGGATTTCAGGGCGCTGAATCTGGCTCTGAGGGGGTAAATCAGATAAGATCTCTCCTGGAGGAATTTTCAAACACCAGGAAACCCCAAATCCACTATTATTAAAATCAGAAAGTTCACTAGAAATTAGTGTTTCTCAGAGTAAGGTCTTCAGATACGTTCTCAAGATCCAAAAGTTCTCACAAAGAATTTGTAATTCACTGTTTTCATTTTTTAAAAAATCAATATATGGGAATGCCCATGAGATTTCAGCCCCCAAAGAGTATCGTGCTTGTGACTGAGTTGGCACTTGTGCTTATGAATTCCTGGCCCGGCTCTCGCCCCTCCCTACCACCCGTGGCTGTGTGACTCTGCACTAGACTCTGTCTTACAGGTGGCCTGGATTTCTTCATTCCTTGGTCTTGGGTCCAGCCACATGACTTGTTTGGCCAATGGGATATTAACATGCATGATGCAAGCACAGGTTTGAAATGTGCTTGTGAGGGTGGGCTTGCCCGCGGGGCCTCTGTCTTCACAGGAGAAGAGCTTCCCCAGGGAGCCCCTGGCTCTTCAGTCTGGGCCCAGAACAGACACACTTGGAGTGGACCAGGCCCTCGGTGGGGAGCCAAGCTTACCCTGCCACTGGAGGCTGAGCAGCCCAGCCGAGCCCAGTTAAATCAGCCCAACCACAGGCAACCAGCAGACGCATCAGAATAAATGAGGATCTGCAGTCAACCAGCAGATACCTGAGCAAAAATCAATGACTGCTGTTCTATGCCTGGGGGCAGCAGACCAGGGCCTGCAGGCTAAATCCAGCCCCCCTCCCTGTTTTATACAGCCCACCAGCTAAGAACGGTTTGCACATTTCTAAATAGTTGAAAATAAATCAAAAGAAGACTATTTCATCATGTGACAATTACATGGAATTCAAATGTCAGTCTTCATAAATAAAGGTCTAACTAGAACACACACTTCTGGCTGCTCTCGCACTACGATGCCAGACCTGAGTAGTGAGACAGACCCGGTAGGCTCCACAAAGCCTAAAACACTTACTATCAGGCCCTTTACACAAAAAGTTTACCCACCCAGGTTCCACGTCACTGAATTTGAAGGTAGCTGGTTACATAATAACAGCTGACTGTACCATACCAATTATTACTGCTTGCAATGAGCCAATGATAAAAAGAACAGATACAAACTTAATATGTCAAGGACGCATTCTGGCAAAGACTAAGAAACAAAGTGGCTATTGCATTAGCAAAAGAGTTTCCAGTGTTTCAAATACAGACAAACAAATAAAGAAAATAAAATATCATATGGCACACAAAAGCACAGGCACGTCAGAACGCCACCAAAGAAATTGTGTCTAAGTTGTCACTATTGCATTCACTCTATAAACAGCAATTTAGTTGCAGTAAAATGTCATCCAAAACAGGACACTGATTTTGTTAGTTTGAATTACATTAGTTTGTGTAGTTCTCTGCATTTTATGTTTGTCTGTTTTGGTTGTATATCTGTTTAACAGCTATGAGAAATGTTGTGTTCATCTAACTTTTACGTTTAAACCTTTTAAAGTAACTTTGGAATAAAATTAACATAACATTGGGACCCCATAAACATTAAAAGTCAAACACCTGACCAACAGGTACATGAAAAGATGTTCAGCATCACCAGTCATCAGGGAAATGCAAAGCAAAACCACAATAAGGTATCACTTCATGACTGTCAGAATGGCTTTCATCAAAAGTATAAGAAATAATAAGTGTTGACAAGGGTATGGAGAAAAGGGAACCCTTGAGCACTGTTTTGGGAATGTAAATTGGTGCAGCCAGTATGGAAACCAGTAAGAAGGTTTCTCAAAAAATTAAACACAGAACTGTCATATGATCCACTATTTCCACTTCTGGGTATTTAACCAAAGAAAACTTAGCTCAAAAAGAAATCTGCAACCCCATGTTCATTACAACATAGCCTGTAACAGCCAAGAAATGGAAACAACCTAAGTGTCCATCAGTGGATGAATGGATAAAGAAAATGTGGATAGATATACAAGAGGATGCTTTTCAGCCATAAAAAAGAAGGAAATTCTGCAGTTTGCAACATGGATGGGCCTTGAGGGCATTATGCTAAGTCAAATAAGTAAGACCAAGACAAATACTGCATGATCTCACTTACACGTGGCATCTAAAGGAAAAACAACAACAAAACAAAATAAAACCCCAGAAACTCAGAATTCATAGATACAGAGAAGAGACTGACAGTTGCCAGAGGCAAGGAGTGAGAAGGTTGTCAAAATGCGTGAGATGGTCAAAATAAAATAAATTAGTCCTGGGCATATTAATATACAGCATGGTAACTACAGTAACATGTATACATATATTTTTAGACGTCACCTCAATATAACACAAGTGAGAAACACAACTGCAGAAGAAGTGCTGAGGATACCAGGAATGTTGAAGGTCAAGTTTAGAGCCAACTTATATTAGAAATATTGGACTAGTTCAGAATAGTTTTTCGTGCTTTACTTTTGTTCCAATATAACAGATTTTGAGAATTACAGGCTCAGTTTCAGCCAAAACTAGCTCACTAGCATATTATATTTGGGGGGGGGTGTGGAATATCTGTGGTTCAGTTCATGATTCAATAATCAAACAGCCACCATTTCTAAAACAGCTATACAAGCCAGGCTATTTAATGCTTCTGGTAATAAGAGAAATCTCAGGAGGGAGGCACATATTTTTATTCTTGGAAAAGCTGACATTGAATCAGCAGTGTTTTAAGATCCGTAACATCTTAGAACATGAGAAAAGCAACTTTTTTCGAGCATCATCTTCCATTTTCCTTCTAAGCACACGCTGTACTCCTGCTGCACCTGTCACCAATTCCCCATCTCCACATCACACGTGCCCCCGTGCACATGCCGTGCCCACGGCTTGTGATTCCATGTTCCCTCAGTTCCTGACTCCATTGGTCACAGTTCAACTCATCCCTCAAAACCTAGTCCAGGCTTAGAAGCAAGGACACCCCAAGAACAACGTGCACATCTAATGCTCAGAGATTTGATTTCTAGGTACCATTTCTCACTGAAACAAATCAGAGCTCCTAGGAGAGATGGCTAGAACATCTTTTTTTTTTTGTACCAGAAAGTAAGGAAGTCCTAAAAGAAGGACAAAGAGTCTGAACGGGCTCCCGCTGGCCAAATCTAGGGCAATTTAAAGCTCAAAATGAATAACGCTGGGAATGGACTAGAACACACTGAAGGGAAAAAAAAGGAATCCACGAGTCCACACTGATAGTAAAAATAACTGTAAAATGAGGGATGGGGTGGGAGAGAAAGTTGACCACTGTTTTTTTAACCAAAGAATGTCAAGTCACGAATGTAGAAGGAATGGTTAAAAATCATTTCAAACCACGAAAAATAATTGATACAGACAAGAATCATCAATAGTTGCTAGACCACTGGGTTAAAGAGAAGACTAGCAGACCTCACGTGCTCCTGTTATCTGTAGTGAGAAAGACACAACATCCTCGGTGCCAAAAATCTAGAATCTGAATCTATCGTAAAGAAACAATCAGACAAATCTAAACCGTGGAACATTCAGCAAACAACTGCCCTGACCTCCTCCAAAGTGTCAATATTGCGAAAGAGAAAAAACAATGCAGGGAAACTGTTCTAGGATAAAGGAGACTAATGAGACATGACAACTAAATGCAATGTGTGATGCTTGAGTGGGTCCTGAATGGGGGGGAAACTATAAAGGCCATTACTCAGGGCAATTGGGAAAATCTGAATATGGATTATAGTTGAGACAGTACTGTATCCATGGTTAAACTTCCTGAACATAATAATTATATTGTGATTATATCGGACAGGGGTCAGCAAGCAACAGCCGGCAGGTCAAATCCAACCCCTCATCCTTTTTCATACAGCCTGGGAGCTAAGCATGGTTTTGCTTGCTTTTTTAATGATTGAAAAAAAAAATTTAGGGGGTATCATTTCACTTGTTCGATTTTCAAAATGTATACGAAATTTCAATTTCATTTGAAATGATATGAAATTCCTATTTCAGTGTTTATAAATGAAGTTTTATTGGAACCCAGCCATGCTTATTCATTTATGTGCCACCTATAGTTGTCTTCACTGTACGATGGCAGAGCTGGCCAGCGGTGACAATGGCCGCACGGCCCACGAAGCCTGATGTCTGTAACTATGTCTCAAACAGTTCAGAAAATACAAATGAAAAGACTGTGTGTGCGTGTGTGCACCTACACGGGCCTGGGGGTAGATACATAGAGAGAAATTTAAGCAATTGTTATAGAAGGTTAGCAATGGGTGAATCTAGACACAGGGTGTGTAGCTGTTAATTGTACTGTTCTTGTAACTTTTGTATAGAGTTTGAAATTTTCAGAATATAGGGTTAATAGAAATTAACAAACAAACATGAATAGCACGTGCTCATACTCTCACATACACAAAAGTCCAACCTGTCTCAAATATCCCTTCTTTCCCTTCCTTCCTAGAACAGCCCATTATGCTTCCCTTTGCTGAACGCCCCCCAAGCTTGGTCAGACCTGCCTGCTGCCGCTGACGTCACAAAACACTGCAAGTGTCTGCTTACACTTCATCTATTCCAGCTACTCGGGGGTTTTCGGACTCTGTTCTGGAGGGTGTGCCACAAGCTTTTGCACGTGCAATTTCCAGTTTTAAAACAAATCTCCATTTTATGATGGACGCTGAAATGGAACACACTGAAACACCATTTCACGTCTGCTTCTCCGCAGAACAGTAGGAGTCTGGCAGGCGGAGAGGCTGGCTGACAGCAGGTGAACAATCCCACCACATTGTGTCCTCTTTGTAAGGAGCCCTGGGAAATCTCCCACCCAGCATTTACCCAGCAGAGCAGACATCCTCGGGAGCTACCTGGGGCTTCTCATGTTATGGCTGGAGAGCACTGGTAGCTAAGCAGGCTCGCCTTTTCCCAGTGGCTGCCGGATTTGGACCCTCTATAGCTAAAAGTACACAGACGGGTCATTATGGTATGCATTTTTAGCCTCATTCCTGGCTCCATTTAGGGTCTCCACCCTTGTTTTTCTTTCTTCTCTCTCTCCCAGTTTTAATATGCTATCATGTTATATTTTATATATCCTGCTAGGCTGCCCTAAATCCCTTCTGGAACCAGACTGGGTCTAAGTGAAAAACTGAAATAGAAACCCTGTGCTGGCCTCCTCTTTCTTCTGCCTCTTTACCAAACCATATGGCTGCCTGGCACTCTCTCCCCGAGCACCTCATGCCTGCAGCATCGTCCCTGGCCTGCAGTGTCTGAGGGCAGCCTGGCAGCCTTGGCAATGACTTACAGGGACGAGTAAGTAGAGGAAGGAGCACTTCTTTTCTAAACAGCCAGAACTGAGTGCAAAGCTCCTTCCAAGAAGGACATGAAGGAGGGATGCAAAGTGGAAATGGTCATTTGGTTCATCTAAACCCAGGCCCTGTCCCTGCACTGCACTGTACACAGCGGGATCAGTTTTCTTCCGGGTTGAGAGAGATCAAGAGGGAACTTGTACTGGGCAAGAAGGATGAATGGAACAGAGTCAACCAAGGCCGGGAGGTAGGAATAGGCAAGACAAGTAAGGGAGATGGAGAGGACCAGGAGGCCAAATGAGAGGGTGGGTTCTAGAGTCAGACTGCCCAGGTGTGAATCCCAGCTCAGCTACTCACTAGCAGTTTAGCTTTGTGCAGGACTCACCCTCTCCAGGCCTCAGTTTTTTCAGCTGTGCAATGGATAGAATAAGACCTCCTTCACAGGGGCATCGCTGGGATCAAATGAGATCATGCTGTGATGTGCTGAATATAGACCCCGCCACACAGTAAGTGCTCAGTACACGTAAATGGCTATGCTCACCCTTACGGTATCACCACCCCTCCCACTGGGGGAGCCACCTCTCCCCCCTCTCTCACCATTCAGCCAGCCCATCATCTGAGCAGGCAGAGCTCTTCCTCATTCCTACTTTTCCCCAACGGAGGCCTCAACTGAGGATGGACATGCACGCGCGCGTGCGTACACACACACACACACACACACACACACACACACGGGCACTGTTCAAGCCATTTTGCACATCTGTTCTCTCTAGATCTTCAACGCCTCTCACTTCTTTGGATCACAAAAGTCAAAGCCTCCATATGGTCCTGCGACCTCCAGCCACACCCTCCCCGCACCCATCCATATGTTGCAGCTCAGAGGCCCTTGGAAGGAACCTCCAAGGGAGCAACACTGCCGCCTCTGATCCCACCCATGAACCACGGGCCACGCCCACTCTTGACGGGTGGAACTGGTCTGTGACCAGGCTGCAAACTCCAGGGCTTCCTGTTCTCCCTTTTTTCCGGATCCCAGACCTATGCCAGGCCACAAACTTGGGGAAGCTGCCTTTAGAGACCCCCAGCTTGCCTTGCTAGGCTGTCCCAAGGGGCAAAGTCTGGTGAGGGGAGGAGGGGGTCCTGTTAGCCCTTTGGGCATGACACTAGATTTCCTCCCCTGAGACCTTCTCACAGGCTGAGAAGCCATCAACCTCCTCTTCTACCCATCCTTCAAGACCCATCCCCAATCTGCGTAGCCAAAACCGGAACCTTCTGCTCAGGGCCTAGTACCTGGGAATTGTTCTGTGTCTGAGGCTGGATTGAATCTGGACCACATTCAGTGAATGAATATATATATTCGTTGAATATAACCACATTCACTGCTCCCCCTCCTCAGGCGTGTCTCCCCAAGAAGGAACTCCTTAGAGCCTCCAGCATCACACAGACGTGCTGTCTTTGAAGGAACCCCAGGTCTGCCAGGTACCAGCGATGGACGTTGGAGCCTCTTACTTAACCTCTTCAGTTCTGGATTCGCTCATCTGAAGGAGAGGGGCAGCCACCTTCACCCAAGGGACTGTTTTGAGGGAGAATGTTGTATACACTTAATGTATAATAATTGCTCAAGGAGCAGTCAGACTTTTAAAATAAGTCGGTCACCCTTGCTGGCTCCCTCTTTTCACCTCCTGCTCTTACTTCAATCCACAGCAATGTGGCATTCACCCTTGAAACCGCCCCTGCCAAGGACACCAAGACCTGAGTGTGTCACCTGAGCTATTAGGCTCTCGATCCTCAAGCTTTTCACCCACTGCAGCCCTGACCCTACCACCCAGCCCTTCCCTGGACTTCAGTTGCATAAATTTATACGCTTGGTCTCCGTCCCCTTCGTATCCAGGCATCTCCCTGCAGCTGCAGACCCGCACATACTGACGCGCCCTGGGACAGCTCCACCTAGCATCTCATTGGCACCTCCAGCTCTACGCACCCCAACCTCCATTCTCCCTAATCTCAGGTCACCTCTCTGCACATTTTAGCAGATGTCCCCACAAACACACAAGCCCACTGGATTAGTGTCCTCTTACTGCTACACCAAATGGCCACAAATAAAGTGACTTAAGACAACACAAATTTATTGTCTCACTTTTCTGAAAGTAAGAAATCCTAAAATCAAGGTGTCGGCAGGGCTGAGTTTTTTCAGAAGGCTTGAGGGAAGAGTCTGTTTCCCGGCCTTTTCTAGCTGCCTGCATGTCTCAGCTCCTGCCTCCTTCTCTATCTTTCAGCAGCAGAGCATCTTCCAATCTTTTCTTCCTCTCCTGCCTTTCTCCTATAAAGATGCTTATAATTACATTGGGTCCACCCTGATAATCCAAGATAGTTTCTCCATCTCAAGATCCTTAATTTAGTCACACATGCAAAGTCCCTTTTACCAAACAAGATAACAACACTTTCACAGGTTCCAGGGATCGGGACACAGCCATCTGTGGAGAGCCATTATTTGGAGAGCCCAGCATGCTTACCTTCCTTCATCTGCTCCAAATCTCTAGGAAATCCTCCAGGGACAGAAGAAAGGTTGACCCACCTCCTTTCCACATCCAAGGTCTCCATGTGACCCTTCTCTCGTAATACAAAAGCTTACCCATCATGCCTTTTCTCCACTCTATATCTAACCATTTCCTCAGCAGGACTCCCTCCACTGGGGTTTTTTTTTTAAGGAAGTTAACATCTCATGAACAAACTCCCTAGCTCCTAGTCTTCCTTCAACCATCACCCTTCCTGTCTTTCTCCTCTGCTTCGTATCTCTAATCAAACCTCTTAGAAGTACCTATATGGGTCACCTCCACTCTAATAAGGTTCCCATCTCATTACCCTTCTGCAGGATTTCTCAACCCTGGTGATATTGACAAGTGAGGCCAGACCACTCTTCGTTGTAGGAGGCTGTCCTGTGCATTAGGAAAGGTTGAGCTGCATCCCTGGCTTTTACCTTCTAGATGCCAGGAGCATAGCCCCATCCCAAGGTGTGATGGCCCAAAATACCTCCAAACATTTCCAAGTTTCTCAGAAGGGGGACAGGGGGTACACATTGCCAGTTGACAACCACAGTCTTATAGTGACAGATCTTGCTGAAGTCGCCAATGATGTCCCTGGCACTAAATCCAGTGGACACTTTTGAGCCCTCCTCTTGCCTGGCTTCTCAGCAGAATTTGACACTGTTGGACATTCTGGCTTTCCCACCTCTCGGGCTCCTCTTGCTCTGCCTCCCGTGCAGGATCAAGCTCCCCTTCTGCACAGCTGTTGAAGTTCCTCAAAGCTTAGTCCTAGGCCCTCTCCATCTCTCGCTTAGCCCTTTCTCCCTGGGGCCTGCCCTCCACTCCTCTGGCCCCGCTGACCACCTCTGCACAGATGACTCACCAAGTGACATCTCCAGACCTCCTTTCCATGCTCTGAACCCATGTATCTAACCGCCTAGTCGACATCACCACTTGGATATCTTGACATCACTCTAAACGGAAGTCCAAAACCCAAATCAGGATCTTTCCCCCAACCTAGTTCCCTTCCGGCATTCCCCATTCTCAGAAAAAGGCACCATTCCTGACTTGTAGGGAGAGGAACACCGCAGGAGGGGTTCCTGACACTTCCCTCTCCCTTACTTAAGCCAACTGGTCTCTTTCCAAGTCAAATCTCTTTCATCTCTGAAACAGTTTACAAACCAGTTCACCTGTCTCCATGTCTCTGCTCCACCCTAGCCCAAGCCTCCACCATCGCCGCCTTAGACAATGACCACAGCCCTCTGATGACCAAAACCTCCACCCCATTAGTTTGCCAGCCTGCAGCCAAAGTCATCCTTTCAAAACATAAATGAAAGCTTTTCATTGCTCTTAAAATAGAGAACGAAAGTCACAGTTCAGCCCACTGGGCTCTATATGACCAAGAATCCGTCTCCTCCAGGCCCTGTGTTTGCAGCACTCCAGGCACACTGACCTTCCAGTTGCTCAAACACACCATGCTCTCTCCTGCCACAAGACCTTTGCCCATGCTGTTCCGTCCATCTCCATGCCCTTCACCAATTATCACCTGGCGGGCATTCTCTTCTTTCAATCACAGCCTATAAGGAAGCCTTCCCTGACTTCTGGCCACATCAAATCCCTTGTTTGTTCACTTGTCTCCTAGCCTCACTGTCTCCATCAGCTTTCAGAGTCATCATTTTACATGCACTTATCTTACTCTTTAATTCATTCCATCCTCCCCACAATAAACTCTAGGAGTGCAGGACTAATGTCTGATCTGGCCCACCACTGTGTCCCCAGAGCCAACCCAGTGCTGGGCACAAAGGAAACCCTTTGTGTTTACTTAGTAATTAATGAATGACCTTTCTCCCCCCTAGCCTGCCTTTCTCTATTGCGCTCTCATTTATGTTCAAGTTTGATGCCTGAAAGTCATCTTTGATAATCCTTTCTTTTTGGATCTTTAAACGTCCTTCTTCCTCACCCTCACATCTTGTCTACCAACAAATCTTGAGGATTCTCCCCACTAAATCTCTCCCAGATGTGACCATCTCTAGTACCTGAGTTTAAGCCACCATCTTTCCTTATGTAAACCCCCACCCCAGCCTCTTACCTAGAATCCCAATCCTCCATCCTGCAACCCACCAACTCATACCTCTGCCTGAAATGCTCTGATGGCTTCCCCTGGCCCGCAGGATGAAGGATGCTCTCGTCACGGCATGTGAAACACAGCAGGATCTGGCCCCTGCCTCCTTCTCCTGCCAATTCTTGCCACTTTGTCTCCGGCTTACTGCTGTCACCCCACTGGACTTCTCAGGGGTCCTGTCTCTCAGCTGTTCTGTCTGCTTGGATCATTTTTCCATTCCCCTTCCATTAAATGCTACTCATTCTTCAAGTCTCAGACTAGAGGAAATCTTGCCCAAACCCCTCAAGAAGACCAAGAACAACAACAATAATAATAGCTGATATTCACCGTGTGCTCGCTAAGGGCAAGCAGGACTCAGAACTCTGCAGTGACGACTCAGCTCATCTTCACCATCAGCTATGATTATGCCGGCACAAAGAAGTTGAATGACTTGTCCAAGGTCGCATTAGATAGTAACTAGCAAACCTGGCTGATGTAATGAACTTGGGCTACAGCCCCCAAATTCCCGAGCACTGTGAACGCTGCCATCTCCCTCTACTCCCAGAGCGTCCTGTATTCCCCCTTCAGTAGCTACTGTCACATGTGCGCGTCCTTGTTCATGGCCTGTTCTCCCCACCAGACTGCCCACTCCCTGAGGGCAGGAACCATGTCTGTCTAACTGGAGGCTTTACCTCTAGCACCAGGCATTACTGCTTTTTCAGCTGAATGTCACACTCTAAAACGCCACAGTGCCCAGCTCCAGGTCACCCACTCCAGAGGAGGGCTCCGGTAAACCCTTCATAAATGTCATACAATGGCGTACCAGACACACACACGTGAGGATTCATGGGGAAATTGCCCCACCACTGGTTCTGCTGACTACTGCCAGATGGGGCTCCTCCACATGCCCCTTGACCACCAAGGGTCACAGCCACTCAGCCTTGGCAAGGGGACAGCAAGATCCATCATCCACGAGTCTGGGAGTGATGGCAGAAAAGCTCTGGGGCCAGGCTGGACCAGCGTAGGGCTCCCCCTGCTGGTTTCCTTCCACGTTCGTGGCGCCCTCTTCCCAGGCACAGCCCAGGAGACACTCACCAGCCACGAGAAGAAGCCAGCTGATTTGTCCTGGGTGGAGATCTGCCCCTCATAGGGACCGAAGATGTGGCCCTTGGGGATGACCTCATTTATGCATCGCACGTCATTCTCCCCACTGGCTTCCTTGACCACCTCCATGCCCTGGGGGATGGTGAGGGCGGCCCGGTCTGGGATGCCCACAGGCACCGGCGTGTCAGACACAAACACCGGGGGACCGTGGTTCGGGCACTCATCCACAAAGTACTCCTGGCAGGACTCGCAGACTGGAGGGATGGAAAGAGGAAAGAGAGCCTCAGTTGCTGCAGAGAGGAAAGACCCCCACGGAGGTGGCTGAGGGGCTGATGGGACGCCTACCCTGAGGACAGCATCGGGCAGTAGAAAGCACACAGCAGGGGACTCAGGAGTCCCAGCCCTGGCTCCATCCCAGCCAGCCACAGGCCCCTGAGTCTTCTTCAGTAGCCAATAACCCACTATCTTCCGTGAGGGCTCAAAGGACATGTCTGCCAACGCTAAGGAAGCCAGTAGCTCCCTTTGTTTCAAATTTGAAAAAACAGAAGAAAGACCATGACTGGAGTCAGATGGGTCTGGCATCTGTAGGGGAATTTAACCCTCACCGAGCCTCAGTGTCCTCCCCTGGAAAATGGGACCAAATAATAGACACCTCGGTGGCTGATTGTGAGGATGAACTGAGGTCTGGACCTGTGTCTGGTACATCATAGGTGAAGGCATGTCATGACTATTATCACTGCTGATTCCCTAACCAGGGGTGGGGTGGGGGGTGGGGGTGAAGGGCAGAGTAGCCAAGAATAGCCCCAAGCTCCACTTACACCAGAAGTCCACTTGCTGGAAGCTTTTGGGCATGATGAGGTCACGCTTCCCCTTCAGTTTCTTGGGCTCCACTTCCATGGCCGATGGGTCTGATCTCCTAGAGCTGGCCAGGACAGGGGCCAGTAAAGAAAGCAAAGAAGCCATCAGAGTGAGAGGCTGGTGGGCGGAGAAGCCAAGGACTTGGCCAGGAGGCTCTGGGGCTTCGGGGCAGGTGGAGGAAGCCCAGCCAGGCTGCTCGTTCATTTGGTGCAGGAGGTAGTGGAAAGGCAGGAGTCCAGAGGCTCAGGCCTTCTTGGGCCACTGCTTGGGTTTTTCTAGAGCCTGCGCTCACCTCTGGTCCCAGGAGCTGCCCAAAGCAGGGGAAGAAGATGAGCAAAGAGGAAGGTCTCGCCTCAGGGTCTCCAATCAACCCAGCCCAGTGATGCCCCCCTTCTCCCTCTCCTGTCCCCCAATAGGGGCCTCACCAGGGTTGGCCATACTCCTGGTCGCGAAGTGGTGAGCAGACCTCTGTCTTCACCACCGTCACCATCTCCCCCACGGCCGCCTTGGTCTGCGCCAAGCACTCCTTCATGTTCTCAGTCATTCTGTCCTGGGGACGCGAAGGCGGGACCAGCACAGGAAGAGGATCAAAGAGACAGGGGAAGAGGGGTGAGTGGCGGAGAGGGCAAGCGGGGGTCCCGTGGAGTCTGGTTACCCTCCCTGCCATCCCCAGAGGAAGCGCTTGAGAACACAGACAACAAAAACAGCTGTAGCCCGGCCAAGAGGAAATGCCATTTCTATCCCAGGCTGGTCCTGGGGACGACTGGAGCCACCAGCCCCATGGGGTCAGGGGCCGGGAGGAGCTCAGGCCAGGAGGCAGAGCTGGGAAGCACAGCCTGGATCCCAAGACCAAAGGGCAAAATGTAGGAGGGACCCACAGGAGCCTAGGCACAAAACTGCAATGGGGAGCAGGGGAGGGATCCACAAAGGTCCCGCTGGGGCCAAGGGGTGCAGGCAGATGAAATGAGCCCGGCGCTCCTGGCAGCTCAGCCCCTCACCCAGGGGCGGCCAGGGAATGCTGCCAGGCTCGCTTTGCCAGCTCAGAGCAGGTACAGGCGGGGCCTGGGGGTCCTCGTGTGGGCCGGCCCTGACTCCAAGCCCCACCCAGCTCTCTCTAGGGGAGTCTCCCTAGTCCGCAGCTTACCGCCCTCCTCCACCACCGCGCCGGGCTTCAGCCCCTCCCTTGGCACCCCAGGGTCCTCATGCCAAGCCCCGGGACACTCTTCAGGCCAGGACAGCGCTCAGCTCGGGCTGGAGCGCGCTCGGCCCCGGGACTGGGCGAGCAGCGTGTGTGACTCACTACCCGGGGCCCCGCTGGCCACACCCCTGCTCCTCGGCTAATCAGCCCCCTGCTCCCCACCGGGGCCCCAAAGCCGCCGGCAGCGGGGAGGGGTGTGGGGAAACGTGACGGCCTGCCCCCTCCTCCGAGCCGGCGGGGACTGGGGGCGCGCGGAGGGGGGCGGGGGCGGCCCGGGCCGGGCCAAGCCGCCCCCGCCACAGCCCTCCCCCGGGCCGCCCTAGCCCCGGGGGCCCGGGGGTCGTCGCGGCCTCGTGTCCGGCGGGGAAAGTGTGAGATCCCGCGAGCGGGCCGGGGCGGCGCACGGGTCTGGCGCAGGGGCGGCGCGGGGGGCCGGGGAGGGCGCGGGCTCGCTCTCTCCCTCTCACCAACCTTCCCGGCGGGGCGCTCCCTGCCCTGCCTGGCCCGGCCCGGCCCGGCCCGGCCCTGCCCAGCGCCCGCCCCCCGCCCGCCAGGCCCGGCATTCCTTGCGGGGGCATGTGGCTTCTTGCCGGCCCCGGGGGCACGCAGTTGGCTGGCGGCCGGGAGGGGGGCGCGCGGGGAGCGGGAGGAAGCGGGCGCCCGGGAGGGGCCCCCCGCCTGGGAGGAATTCCAGCCCCTCCCGCGGGGCTCAGCCCCCACGCGGGCCGGGGGGCGCCAGGCGGGCGTCTGGTGAGGAAGATAGCGCGGGGGAGGCTGGGCCCCGCGGCCCACCGAGCGCCCTCCCAGCCTCTGCAGCCCACTGGGCTCCGTGGCGGCGTGGCCAGAGGGACGCCGGCCACCCAAGTCTCCGGCCACCCACCGCACGCACGCCCCTTTCCCCACCTGTGCGGCCTAGGGTGAGGAGCCGCATCTGCCAGGGGCCGCACGCTTGATGCTTAGCTGACCTCACAGCCCACAGAAAGGTCCCCAGCCACCCATGAGGGGGCAGGGGTTGGGAGGTCACCGAGCCAGGAACCTAGTGCTGGAAGATGTCAAGTGACTCGCTCAAGGTCACACAGTCCATTCTTGGTGAAGTCTGGACTGGAGCCTGGGGCCTTCTGAGTAAATTGGAAACAGGAGAACCCCTGTTGCAAGCGTTTTTGATTCAGGGCTGGTTCACCTCCCTGCCACACCCTTAGCCGTCTTCTTCCAGAAGGATGGCTGGACTCACCCTTGGGTCCTTAGGTGGGTTCAGGCCTCAGCCCACAGGTCCAGATGGGGGCAAGACCGAATGGATTTGTAAAGGCTCACTGAACACCCCTGCCCTGAGTAGCACTTCTCACCTGGATGGACAACATTCACACACAACACATCCTGAGGCAGTTAGTCTAGAGGTTAGCAGCCTGGGCACCCAGATCCCACTGCCTGTGTTCAAGCCCCACTGATTGACTATGCGACCCTGGGCAGGTGTTAAGGACTGAAAGTTTGTGTATGCCCCATCAAAATAAATAAATAAATAAATAAATAAATAAATAAATAAATAAATAAATAAATAAATAAATTCCTATGTTAAGCCCTAACCCTCAATGTTTCTGTATTTGGAGACCGGGCCTGTGAGGAGGTGATAAAGGTTAAATGAGGTCATAAGAGTAGGGCCCTAATCCAATAGGTCTGGTGCCCTTTAAGAAGGGGAAGAGACATCAGGGCGCTCTGTCAGGTGAGGACAGTAGGAAGGCAACAATCTGCAAGCCTGGAAGAGAGCCTTCACTGGAAACCAAATTAGCCAGCACCTTGATCTTGGACTTCCCAGTCTCCTAAACTGTGAGAAATAATGTCTATTGTTTAAGCCACCCAGTCTATGGCATTTTGTTATGACAGCCTGAGCTGACTAAGACAGCAGTTTTCTAACTTCTTCTGTTTCTTCATCAGGGAAATGGTGGCAAATATTAGATTCTATCACAGACATTGCTGTATTAAACGGACAGAGATGAGTTTGGAGAGAACTCGGCACAGTCCTTGTATCCACTGAAGAAAGCTCATCAGGAAGGTGGGGATGAGTGACATCATTAAGGAGTGGTTTTGAATTCTCACCATTGGATTTGATTTAAGTCAGTCATTTGCAAACTCTGGGACTATATTAGGAACTGACTGCTTGGGACCATTTCACATGGAGCTCTCGTGCTCTGGCCCCTCTGCCTTCCCCCGGCTCCACCTGTATGCCATGCTCCATCCCACCAGGGGCCTGTGAATTTGCTGTGTACTCCACCTACAGCACACCTGGAAAACTCCTACCCATCCTTCAGCCCTCACTGCCCCTCCATACCCTCTTTAGCCCCATGTCCCTCTCCTCATGTCACCCTTAGAACAGTCTTTTGTTAGCATGATTACTTGATTAATGTCTGTTTCCCATAAGAGATCATGAGCTCCCCAAGGACAGAGTGCAGGCGTTTCTGTTCACCACGGACTGGCCAGCCCTTGCAACAGTTCCTGGCATCAGGGCAGAACTAGTAAAAGACTAGCCAGGTACCAGGCATAAACTTTGAAGTTGGTACCCGCTCTCCAGGTCATGCCCTTGCAGGACTGGCACCTGAGACTGAAGGCCTCCTTAAATTTTGCACTCCAGGTGACTCGCTTGCCTTACCCTGGGCTCATCCTTGCCTAGCACATGGCATATTCTCAATAGATATTTGCCAAGTAAATTAATGAACAAATGACCCATGTTGTAACTCACTGCCCCCCCCCCCCCCGCTAATATGTCCTTCTGGCCTCATTGAGAATCTCAACTCGAAAAGAGAACTCAGAGGGGGAGACAGGGTGGGAGGGTTATTGTTCAGAATTCTTTTCTTGGGGCGCTCTCTCATGACCTCTGCCAGGCAGGGTAGGTGAGGTTGGCATTGAGAAGCAGTGAGAGGGTGATGGAATTAGACTCCTGAGGCCTGGAGCCTGAATTTGATAATAAGCGTAAAGTCTAAACTGTGTGACCACGGGCACATGACTTCAACTCTCTAGGCCTTAGTGTCTTCTTTGGTAAAAAGGAAAGAATCAAAATCGCTCCAGAGAAATCAATGAGACAAAGGCTGGGTCAAGGCCTTGAAAAGAGCCAAGTGCTACAGTTTGTAAGGGATATTAATAGTAAACTGGCTGCCAGAGGCAAGGGGGTGAGCAGGAAGAGAGATGAGAGAGGGGTTGGAGGGAAGAGAGACCAAAGAGGGGGGAAAGAAAGGAGGGAGCAGTGGGCAATAGTAAGAGAATAAAGGCTGAAGGGGAAGAGAGTGAGGAGAGGAAATCAGAGAGAAAAAAAGAAGGTGGGAAGGGACAAGGAGACTGAGAGACAGAGAGAGAGATGAGGGAGAAGGCACTCAGACATTTTTCTAAGTCTTAAATGGTCCTGCAAAAACCATCTCCTTATGAGAAAAGGATTCATTTGAATCTCAAAATAGAGATGTCTATTGGCTACTTCCTTTCATGTCTTATTTTTCCTTTACATCCCATCTTTGTTATGTAAAAAAAAATTGTGATAATTTATAACATAAACCCATACTCAACAGGACATTTGAGCAATCAGAGACTTCAGGAAGAAAGAATGATGCCAATTAAATCCAGATTCTGTTGCAAGATAGTAATCTAGCATTCCATTCAGTTCTGAGCCTCCTGGCAGCTAAAGCAAAAAGGGAAACACGATGGGTTACAAGGTATTCATTATTTGACACCTGTTTATTGACTGCACAGTTAAGTTCTTGCCATTCTTGGAGGGGTCCAGCTGCCTGGAGAACCAGAATCGAGCATGACTGATGTGCATTATGACTCCCTTCTGTGTCTGCGATCAAGGCCATGGGGACAGGGAGGGAGAAGATAGGATGTGGCAGAATGAACTTCCATTTAGGAAGACAGAGAAAACAGAGGCTTGTGTCCTTCACTGGGTCCATCTCAACAGGCACTGTCAGGCCTGAGCCAGGTGAAGCTCCAGGAACTGTTTCTGCAGGCAGCTCTGGCCCTGCTTGCCCAGAGAGGGGCTTGGGGGAGGGGTGGTCGGCAGGCCTCCTGGAGGACTCCAAGCTGCTGGCAATGCTCCCTCTCAGCTGGCTCCTCTGAGTCTGCACGCGCAGAGATTAGGCATGTTGCAAACCCGGCAGTGAGATGCAGACCAAAGAGGAGGGGACAGAATGAAGCTCAGGAGCCTGCGGCTCTGTTTTCACCCTTGGCAGGGTGCCAGGGTCCTGGAATGCCCAGCAGCCAGTGTGGCCAGAGGACTGGGAGTCTGTACCCACTTGGGGGATCCTAGAGGCTGACATCATGAAAATCTGGCAGGTCTGCTGTTATATCCCCCACAGCATCCTCTATTGCCCCCTCGGATGACAAAGAGACAAGCAGTTAGGGGGCTGGCCCAAGTCACACACTGACCTGGGCTGGGGACCCCAAGCCCTGGGTCTCAGTCCTGGCTATGCTGTAAACTTTTTAGGTGACCCTGAGCAAGTTCCTGCCTTGCCCTGAGCCTCAGTTTCCCTTTCCTTAAAAATAAAAGGTCTAACATGGTTCTTAACAGTAAACCATGGGGGTAATGGTGGGAAAGCATAGGATTATTACAGGGAATTGTTGAATTTATATATCCAGAAAACACTGCCTATAGAAAGAATAAATTATATGCCTTGAACTTATAAGTAAGACACACTTGCAAATATATGTAGATACTTCTGTGATGAACAAAAGGTATATCAATTAAAAAAACATTACTGATTCACAGAATCCTATGTCACCATATGTTTTATTAATCAACTCATACCAGCACAGCCACTCACAAGCTATGTGACCTTAGGAAAATTCATTCACCGCTCCTACCTTGGTTTCCCCAGCTGTCCAATGGTACTGATATCAGGACTGGTATCTAGGGCTGTTTTACATAGCATAGCACCTGGCATATGATAAATATTAGTTCTCTATAAATATTAGTTCTTTTTATCATCTGTTTTATTTATTATTTTAAAGGTGTAGCACATATCAGGTGGGCATATTGGTGAAAATTTTTTGACATTAAATGAGGGCC
Organism: Camelus bactrianus; assembly: GCF_048773025.1. Lineage (NCBI taxonomy): Eukaryota > Metazoa > Chordata > Mammalia > Artiodactyla > Camelidae > Camelus > Camelus bactrianus. The sequence continues at coordinate 16,039,754 of NC_133548.1, forward strand.
TTCACAAGCAGTTAATACCCTTAATAGAGAAACACTTTTAATAAATCTATACTATAATATAGATGTTCGTCCCAGTAGAAAAAACGGAAAAGAAAATGAAAAAGCAATTTGCAAAAGAAAAAAGACAAACGGCCAATATGCTTTATGGAAAACCACAAAACTTTAATACTCAAATAAACATTAATTAAAACAAATAAATATCACTTCTCCTCTATTAAATTGGCAAAGATTAAAAATCAAGATACTAGTCAGAGTTGGCAAGAGTGTAGGGAAAATAACCCTACGTACCTTACTGGCTGGAATAGAAATCGGTGTAAACTTTCTGCAGGGCAATTTGGCAATGCATATCAAAAGCCTTGAAATGAGAAAAACCTTTGTAGGAGCAATCCTAAATCTAGGAATTCATCCTAAGGATGAAATTAAGTTGTATGCAAAGATCTACCCACAAGGCTGTCCTCTGCAACACTGAGAAACAGGAAATAACTTAAACCTCAAAAACAGGAGAGAAGCTAATACATAACATACAATGAAATATTAGACAGCAATTAACAATGCTTTAGAAGAATATTTATTGACATGGAAACACATGCTCAACAAACTGCTAAAGAAAAATGAAAGTTATGAAGGGAAAGAAGCCAATCTGAAAAGGATGCATCCTGTATGATTCCAACTCTATGACATTCTGGAAAAGGCAAAACTATGGGGACAGTAAAAAGATGTTTGGCTGCCAAGGGTTAGAAAGTGGGCAGGGTGAAGAGGCTGAGTACAGAGGATTTTAAGGGCAGTGAAACTACTGTATATGATGCTCTAATGGTGGATACATGTCATTATACATTTGTCCAAACCCATAGAATGTACACCACCAGTGAATCTTACTGTAAACTATGGACTTTGGGGGATAATGATGTCTGTGTAGGTTCGGCTGTTGTAATAAGTGTACACGCCTCTAGTGTTAACGTGTAATCAACAAATGAGTGCCTGTTGGGGTGGCCAATGGACTGGCCACATAGCTGAAGACAGATGTGTCCGAGCACACCTCCAACTCTTGGAGTCTGGGCTAGTCCTGAGACTGGTACCAGCTGTCCATCACGGGGGAGGTTGTGCATGTGTCCGGGCAGGAGGTGTATGGGAACTCTCTACTTTCCTGTGAACCTAAAACTTCTCTAAAAAATGAAGTCTTTTTTTTAATGAAAGTTGTGAAAAGACAGATACAAAATAATTCCATATAAAAATATGTATTTAGCTATATGGATTTGCACACACAAGTCTGGGAGCATACATTTTGGGATATCACTAGTGGTTAGTTGTGGGGTTTATGTTAAAGAGAGTTTCCATTTTCTTCTGTTTTGCTTAGGAGAAAAAAAGTCACTTAAAAGATTGTAAAAAAAAAAAAACCCTCTTCATACTCATTTAGTTGAGAAATTGCTAATAATTGCTTAGAAGATAATATCTAAGATTCCTCCATCTTTACTCACTTTTCATTAGACACTGCGATCTATCCAGTTATTTGGGAGGAAGGAGGAATCAAAATTAAAGACTGAATACCAGGCATGTAAGTGCCACCTGACGCATAGTGGGATGAATGAATGAATCAATCAGGCGACCAACTGAGAAATCAGGGCCCCGGATTTCTACCATGAAGCACCTCTGTTTTAATATTTATGACTCCCATTTTGTCTAGTAAACATACTGTACAAATTGTGTAACAATTCATTCATTTTCCTAGTCTTTCCAATACACACAGGTTATGTGATAACCAGGGTGAACACCCTGGTTAGTTGCTATCATTCTAAGCAAAAGCAAAGAAATCTGGCTCGCTCATTCACTTGTCCTGCTGATTACGGGGAGCTGGGTGATTTTCATTACACTTCTTTACGTTCAAAAAATAGCTCGGTGGATAGACTAGTATGCAGAAATGAGACAGAACCATAACTGCACACTGTAGTATGGATGAGTCATGAGGCTGAGAAAAGAAATGAGACCCCAAGGAGTATATGCTGTATGGTTCAATTTATATGAAGTTTAAAAAAATGAGCAGAACTATGGTAGTTAGAGGTTACTGGCTATCCTTGCAAATAACTAGGAAGGGGCAGGAAGGGGGGTCTTAGGGTGCTGGCTATGTTCTATTTCTGGATCTGGGTACTGGTCCCATGGGTGTGTTAAGTTTGTGAAAATATATTGAACTACGCTATGCATTTTTCTATATGTATTTATATGTCAATAAAAACAAAGAAAAAATCTGCAGGGGCCCTAAGGGCAAGGAACTCCCATGGGGGGAACTCCAACCCCATCCAGCCCCTGATTTTGCAGCTGGAGGAACTGGGGTCCAGCCAGTGGAAGCTCCGGCCTCAGTCACAGCAGATTAGGTTTCAGGCCTTTATCTGCACAGCAGTTTCCACTGAGCATCAGCGGGGTACTGGCCAGGGCCTGTGGAACAGTCTCTCAAGGTGGTTCCTCCTGCAGAACCTTTTAGAGGTAATATGTCAACTCCACTGTGGTAAGACTCTGATAAGGAGTTGAAAGAAGCACTTACGAGTTAAGTAGAGAAGATGGAGAAAAACAGCACCTTTTTTATGAGTTTGTTTCTTACAGTAGATACCGCTGGTGGCTTACCTGGATCCCTTTCCCCCTTTTCTCCCACTGATGGAAGCGGACTTTGTTCAGGTGCTACACTGTCCTCTCCAGACCGACGGCCCTACCCTCGGGAGAAAGCACGCAGCCATGGTGGCACGTGGCAGCCGGGTCCTGCGGAAGACCCAGCAGGAATCACCTCGGGATGCGGCTGGCAGGGCAGAGCAGAGGAAAGGTCTGCTGTAGTAATAAATGTATTTGGTCTTTGTCCCCAGTTCCTGGAACAGAGCTCCTAAAACCTTTGGAATCTCCCAACAGGAGAAACTTTTGCTATTCCTAAGGAGCCCCTTGCTGTCACACCTGAGTTTATGCTAATGAGGTGACTTAGGATGGGGCCTCTTGATAGACTTAGGATGGGCCAGAAAGACCAGGAGATTAGAGTTAGAACTTTCAGCCCCATCCACTGACCTGGAGGTAAGGTGTGGCGGGGGTGAAGACTGAACGCCATAAAAATTCTTATACAAGATTCATAGAGCTTCCTGGTTGGTGAACACATCCAGATGCTGGGAGGGTGACATGCCTGGAGGGGCCATGGGAGCTCCACGTCCCTCTCCCCAAACCTTGCTCTAGGCACTGCTTCCATCTGACTGTTCTTGAGTTGTACCCTTTATAATAACCAAAAATAGTAAAGCACTGTCCTGAGTTCTGTGAATTGTTCTAGCGAATTATAGAACCTGGGAAGGGGGTCGTGGAGACCCCAGATTAATGTTGGTCAGAAGTATGGGTGGCCCAGGACTTGTGAGTGGCATTTGAAGAGAGGACAGTCTTGAGGGAGTGGGCCCTCAACCTGTGGGATCTGTGCTAATTTCAGATAGTTAGTTTCAGTTGGTGTCAGAGAATCAGAGCATGGTTTGGTACTGGAAAACATCTCTGAGACATGGTTAAGGCATTAAATCAACTAGTCCTAAAATCTGCCCTACTCCTGCACTCCCTATTTCACTTCTTTTTACTCCAGCCAGACTAGGACAGGGTCTCTGTTACGTGCGGCCAATGCCATCCTCACTGGTACCCTGCCCTACCAACGGTGCAGGCCCCACCTACCCGCAGGTCCAGTCTGGCTGGGATCAGAACTCTGGCTATGCCTCTGTAAGGCATCCACCTCCATGGTGCCTTGGCCTACAAAGGGGCAAATGGAGGCTGCAACATTATACCCCCAGTCGCCCCACTCCCCCAAGTCCAAGATCTGACCTGAAGCTATAAACCAAGCCATCTCCCTCAGGCAGTGCTGGTGGGAGTGTAAACTGGTACCTCTAGGGAGAGCAGTTTGGCACCGGGAACCTTTCAAAAATGCACATAACCTTCGATCCTGCAATTCCATGTCTAGGAATTTTTCCAAGACACATGTGTAAGAGTATTCATTGCAGCCCTGTCTGGAATAGCAAAAGACTGGGAACAACCAACGTGTCCATCTGGATGTTGGTTAAATAAATGATAGCAAATCCATACAACAGGCAGCTGTTTCAAAAGAGGGAATAAACTCCATCCCCTGCTTCTCCTCTGCCCCTCCCATCCATTCTCCACACAGTAGTCAGGGCAAACCCTTATAACCCAAGTCAGATCAAATGGCCTGCAGTTCAAAAACCTCCATGGAGCCCCAACTCCTGCAGAGCAAACCGCAAAGATCTTCAGTGGCACTCCAGCTGGACCCAGGCTGCCCCCACTCCCTCTGGACCTCATCTCCTACCACTCCCCCTTCACTCCCACCGCAGCCACAAAGGCTGCCTTGCTCAGCCTGCTACGAGGCACGCTTCATCCTGAGACTTTGCACTGGCTGTTCCCTCTGCCTGGAATGCTCTTCCCCCAGAGATCCACAGGGCTCACTCCCTCATGGCCATCAGCCCTTTGCTCAATATCACATTCTCTGGCCACCTAGATAAAATTGCAACCCCCTGACACTTTCTACCCCTCCTTCCTTGCTTTATTTTCCTCCGGAGCACTATCACTATCAAATATATGTAGTACTTATTTATATTAGTGGCTAGCTGTGCCCCCGACTAGAATGTAAACTCCAGGAAGGCAGAGATGTGTGTCTATATAGTTCATTGCTGTATCCTCTGCCGCTAGAACAGTGCCTGGTGCAAAGTTAAGCACATGACCCAAAATCAAGGTAAAGAAGCATATGTATCATTTGAGAGGCAGCAGAGAACGGTGGTTGAGAGCATGGATTCTGGCCCTGGGCTGCCTGGGTTCAAATCCCAACTGCCTCAACCACTGTGTAATGTCCGGGGAGTGCCTTAACCCCTCTGTGCCCAGGAATGTTAATAGCACCTACACTGTAAGGCTGTTACAAGGATTAAATGAGTTAATGCTTGTTATTTACCTAGAATGGTGTCTGGCATGAAGTAAGATATATAAATGTGTGCTATATAAAATAAATGTGCCCTGTTTTAATAAAATTAAAAGGACATACACATTTATATGTGCTTACGTATGCACAGAACAGCTCTAGGCTATGACAGCTGCTGTTCCTGGGATTGAGGGCTAAGAGAGGAAAGAAACTTACTTCCCACTGAATTTTATGCCAGATGCATGCATTTCTAATTTTAAAAATAGATTAGTAATGCCTAGAAGTTAGTAACTGTTGAGGCTGGGCGACAGGTATATGGAAGTTCATTATACTCTTCTATTTTTTTTGTAGAGTAAAGAGTTTTAAAATACATATCAGTATTAATAGTTTAAAAAACAAGTCCCAGCCTATCCTGCCACTTCCCCTCCCAGCAGGCCAGCAAATGGAACACAAGGGGAGATGGCATCTGCTGATGGGGTGGGGGTAGGCGGCGGGGGGCTCCTTCCAACCACCTGCTGTCCCCATGGAAGGGGACCCTGAAGTCCAAGAAAATTCCCTGAGGCCCACCTGGCTCCAGAGTTCCCAGCACCAAGTAGACCACAGCCAAATAAGGCCGGGGGAGAAGGAGGTGTGCCTACTGAGGGCCAGGGTCAGGCTGCAAGCAGTGTAGGGTCTCTGGGCCGAGCTACCAGGGGCTCAGGGAGGCCACACTTGCAGATGTCAAAGCGGGAGGATGGGAAGGTCTTGACTGAAAGACGCCTGGCAATTTACATGCATTTAAGGATAATCAGAGACATTCTGCACTGATTGCTTGCTGAGTGCCAGGCAGAAGCTGGAGACCAGACATATCCTCTGGTGTCCCCAGCTCCTTACCTCTATGATGCTAATGCAGAAGGCAGAGAGTTTTTAAGCAGGGTGTCCCCACGTCACACCTGTGGCTCTTAAGGGGCAGGAGAAGGTGTGCTCTCAAATCTCACTGCATCCTACAGGCTGTTAGAGCTGAAAGGTTGTGCCCAGGCCTCCTGGTTCAAGCCCCTCCTTTCTAGATGAGGAAATGGAGGCCCAGAGGGGAAATGACTTGCCCAAGGCCACGCAGAGGAAGACTCTGGGAGATACAAACCCACCACCATCCAGTCTGAGCTCGGCAGCCCCTCCCCCACCCCTCTGTCCTCCCAGCCCCTCTCCACGCTGCACTTACATGTTCTTAGCTCTCTTGCCTCTGCACTCCTCCCAACACATCCATGGAGCTGAAGCCTCTACTTAGCGAGGTAGGATCCTGGTGAAACACCATGTGGCATTTTGGCCACAAGGAAAAGGGTCCCACTGTCTTCACCATGAGACTGGAGGGAAAGGGCTGCAGGTGGAGGGGCTGAGGACCATCAGGGGCCCAGTGGCCAGGCGCCAGCCTTCACTTCTCCAGCAGTCTCCTTCCCCTCCCTCCCTTCCTCCCTGCTTCATCCCGTGCCTGCCCTGCCCACTGGCTGTATATCCACCCAGTCCTCCCTGGAATTTCAGAATTAAAAGAAACCTCAAAAGTCACCTAAATCCTTGCTTCTCCAGGTGTGGTCCTCAGCAGCAGCAGGGGCCATCACGTGGCACTTGTTGGAAATGCAGAGTCCTGAGCTCCACCCCAGATCTTCCGAATCAGAGCCTGCCTTCAAACAGGAGAATCCCCAAGGGATTTGTATGCACAGTAGAGTTTGAGAAGCACTGGTCTAAACTGCAAGCGGCTGGAAGCTTCAGTATATATCATGACTGAGCACGCACAAGTACCTCTAACGGGGAAGTCACCACCAGGCAACCAGGCAACCACCCCATCTTTAGACAAGAAAGTCGTGTGTGTGTGAGTATGTGTGTGTGCATATGTGATGGAAGAGGCGGTCCCCCATGGGTCCTGAGCATCCTCTGCAGAGTTGGTCCAACTGTAAGCCTGCACCATCCTCTGACCCTGAGCCATTTCTATGGCTGGTCACATAGGTAACTAAGTAGGTCATGGCAACCACAGCATGAATAGTGTACAACTGCTTGCTGCCCAGAGCAGGGGAACTGGCTGGTTGACTGTTTGTTACAAAAGGTGCCGAGCTCTCAGCCCTAAGTTCTTCCAGTGCGGTGTAACCCACGGTCACCATCTGGGTTCATCACATCACCCCATGGGACTTGGGAGCATGGTAACCAATGCTACCATGCTGATGGTCCTGCTGTCCTGTGCTGGGAGTAATAAACCGTCTTGCTGATCTGAAGAGTCTTGGCCACGAGTAGCATCTATGCCATGAGATTGGGGTTCTTCCTTGACTATATGTGTGTGTGTAGTTGTGTCTATATGTCTGTGTGTGCCAGCAGTGGCCATGTATGAAGAAGTAATTAAATATCTTCCCCTGTACTCATGGAAAGGCTCATACATGGGGGCTCATACCATGACCTCAATCTGAGGGGATTCAAAGGGAACCTGGCCCTTCTTGAGTGCCCACCTTGTGCCAGGTGTTCCATTTTTTTTTATTATCTCACTTAATCCTCTCCACCACCCTGCAGGGTAGATATAATCTAAAACCCTTTTTACATTTGAGGAAATTGAAGCTCTACCAGCAGCTCAATCTCAAAATAGTAATGAACATAAATTATCTGGACACAGGCATTAAAGAAATAAACAAAGAGTGAGATGATTTCTGAGAAAGGTACCTGTGAATTCAAGATGATGGGGGCACTAATGATTATAATGACCATATGTCAAGCTGGTCCAAACAAATGGTGTCCTGGGACTCCTCCCACTGGCTGACAAGCTCCGCACTGAGGAGGCACTGCGGAACCCTGATGCTCCACAGGGAGGTGCACCTGGCAAGGATGGAAGGCCTTCATCCTGGTCCTCCAGGAAGGAGGCAGGAGGGATATGGACAGGGGTTTTACATGCATTATGGAGGACATCCATTCATTCACTCTTGACTTTTGTGTGCTATGGAATGCCAGGCACTGTCCTAGGTGCTGGGAACCTGGGGTGAACTAGGTCCCTGCCCTCATGAGGCTTGCAGCCGGGCTAGAACGTCTGAAGGTTTCCCTGCTAGCATCCATTCCCCTTTGTGCCACCAAGCCCCCTGGTGCCCTTGGGGAGCCCCCTTTTCAAAATGCTTCACTCTGATTGGTTGGACTAAAGACCAGACAATCAGCGCTCATACCTGTCCATTGTAGTGAATGGTGCAGGGAAGGGTAAAGGGCCCAGCCAATCATAAGCTGCAGTTTTGGGGCTTTGGAGAAGTCTGCTGGGAAGAGGAACTGCTGAAAGAATAGAACTTAAGCATGGATCTGCTGGCAGCCAGCCACTGCGCTGCCACATATAATAGCCTGCCTATGAATGGAGCCAGTACCAAAGAAAGCAGAGTAGGATAGACAGACTGAGTCCTGACGCTACTGTGTGAGCCCTGGATCCAACGGTGCCTGAAGCCATAGATGCTCCGGACTTCTCAGTTTGCTGAGCCCATAAGTTTCACTTTTGTCTAAACCTGCTTGACTTGAGTTTCTGTCTGATTGTATTTAGTCCTTTTGACAAGCTACTGAGTACAGTTTCACTTCACTTGTTTTTCAGATAGGAACTGGAGGCTCAGAGAGCTTAAGTGGCTTGAACAAGGCTGCAGAGCAGTTGTCTGGAGTCTATCCAAGTCAAAGCCCACGCCCTTTCCACTACTGCAGGGTGGCAGCCTAGTGTTGAGGGTGACAAACTGCAATCAAGGTGGGGAGCTAGGGGAGGGACTTCCATGGTGGGGAGTAAAGGGACCTTCTAGGAGAGGTGGCTCCTGAGGGATGATTAGAACAAGAACGTGTTCTAACTAGAGACAGGCCTGTAGAGAGGCAGCAGAAGCAAGGATCCACAGCTTACAAACTGGTGGTTGAGCTTTATTTTTCCAGTTTTTTCTTCTTTTTTTATTTTTGCTTTTGTTGCCAACTTTGAAGAAAAGAAGATTTCATGTCAAAATGTGGATGTTTAGCTTTTCTGACAAATCAGAAGCACTAGCAACACAGGCAGGCAGTCCCCTGTGGCAATGATCTGCTGGAGCAAGGTGGTGGTGACCCTGATCAAACGAGCAGGGCACTTACTTTCCAGATCTCCAGCCGGCCTGTGTCATTCGGGGATGTCCCCTGCCTGGGTTGGGTTTCTGAGCTTGTGGCAGAGACCAAAGAGCTGCGTAGACGCTGTCCTTTGAGAACCCTGCCTCAGGTGAGATGGGGGTGCCGGGGAGGGATCTCGCTGGGCTCCGAGCCTCTTTCCACTCTGGCTGCCCCTAAGTTCCCAGTGTCCAGAATAGTTCCCGGCAGGGAACTATTCCACAGGTGGTAAATGTTAGAAGAAAATGAGTGGGAGCTGGTTCCAGGGCCTCCTCACAGCGACCTTATCAACCTACTCTATGAGGCAGCTTGGTGTAGGAGTCAGGAACGTGAGCAATCCAGTGAGGCAGCTTGGGTACGGACTGTGGCTCCGCCACTTACAACCGTGTCCTCTGAGTAAGTTATTTCACCTTCTGTGCCTTCAGTTAGCCCTCCATAAAATGGGGGTAATAATAGTCCAAGAGGGTCGCTGGGAGCCAAGTGGTAAGCTGTCAGTAAATAACTATTGGCCTGAGCTCTTCCACCCATTCACTGACCTTAGAGAAATTCCTTCCCTTCTCTGAGCCTCAGCTCACCCAAGGCGGTTAGGTTTGATTCTCTGCTAGAACCTTCCAGCTCTGGTATTCTGTGCTAGGAAAATTCAGCATTCCTGCAAACTCTCAGAGCTGGACCACAAAGCAGCACCCCAGCAGGTCACAGGGGTCTCTCTGCTGAAGCACTACCATCACTGAGGTCACCACAGACCCAAAGGTCCATCATAGTAAAACCATTTCGTTCCAAATTCCTTTGGACCGGCTGAGGCTCATTTACTCCAAATTATAACCCGGAGGCCCAGGAACACAGCTGGAAGGAGCTGGCCCTCAGGGGCCCCTCTGGGGATCCCTGGGTGTCCTGTCCTCGCTTCTGAGAGCACGCAAGCGGGGCTTACCACGGGCGTTTCGCTGCGGCTGGCGCCCGGGCATCCAGCTGGCAGAGCCATTTCCATCTCTCTCACACGCCCCCGGATGGGAAATGATTCATGAAAACCAAGAAGGTAAAATTAGCCCAAAGGCTGCCGAGTAATTTATGCAGCCAACAGCCCCAGGAGGGAGGGAAGGGCCCTGCTGCCAGCTCCGTGTGGCCTCCTGGGGGCTGGTGGAGGCCAGCCTGGCCGTCAGGAGCCTCTGCCTCTGGGGTCTTCTATTTCTGGACTCAGCCTCCAGGACTGTTGGCAAGGCTTCCGGAGCTTTCTCTGACCCTTGCCCCACCCACTCAACAGATCCGCAAATGCCACTGGGAGCCGGCTAAGTGTCAGTGGATCACTGGGAAGACACACACGCATTTCATCCTCACTTCGACCTTAGGGAGAAAGTTTCACCTCCTCTGTTTTATAGGTGAGGAAACTGAGGCTCAGAGAGGCCAAATGGGTGGCCAAAGGGTAAGTGGCAAAGCTTGAATTCAAACCCGATCTCGTGACCTCCAAAAGTGGTGCTTCCCCAGACACAGGGTGCTGTATGCCCAACCCTGAGTTCTCAGGCTGGGGCAAGGGGGGCGGACCCGGCGGGGTTCCCTGGCAAGTCCCACCACGCCCTGTCATGTGTTTCTCACAGTCTCCGGACTGTCTAGGATCAGAACCTTGTCCTCGACTCCAAACCCAGTTGTTTCAACTGGCAAGGTGGAGAGTCCCCAGTATCCCAGTTTCTTCAAAAGGGTTTGAAAAAAATGCTAGTCTGGGTCCCGAGGCATAAATCATACCCCTAAAAAGGAGGGAAAGAACAACAGGTATCAGCAAGCCCCATGGTCCCACTTCATGGGGCCGTACACCAAGGTCCAGAGAGGGGAAGGAACTTACTCAAGGCCGCACAGCAGAGCCTGGGATGGAACTGCATCTCCTGAGTCCTGCTGCAGAGAACCTACTGTCAGAGCTGTTCAAAAAGAGAGCAAATCTGAATTGGGGGTGGGGGGGATTCCCTGCACACAGGGGTAGCTGAGGTGGGAGTCACCCAAGACGTCCAGGGGCCCTTGATCTGGTTCTGCCCCAGGCATCTGGCCCACTTTTGGAACCAGTGAGCAACTGGAGAGGGCTTCTCACCAGGCAGTAGGTGAGGCCGTCTCGAATCCCGTTCCACACCTGTGGGAACTGGGGTGAGTCACTTTGCCTCCCCAAGCCTGGAGGAAAGATGGACGTGGGAAATTGACAAGAAAGCGTGTGTGTGTGAACCACCCAGCAGGCTGTGAGTGTCCCAGAGGAATGCAGGGGTCCTGTATGAACTCGGTCACAGTGCTCACCCTCACCCCCTCTGGCCCCTGGCTCTGCCCAGAGGAAATCCAAGGCCAGCCATGAGTGACACCCCTCACCTACCCACGCAGAGAACTTGCCTCTGTCCCCCAGGGCGGGCAGCTGTGCGCCAGTGAGACAGCTCAGAGCAGCACCACCCATTCCCAGGACGGTTCAGAGCAGCTCAGAGGCACTGTCTCCCCAGAGTGACCGCAGGTGCCGTGGCCCGGTCCTGAGCTCAGCACTTTCAAATATCACCGCCCTGGACCCTCCCAACAACACTGGAGAAAAGGTAACTGGGTACTCATTTTAGGGACATACAGAGAAGCTGAGTCACTTGTCCAAAATCTCACATCCAGTCACACAATTATTCACTTGACAAACATGAACCAAGTGCCCGCCGTGCGTCAGGCGCTGTCCCAGGATGAGACAGCTGTGTTGTGGCCCTCCTGGCCACGAGAGGCATTGTAGTGGTTCACTGGCAACCTCCAGCCACTCTTTCGGGATTCACATCCCAGCTTCAACCCCCTATGACCTTGGGAAGTCACCTCTCTGGGCCTCGGTTTCCTCAGTAAATGGAGAATAATAATGGTTTATACCAGGAGGTAATTCTGAGGATTAAGTGAAGTATTACAGGTTACAACTTAGACTAGCACCTGGCACACAGTAAGTGCTCAGTAAACATGGATAGTTATTGTTGAACCAGGACGCAAGCTCACGTCCCTCCAACCCCAACACCCACGCTTTTAACTCTAAGCTAGGCTGGCTCAGTTTCTTGGGTGTGACCCAGTAGCACGGCCGGTGAGGGTCTATGTCTTTATCAGGAAGTGGGTTCGAGTCTCCTTTCTGCTGGCCGCCAGTTCAGCCCAGCCCAGCCCCTGGGCCTTCCTGAGCCTCTCTTTCTCCACTGTTAACATGGCCCCATGATGGCTGCTCTCCTGCCTCCCTGGAGAAGTACCCAGAGTCCCCAGTGTTGCTGCAGGCCCCTGCCCACACCACAGGACAGGCCCAGAGAGCAAGGCCAGCTGAAGCAGCCACACTCTGCCCTCCGCCACCTCTGGCTACTAAGAGGGTTTGTGTTTAGTGCTGGGGACGGGCAGGGCCCCAGGCCAGCCACCGTGCTTCTTGCCTTTCAGGAAATAATCCCAGCCCTCTGTGCTCACTCACCACAGATGCCACTGACCAGAGGGCAAGAGGTCAAGCAGGGCTGCCCCGCTGGGCACTTTCTGCCAAGACTATCATGTTGGGTAGCCTTGCGTAAAAGAACTGAACGAGGAGCCAGACAGCACAGGTATATTCCCAACCCTGCCAGAGGTTAACTGTGTGGCTTTGGGAAAGTCACTTAATGTCTCTGGGCCTCAGTTTCCACATCTGTGAAACGGCCTTGACAAGGCTGTCTACTTCACCAGGTGGCCGTGCAGAGCCAGTAAGATGGTGACATAAAGGTGGTTTAGAACCTGAAAGGGGTTGGGGGGATGGAGGTGTGAGAGAAAGAGCCAAGGGGCCACCCTTTCCAGCAGCACTACCCATACAGTCACCTGCAGAGATTCGTCCCAGGGGCTGAAAGGTAAACCCAGGCCTGGACCAGCCAGTGTGGCCCAGAGGGGCCCCTGGGATCTCAGGGGAGAGGTTGGCCCCATGCTGCTTGCTTCTCCTGCCCACCACACAGTCCAAGGGAGATCAAATCCCCGGCCACAACAGGTCCCATTGAGAGCTGGTAAATCTGCTCAAGGTGTGGGTTACGTTACCAGGTTCCTGGCCACCACCACCAAGCAAAGGGTCAGGCTGACCTCCTTCCCTCCCTGTAGGCCCCGATCCAGAACCTGCAGGGCCAAGCCGGGCAGAAATCTGATCACCCACTGCATTCCCAGGCAGCAGTCTCCTCTGGGAAATCAGTGGACAGTAGGATGAAGCCATTGTAAAGGCTGGAGCCATCCTGGGTTGCCCACAGAGGTGTGTCTGGAGCTAATGCAATCGAGAGACCCCAGGATAATATTATTAGGATGTTACAAGGTGCTTGGCGCAGCATTTTGCACTTTGTGTGTGTTATCTTACTTGGTTCTCAGAGAAGCTCTATGATAGAGATGTTACTGTTATGTCTGTTTTACAAAGGATGAAACTAGGCACAGAGAGGTTAAGTCGAGTTCCCAGAAACACCAGGATTTGAAGCAAGGCATTTGGACTCCAGATTCCACTTAAGCAGCCACCCAAGAGTGGAGTTATTCAGAAACACGCCTTCTGAGTATGGGGGGAAAAACCTAAGTGTGAAAGGGAAAAGGCTGCAGGGGCCATGGCCACTGTTTCCAGGTCTCTGGGGACAGGGAGGGGGCAGGGGGCCGGAAGCAGACTTTCCCCCTGGCTAAAAAGAGATTCAGGAATACTCAGGGACCCACAGGGGGACATTTGGTTCTCTGCAAAGTCTCAGTGGATAGATGTTAAATACTGCACAATACTTCTTTAAAAATGCAACAGGCTCCCATAACCCAGCAGTAGCTACTCTAAATATGACCAAGGAGACAAAGCAATAAAATCAGAAGTAACCTGAATGTCCAGCGGTAGGAGACTAGCTAAATAAGTGATGGCCCTCTCCACTGATACATACACTCATTTCAAAAAAAAAAAAAAGAAGGAAAAGAAAAGAAAACAATTGTGGTAAACTCACTATGTAAAACTATGACTAGATTTCCTAGATCCAATGCTAAGTGAGAAAAACAATATGCAGAATGAAACCATTTGTTTAAACACACACATGCGTGCGTGCACATACACACACACACACACACACACACACACACACACAATAATGGTGCATATTCCTGTAGGTTCTGTGTGCAATATGTAGACAAAGGCCTATAAGGTTATTACCAAAGTAATAACAGTGATGATTAACCTTGCAGAGGAGGCTGGAATGTTGTGGTTCTCAAGAAAGAAAATATTTCACCTTTTAAATAATATATGTTATTTTACAGCAAAGATGTATCTGTATATTCCTTACATAGTTAAAACTTAGCAAAACAGCATTAAAAAGACACAGTGAGCTGTCTTGGGGACAGGGAGCTGCTGGTCTCTGGAAGTGTGCAGGCATCTGCATTGGGGTGGAGGGATGTACTGTGAGGGGGTGGGTCTGGCCTTTTTGAACCTCAGAGCCTCATCAGGAGAGTGGGAGCAAAGCCCTCCTGTCCCCACCCACCATGAGTGGCTGTAAGGAGCACAGAGCACCAGGCCCTGCAGGAGGGACAGGCCAGGAGTTGTGGTCCCTCAGTGACCCAGTCGGAGGCACGCAGGTCAGCTACTGAGAGTCTGCCTCCCGCAGTCCAGCTCTCCCTCTCCCCTTCCCCCAGTAATTCCTAGCCCCAGCCCTGGGTCCAAGCAGCCCCCATGCCCCTGGCCAGCATGCCTGGCCTCAGCCTCAGACTCCCAGGATGGGGGCCGCGCCTTTGGGAAGACCTCACACTGGGGACAAGAATTCAGGAAGGAAGGAGGAGGAAGTAGATGTGAAACGCTTATAGGGCTGACTGCCTCTGACTGTGACACTGAACCCAGATGACAGCCCAGGCCACACAGTGAGCCCTAATTCCCAACAGGCTGAGCCTCAGCCCCAGCCAGACCCCAAGCCCTACTCAGGCACTGGCTCCTGACAATATAACCAGTGAAGATCCATGAAGCTCTGAGTTTCAAGACAGCTTTGGAGTCAAGAAGAGAGCCAAGAGATATGGGTCTGGGACCCAGCTCTGCTTCTGACTTCCTATAAGCCCTTGACAAAGTCACTGACCCCCATGGAGCCTCAAATCCCTTATCTGCAAAACGGGCTCACAGGATCTACCTCCCAAGCCTGCTGTGTTGATGAAGTGAGATATTGTCCACTTAGCCCCTTTGTGAGCCACACAGAGTCCCACAAAACACAAGGCCCCATCTGTGCCATGGACACAGGGCACTGAGAAAAGGAGATGGCAACATCTGAACGTGCTACAAGTGTGGGAGCCCAGGGGCAGCCAGAAAGGAGCCCGTCGCTGGCCCCAGGCAGGGACCAGGAAGCAGCAGAGGGATTCTCCAGGAGAGAAGGGCGCAGGAGGAGACAGGAGTGAGTCCGAAAGGGCGGTGGAGCCCTTCTTGGCCACTGTCCCAGGCTGAGGGTCAGGGTGCTCTGGGAGGGCAGGGAGCCACTGGCAGGTGCCAGGGAGGAGTCTGGTTTCTACCTGAATCTGGGGGAGTGGGCCCCTGGGAGCCGGGCCAGCGAGTCCTCGCCTCACCGCTGGCCCAGGGAGCCAGGGCAGACAGACAGAGCTACAAGGGCAATCAAGGGAGAGGAAGAGCAAAGTTCAGCCACTGCCAGAAGCTGAGACAGGCTGCGGCCAGCAAAGGGCAGGCCTGGGAGGACTCCACCTGGGAGGCAAAGCGGCTTGGGCCATGCAGAGCAGGCTCGAGGGCCAGCGAGGAGAGGGGAGGGCCCCGGAGAAGCAAGGGTGGAAATCCTGGGCTCTGGTTCGGGGTGGGCAGCGGGACAAAGCCTGAGGTGGGTCCAGCTGCCCCAGAGCTGCCCAGGCCTCCCTCCCCCACTGCCAGGGCTTTGGCAATACTGAGCCCAACACGGGACCAGCCCACGGGACAGGGAGCCAGGGGGTCCGAGGACTCAAGCCACGAGCCTCCAAGCAAGATCAACGACAGCATCCCAATGACTCCCGCGAACGCCTGCCCAGCCCCATCCCGCAGGATCCCCGGCAGCTGGACTCCCCGCTGAATGGCAGCCAGACAGCCCAGCCTGCTGTGGGGCCCAGCTGACAGGGAGCTGCAAGGAGGGAGCCAGAGACTGGGCCACCCTGAACAGGGCCCCGAGGAGGATGGTGTAGGTGGGGCTGGCAGGAGAGGCGCTTCCCACAGCTCCCTCCTAGGCAGGCCGCTATGCTCCCCGTGGACTTGTGGCCACACGTAGGCCCAGGTGCACTGTGGTCTGTTCCCAGGGACCCCAGAACAGGGCAGGTCACCTCCTTTTGGGACAGGAAGCTGCGCCAGAGCTGAGTCTGCCCTGACACACGCTCTCTGCTCCCTTGAGCTGGCCCAGGTTGGGACACCAACTGTTCCACACCAAGTGCCACAAATGCAGGCCTTGCCCATCACAGGGTTCGTGCAGGAAGCAACTTCAGGCCCCCGTTGACTGCTTACCTCCTAAATGGACACCACACCATCACACACCAGGCTCCTGGTGCCTGGCCAACACCCCAAACTCAGCCTCAGACTACAGGCCTCCCACCCACACTCCCAAGCATGGCTCTGGACTCCTAGGGCGCGGCCGGCACAGCCCCTGTGAGATCACAGCACTGGCAGCTTAGGGCAGTGGGGACAAGAGCATTCTGCCTTGGCCATCCAACCACATCAGATGCCAACCACTGAACAGAACAGCCTGGGAAGCCCTGCTGCTCACGCTGAAGAACTGCCTGCCTGTCCAGCCAGGACTGACTCCCAGGGCAGCCAGGCACCTACAGAACTATGGGGTCTGCCTACCAGCAACTCACTGCACTGGGGACCAGGGAGCAGCCTTCCTCAAGGCTGAAGACTAAAAGGAAGCCCCCTAATGGCCCTTTCAGTCCTGTAAAGCACCTACTCAGCCCGGATCTCATCTCCCACCTCAGGACCTCTGCCACCAGGACAGTCTTCAGCTCTCAGATCCTTAGCCTGGTATTTGAGGCCTCCCTGGTCTGGCCCTAACCTGCCTCTCCAGGGCCATTCTGCCATCTCTTCTCCAAACACCCTGATCACCTGCCCTTCCCTGAACCATCAGATCCTCACGTTGCCTGCCTTTGCACATACTGTTCCCAGTGCCTAAAATGTTCTTCCTTCTTCCTCCACCTGGCAAACTCCTACTTCTCCTTCAAGGCCCAGCTGGACGTCACTTCTGGGAAGCCTGATCACACTCTCCCACCCCCACCGCCAAGGAAGAACACTTGCTCCCGTCCCCACCGAGTCCCTGAGCAGCAAGGCACTGCCTACCTTCAATCACAGTTAGGATCTGGGCCAGAGCTGCTCAAACTATTTGTGGTAAAGAGATTTGTTTTTTTAAAGTTTTCCAGTCTGTTGCCAACTGACGCTTTTGTTAATTACAATATAAAATGACGCTGCAGTGTCAGTGAGTTTCTCAACAGTTCTCTGTGTCTGTACATGTCTCGCTGCAGACCAGTCACACAGAGATCACAGATGGGCAATGGTCGGCAGACCACCCTCTCCATGGCACTGTTGGGGCCCTGCCCCTGGTTTTCCCAGAGGGACCTATGTGGAGGGCCCATCACATTAGGTTTATATTTGGACCTCCAGAGCCCAAGGGGGCACTCTGTGAACATCAGCTGAACCAAGTATTGGATGGGAGGGTCCCAACAGCCCTGTAACAGGGGCAGTACCTGTGCTAGGCATCTCCATTTCACAGATGAGCACATAGGAGCACAGAGAGGGTGACTGGCCTGATTTGACAGCTGGCCCACGCTGAACTTTTCCGAACTGCCCAGCACCACAGGGGTGGATATTTGGAACCTGCAACCCTCCAGTCCACTCTCACTCCCAGCACAGGCTCCTGACAGCATTTCCCACTGCAGTAACAGTGAGGCAGCCCCATGCAGGAGTGAAGAGCTCACTCTCCAGACTCAGACCAGACCTGGGCTCAAATCCTGGCTCAGCCTTTCATAGCTGTATGGCCTTGGGTAAGTCATCTGACTTCTCTGGGCCTCAATTTCTCCTCTATTAACTGAGACTAATAACACGAGTTGGGCAGCAGGCTTCAGGCTGAGTCTATGCAGACCTATAGGTCTCATTCAGGTTTGGCTAATACTGATGTTTATGAAACACCTGGCATCACCCAGTCTGAAACTCCGACCTGGACCTTCCCTTTCTGCTCACCCTCCCCACAAGACCCAACATCTTCTCTTCAGGGTAAATTCTTCGCTGGCTGCTGAGTTTGCTGATTTCCTGGAAGATCTCACGGCCCTGCCCTCCCCTGCCCCAGGCCAAGGGGCTTCTCCCTTCTATCCTGCCTACCTCCCTGGGACACCTCGAGCTTCTGATCCTCTTCACCTCCTCTCCAAATACCAGCCCCCTCTGGAACACAGCTGGTCTGAGGGGCAGCCTTGCACCACCCTGGGAAAATGCCCCCTGTTTGGCTGGGTTAGGGCAGTGAAGAGTTCGGTTGTGAGGTCGAGTCAGGGCTGCAACTCCACCCCCACCCCCCGGTCCCGAGCCCACCCTCCCTGTACCTTGGGCCATGACAACGCTGAGTTCATCCTGGCTGGGTCACAGTCGGCTGCCCCCCCAAGAGGCTCACTCCCTGCGGGGGCTGAGGGTCCCATGGGCTGCTCCCCGTTCCCCTCAGCCGTCCCGGAGCCTCCCAAGCCGGCCATCTCCATCCCCTGGGCATCGGGCAGCAGGATCGCTTCCTGGCCCTCAGCACTTTTCCTTGGGGAAAGTACGAGATAGTGGAAGAAGCCACTCTGGGAAAGCTGACATTGTGGGGGTGGTTCCATATTTACATGCTCGGTGACGTCCATATCAGCCCAGCCCAAGACAAGCTAATCTTCCTGCCTGCTGGGCCCTTTCGCCCTCAACCCTGCCCAGAGAAGGAGCCCCCTGGTCACCACCTCCTCCCGCCCCAAGGTCCCTCATGCACAGTACCCGGGGGCTGCTGCCTCTGACCCCTCAGGATGGGGTGAGCTCCTGCCACTGTGGATATTCAAGCTGTTCAAGCATCGGCTGGACATCCTGTCCTTTTGAAGGGGAGGGCCCAGAGACTAAGCCAAACACTCTCAAAGGTCCCCATTCTGCCCTGATTCTAGGAAGAGGGGCACAGGCGTACAGAGGAAAGGATGCTAGATTTGGAGGTAGAATTTTAGCTTGGTCACTCCCTAAATTGTATGACTTCCAGCAAGTCACCTCCCATCTCTGAGCCTGTTTTCCAGCTATAAAATGGGGTTCATGAGAGCCGGCCTGTCTGCCTCATGGGCCAATGAAAAAAGGATTTGGGAGAAGAGTGACGTTGGGAAGAGAGTCCTGGGTTGCCCTTGAGATCAGGTAGGGTGGGGAAGAGAGAGGGGTGGAAGGGAAAGCCCTAGAAGGCCCTGACAGCTCCAGAAGCCCAGGTGTGCCTCACTTTGCAAAGGGGTCCCCACCCCTCAGCACCTACCCCTGACCTGAGGCTGATGCAGGGAGCAAGACAGCCAGCGGCCCTCTGTCCTTCTCCACCTCTGCTCCCCTCACCCAAAGACATTCCACTGGAGGTCTCTCATCTGTCCAGATGTTCCGGCAAGATCTGACCCATGAGACTTCTGGGTGGGAAGATGGTCCTGAAACTGGCCTGTGTAAACCAAGAGCTTAGAAATCAAATCCTGGGTTTAAAGCAACCAGGGGACCTGCTGGGAATTGTTACATAACACAAGCAGGCGACCCCTAAAGTCTCCTGGGTTAATGTGGTCTTCTCCAGGTGATTGGAAAGATTAGTTTATAGCTGTGTGAGCTGAAGCTAGTCACTTAACCTCTCTGAGCCCAAATTTTCTCATCCGGAAAAGGATGTGGAAGGGGAGCCATTGTCAGGTGATCAATATATGGTCCTCCTAAAACATGGTCCTGAAAATACAGAGGAAAATGTTTTCTTCCACAGAAGGTAGTGCAGGACTGACATTACCCTCCCCAATTACAGAAAGGGAGACTGAGGCCCAGGCATGTTTGACCTTGAACATAAGCCTGTGGTGGGTGTATAAGTGTCTGAAGGTGTGGTCAGGTCACCTTTAAGTAGAGAGACCCCCTTGACTCACTCACTCTCTCATAGCCAGGCACCACTGTCCTCAGCAAAGGGCACAGGATTATTTCTGTGCCCTGGGTCATGCCTCCCTATGGTCATGACCTCACACCCAAGGAGGTGGCCCCAGAGCTGTCCCTGTGCTGCACACTGGTACTCAGTGCTGCTTCCTCTGGATGAGGCCAGCACTACTAATGATTCTCACTTTGCAGTTGAAGAAACAGGCAACCCCAAGAGAGGGAGCCTCTGACCCACATCTCAAAGCCGCCACTTGGAGGAGCCGGATGAACCTGAGGGCCACGCCCCAACCCAGGGCCCAGCGTCTCCACCCACACGCTCCCCTGGCTCCCTCTCAGCTCCCCTCTCCCCATCTTATGTGGGGTACTTACGTGGCTACTCAGAAATGAAGCCAGACATGCTCTAGGAAGCCTGCAGGCCCCAGAACTGTGCCCCAACCCACTGGCGCTGAGCCTGTGTGGACGGCCAAGTTCTGGCCCGCCCCCTCCACCTTTCCTCTTGGACTGGCCCCCACCACGCCCTCATCCTCATCCTCTCCTACCTTGATTACTCTAACAGCCTCTGAATCGGCCTCCCTCCCTCCAGCCTCACACTAAGCCGCGGCTGCTGCTGATCTCTGGGACCTGGATCTGTTCTCCACGTCAGCTTTCTCCTCATAAAACCCTCTGTGGCTCCCAGAGGTGCCCCAGACAGACTGTAAACTGCCAGCACAGCAGTCCTAACCTTTTACAACCTGGCTGGGACAGATCATCAGGGTCAGGTGGGAGGGCTCAGGAGCCAGGAGACCGGGTTCAAATCCCGGCTGTGCAGCTTACCAACTGGGAAACCTTGGGCAAGTTACTCCACCTCTCTGAGCCTCGGTTTCCTAAAGGATAATAATAATACCAATATCAGGGTGCTGCTGGGAAGAGTAAATAGAAAATGCACGTGAAGCACTTTGCGCATAGTGAGTGCTCAATTCATTCACTCATTCCACGAATATGAGGCCTTACTAGGTACCATGCACTGTTCATGTGGCACTGAACAAAACTGACAAAACTCCCAGCTCTCTGGGAGCTTACAGTATCATTAAAGGAGGCAGCCAAAAAACAACATAAATTGGTAAAACATAGTACATGTTCTCTGTGCTATGCACGCAGGTGAAAAAAGAGCACGGAAGCAGGGGGATAAGGGGGCAGCGGTTGCAATTATAAATAAGAACATGCCCACAAGAAGGTGACATTTGAGCAAATCCTGGGTGCAGGTGAGGGAGTCTGCCATGGAGATAATGGGTAAGAATGTTCTAGCAGCAGGAACAACCAATGCAAAGGCCCTGAGGCAGGATCAGGATTGGTGCGTAAGTCATAATATTATCATCATTATCATTCTCCTTCCAGTCTCATCTCCCTCCAGATCCTCCCTGACACACACTCTCCAGCCAAATGAACTAGCTAAGCCTCTCCAAACCCTTCTGGGTGCCCATGCCTTTGTACAAGCCACACTCCATGCTGGAATGCCTCTTCCTTTTTTCTCCAACTCCTACTCATCCTTCAAAACCCAGCTGAAAGGGCTCCTCCTCAGGGAAGCTTTCTTTGACTTAGAGCCGATGGCTGTCTTCCTTGCACCCTTCTGCTATAACTTCTAACTGTCTGGTTAACTGCCCACCTTCCCCTGATGGTCTGTGAGTTTTGGAGGGGCAAGGACTGGGTTCCACACTGCACCCCGAAGCCTAATACAGCACATGGCTGTGTGCACTGACCATGTGATGAGTGAAGAACTAAAGGACACCCCAGGCCTCCCCTTTACACCTTTACAGAGCCTTAGTCCCAGGGACACCACCACAAGCATGCATGCCTCTGTGAGCATTGGCCTTTCCAACGCAGATACAAATCTGCAATAGGAAACAGGCTTTTTAAAAATAACAGCACATTTTTCTTTTTTCTTCATTGTTTTCTTTCTTTTTTTTTTTTTCTTTCTGCATGGCTTATTTTTCCGGTGCAGCCCCTGGGCCAGCTGCAAGGACCTCCCTCCCAAACCCCATTCTACGAACCCAGGGCTCTGGGGCCTCTAAGGACTCCCAGGCCCCAACAGGGATGGAGATGCACCAGATGGTCCTAGACCAGCTCTGGCACCAAGGCCACCAGGAACCCCCCTGCTCAAAGTACAATGTTAGGTGGGTGTTACCTCCTGGAAACTTTATAACCCCATGTGACATTTCAAAAGGGGCTTCTCCTTGGTCGGTCTGAGGGTTCCCTGCCTTCACTCTAAGAGAGCATGCCTAGGGAGATGGCATCAGACTGCCAGGGTTCCAATCTTGGTCAACCCATTGTGTAACCCTGGATCTTTTACGTCACCTCTTGGGGCCTCAGTTTCCCCATCTGTGAAATGGAAATAATAATACCTACCTTGTGGAGCTGTTTTCTGCATAGGGTATGTGACATGCTTAGGACCATACCTGGCACACAGTGACCCTCAATAAACATTAACTGCCTTCATCATCATTATCTTCATCTTCACCCGTCCTGGATCTCCTACTGTGCAGCCCCTTTGCTGAATCATATACTCTCCAGAATAGAGACCTCAAAGGTCTAATAAATCTCACCGTCTTGGCCCTCTTGGAATTTTCTCTCATACATCCCAGAAACATGGTCCTTCTGGGACATGAGCTTAGAATCTGTACTCTAGGGGCTAGTCACTTTGCCTGCTGTGCCTGACACCTCCTTCTAGCTAGACCCACCTGCCCACACCCCAGGGAAGCAGTATTCATTAATCCTGTCCTGGACCCCCAGCTCACCGTAAGCCAGCAACCAATGCTCAGAGATTCATCAGAAGGTATTCACGGAGCAGCACTCGTGCACAGACACTAGAGACACAGCAGCACACACGAGCCAGCCCAGGCCCTGCCCTCGCAGAGCTTATGGTCTGATGAAAGAGTGAATTGCAAGCAATAATTTCATCAATCAATGTAAAATCACTACTAAGATGAGTGATACAAAGGGAAGGTACATGGGGCCATGAGAGGGGAGTTCAACTGTAATGGGAGGGTCTGACCTCATCAGGGAGGGCTTCCCTGAAGAGGTGATGCTGAAGCTGAAAGATAATGAGAGGCCTCCCTGGGAGGAGTGGAATACATGGACAGAGCAGAGGGGACGACATGAGAGCACCATGTTAGGCTAAATACAGTAAATGGAGGGATGCAAGATGGTGTCCCCATAGGGTCTGGAGGGCAACTTAAGAATTTGTCTTTCTCTGAAATACAGTGGGAGTCCCTGAAGGTTTTTTAAGGCAAGGGTTAATAGATTTGTTTGTCAAAAAAATCACCCTCGCTGCTGAGGATGAGCCTTCCCAAGTCTGTGTGTGTGTCTTGTCTCTGCCCGGGATGCTCCTCTAGTTCCTGTATCAGTCACGACAGGCTAGGTTATGCTGCAGTAACGAACAACTCCTAAATCTCAGTGGTCTCAAACAAAAAAGGCTTAGTTATCACTTAGGCTGCATGTCTATTGTGGGACAGCAAGAGGCTCCACTCAGGTAGTGACACAGGGACCCAGGACAGCAGAAGCAGCCACCACCTGACCTCTTGCAGCTGCCATGCCACAGGAAAAAAGCACTCAGGAGGGTCTCACACCAGCAGCTAAATGCTTTAGTCTAGAAGTGACAGGTGTCACTGTAGTTCACAACTCACTGGACAGCCACATGGCCCCACCCAACACAAGGGGACATAGATTCAATCCTACATGTGCCTGGGTGGACTGGAAATATTTAGGGGATAGCATTAAGGACCGCTAGACACTCGCCCACTCCATCTCGCCCTTCCCCAACCTTAACTCACTCATTAGATCACAACTCTCTCAGTATTCCAGAAGGAGAGACCAGCATGTGCAGGGGAGAACACGGAAGACAGAGAGATCTATGGGAGGGTGGGAGATGAGGCCAAGGAAGGGGCAGGAGCCAGATCATTCAGAGGCTTCTAGGTCATGGTAACAATTTGGTTCTTTATCCCAAAATCACTGGAAAGACTTTTCAGTAGTTTTCAGCAGGAAATGGGGGGTCTGATGTGATCGTCTTTGGAACAGATCACTCTGACTGCCATCCTGAGACTGGTGTGGACGGGAGGTGACAGGTGGACAGTTAGGAAGTGCCACTGTTGTCCTGGGGAGAAACAGTGGTGGCTTGACTAAGATGCTGGGGAAGAGAAGATGGAGAGACGTGGACCTATTCAGTGTATAGGCTAAAACTCCCTAGACCCGGAGACGCACTGGATTAAGGTGGGGGAACGGAGACACCAGGGTTTCTGCCTTAAGGACTAATAGGTTGGTGGCAGCCTTAGCCAAGATGAAAGCCTCAAAGGAAGCTTCCCCCTTAACGGAGGAAGATAATGGGCCAGCCTTGGATCCCGTGCGTTGGTCATGAGATAGCCAAGAGGGTAGGCCAAGGAGGTGTCTGAATAAGCAGGAATGACTCCTGACTCCTTAGTCCAGGATCTTTACTTCCTTCATACTTGCCAATAACTTAGAACTCGGGAAACCTTGCCCCCCTCTCCACGCTCCCCACCAACTTAAGTCCAGGTGACGAAAGATTCAGATGATAGAAGTCTTCCTTGACACCAAGGAGAACAAATTTATGAAATGCATCAATCCAAAGGGTCTAGAGGACTGAATTGTTAACTCAAGTCAGTAGAGCACACAAGTGATGGATGAACAAGGGCTCCCGGGCCAGGTGAGAGGAGTCCCTCATCTTTAAGAATGTCACTAGGGAAGGGAGCTTAGATCCTGCCCCAGCTGCAACTTCAAGGACCAGCCAGTTTGGAACTGAGTGGACCTGGGTGGGGTTTGTCAGGCAATTCTGATATTCCCAGGAGAGTGTGTTCTGCAATAATCCCCGGGAGAACAACACTTCTTAAACCGTGCATCGGGCCGGGGGCTAGGCATGTTCTCTGTGTTAACTCATTTAATCTCACAACTGCCTGGCCAGGCAGGCCTTGTTGGCTCCATTTCAGGGACAGACAAGCAAGGTCCAGGGAGGTCAAAGGTAACCATGCCAAGCCCGAAGTCGTATACTAGCATGAAGAGGAGGAAGGACTCCAGTGGTGAAGCCCCTTTTCACAAGTAAAGCAACTGGCCTGGGCTCTATTCCCAGAAGGGAAGGTTTACAGACACGTGCCCACACAGCACTCTGCTTGCCTGCCTCTGAGAGCTGGTGAACGAAAATCATGTCCCTCTCCCCATGACAGGAGACACAGCCTGTTACTTCTGCCCCATGGACCACACCCCCCAACACTTTCCTTCCTCTCAAGGGGAAATGTGGGCAGAGGCCAGGGCATCATGCGCCACGGAAAATTCTTTTGCCCCAGCGCAGACAAACCCCCTACTTTATAGGGTTTCCAGGCATCAAGAGCAATCTCTCATTATTGCCTCCTGTCCCCACACAAAGAACTGGGTGTGTTTAGTTTCGACCGCTCTAAATTATACACCACAGCCTTTCTCCACATGAAGCAAACGTCTAAGAAAGAAAAGAGGTTTAACATTTTTCTCCCCGAAGTCTCAGCCCATCCCAGGAGTCTTAAGCCCCAATCGCCCAACCCGGTACAAGACAGAAGCAACTTTTCAACCTGCACCGCTCAACGCTCAAGACATTTGTATTCTCCTTGCAGTCACTTGCCTAGGGCGTGCTGGTCTTGACCGGAGAAAGGTCATTGGCCGCTAAGTACCTGCAGAGGAGAGTACCTTGGGGATTGCGAGTTGGGGGATGGTGGCGACACTCCAGAGAGATTTCCCGAAGAGTCTACACCGCAACTAAGATGGAAAACGTATTAAGAAACGGTCCCCGGCGCGGCCACGTTTAGCGGGAAATCGTGCGCCGCCTTGGAAGAGGCCCCACTGCACCCCGCGGGACCCGAGCCCCACACCTCACCCCCATAGGCGCCGAGCCCAAAGTGCCCCCGAGAACTAGGCCAGCAGCGGCAGTGAGCCCTCCAGCATTTGGCGCCCCGCCCCACTAGTGTCACCGCGTTCTCATTCCGAACGCTCGGCCCGGGCCGCCGCTCCCATTGGTCGGCGTCCACGTCAGTCAGCGGGCGGTACGTCGGCGCAGAGAAAAGGCTACATTGTAACAAGGCGAGCGAGCGAGCGAGCAGCAAGCGGGGAGGAAGGAGGCGGAGGGGCGGCCCCCGAATCCCGCAGCGGCGGCGGCGGCGGCGGCGGCAGCTACCTGCCGAGGGTTAACCCACCTCGGGGCCGGGACGAGCCTCTCCACTGGCCCGCGCCCGAGCCGCCCCGATTCCCTGCTCCGCCCGCGATGGTCCCCCGGCTGCCCGCCACCCCCGCAGCCTCTCGCAGCCCTGCACCGGCGGCCCCCGCGCGCGCTGGCAAACTGCCGAGCGCTTTCCGAAGCCATTTTCAATGGCCACATTGGCTACCGGGGCTGACTCACCTTCCCGGGAATGCTGCGGCAGCCGCGGGGCCCGGGCGACGTGGGCGGCCCGGCGGGCGGCTCGGCGGAGGCGGCGCGGCCCCGGCTGGCGGCCCCCGCGGCGGGAGCGGCCGCGCTGCGGGCGCGCTGGTCCCCGGCGAGGCAAAGTTTCAGCGCCAGCCTCGGCGCGGCGGCGGCGGCGACTCGCTGCTGCTCTCCTCCCCTGCTTTGACCACCATCTTATTAGTACAGGAAATGACATGGAAAACGGAAGAAAGCGGCGTTTGGGGCAGACGCGGACCCCCCAATTCAGGGGCCGGAGCCGGGACTCACCAGCCGCGTCCCAACCCAGCCCCGGAGAAAACTCCCGGGGCCCCTTCGGCCCCCGCCCCGCGCCCTGCCCGGTGAGGGGAACCTGGCTCCTCGAACCCAAAAGGAAAGGGCGACTTTTATAATCCAACCCGCGCGGAGAAATCGAGAAAAAAAAATAATAAATGAAAATAGAAAAGGTTAAAAGAACTTTCGAACTGGGACACTTTTTTTGATCGGAATTAAAAGTTCTAGAATTTTAGAAAGTCATTCCTTGGTGGGGGCTCCCTGACCCCCCCGGTCCCATTGCTGTCCGTTTTGAAACAGATCGTCAGGGGAATAAATGCGTTTACATTTTTAACCCTTTCTTGGCTCTGCCGTCCCGCAGCAGGCCCCCTCCTGGTCCCGTTTAACCCTTTGAATGCCCAGCTGTTTGGAGATATAAACTAAAGTTGCAAAACAGAGGCATCCCGCTGAAAGCTGAGGGCAAGGGGCTTGGGGAGTTCCTTTAAATGTTAACTATTTACGTGGGACTGCGGTTTTAAAGTCGCCAACCACACGTGTCCTTCAAATCGAAATTTGTTACAGGGAATGAGATTCTGAGAACCGGACGGGCTGGTCCCTGACTGCCTTGGAAAAGAGGTTTAAGGCGCTCTCGGTTCCTCAGTTTCTCCATCTGTGAAATGGGATTCGACAGTGCAGAGTAACAAAGTAATGAGGAAAAGATGGGGCAGAATTCTCATAAAGACAAAGTGCTTAAAAGCTTGAAAGGCTTCCTTCCGCGCCTAGAAAACGGACGGATTGTGATGGAGAAGGGAACACCGCGGGATGGCGTAACCAAGACAACCATTCCCAAAATAACCGTTTTCTTCTGGCGTTGTCTGCAAGGCGTGTGGCTGAACTGGGAGATCGCTCCTGTCATGGAAAGCTGTGCTGCGCTGGCTTGAAAACGGGAGCCGTAACCTCTAGTGAGAAGTTGCCGGGAGGGATTCGATTCCAGGACCGCACCTGAGTGGGGCGCTGTCCAGTGAGGGGTGGCAAGCCCCCCAAACGTACATAGAAGCCCTGAATGCTGGCACAGGCGGCCTCCAGTGGATACCACCCTGGGGAGACTTCCTTCTACGAATGGAGTTCCCTGTCAATTCACTGCTGTCTGTGGGAAGCCTGGGCCCCAGATGGCAGCCATGATCAGGACTCAGGACTTTTCCAGCTCTTGGAGTCTGAATGTTGGGGGTTGGAGGGAGAAGCACTGTGTGTACCGTATCATTTGTTTTACTTGTTTTGGCATCACAAACACAGCTTCTTGGAATCCCACGTCTTGTTACTTGCTGTGTGATCTTAAGTAAATGGCTTCCCTTCTCTGAGCCTCAGTTTCCTTATCTGCAAAGTGGGGGCACATTAATAACTCATGTTGCTGGTTCTGTGTGAGAAAGTATGAGAATATTTAAGAGCCCAGCACCAGACTGTTCACAGTAGATGCTCAAGTAACAGTAATTAATGCCATAATTATATAACTTTCGATACAACTGTAAAAGTTTCCCGAGGGTCTAACTGCTACGTGCCAGGCAGAGTATTGGGTCCTGGGGAGTACCAAGATTAGACATGGTCCTTCCATGAGGTCTTGGTCTGGCCAGGAGATGGAAGCACTCACGGCTATCTCGAATGAGTTCAGTAGTCAGTGCACACCCAGCTGTGCTAAGCTTTATACTGGAGACCAGGTGCTTGGGCAGGGAGGGGAAACTGAAGAGGACTCTGAAGAGGAGCCACTTATTCCTTTGGAGGAGTAGGATTCACCACGGAAATGATGTCAGAGGTGGGCCCTGAGAGGAGTTTGGAATTTCCACCAGTGGTAGGATGGCATTCCAGAAAGGCGAACAGCGCTAGCAAAGACCTGGAGGTCCCAAAATGCCCAGGGTGTGTGACATATGGCCAGCTGTGACTGGAGAAGAGAGTAGGTAGGGCAGAGAAACTGGAGATGAGGCCAGAAAGACAAATGGATAAAGAGAGAACGTGGTCACAGCCTCCAAAAAGCAAAAAGATCTTTAAGAAAATGAGCTGGTGAGTGAGGCAAGGAGAGAATTTTTCCGTGTGGTGCTGGTTTTCTATTTAAATCTCCCCATGCATTTGGCCCAATCTGGCCTCTCTCTGCCAGGAACAGTTGGTCTTCAGGCTGTAACTCTGTAGCGGGGCTGGGTGCTCAGGCATTGCAGGCCAGGAGGCTTCGAGCAACCCAGCTGGGGAGCGCAGAGACGCTGCGTGGTTCAGAGACCCAGCTGTGAGGTCCGGCCTGCTGCCTCACGCTGTGGAAGCTGGGGCACATGACTCCTCCTGCCTGGGCTTCAGCTTCTTCCTGTGTGACACAAAAAATTTGGACCAGGGCTCCCACATCCTGCCCTCAAGAAGCTACCCTATAGCCACGTAATCAAGACCAAGGCACAGGAAGGAATCTGGAACACAGCTGGCCAAGTTGCTGGAACTATCTCAGAGGGGAGCCCAAGGCAGCCCAAGGGCTGGCACAGGTGCTCTGGGTCAGTGAGCAGAAAGTGGCCCCAGGGCCGGAAAGTAATCACCACAGACAAGTGGTCTGGACAAGGCAGGTCTGGTGAGGCTGTGCCTTAGCTTCCCTCTGTGGGCTGAGTTGGGCCTGAAACACAGAAGTAGGGATGGGGTGGGAGCTCCATTCAAATCCCATGAGAACTAGTCGGGGTGGGGGTGGCAAAGGGGATTGAAGTGAACAAAGTACAGGACACACATTTTCAGGGACCTTACCATTTGACTCTCTCAATAATAAAGGCAGACATCATCATTACTGTTTTTACAAACAGGGAAACCATGCTCAGAGAGGTTAAGACACTTACTCAAGGCCACACAGCTAGTTAGAGATAGGATGAGATTCCTACCTAGGTCTGCCTGACTCCACAGCTCAGTATCTTCCACTCTTGGACAATTCTGGTTTATCATCTTTCTCCACAATGCAACTTTTCAGCCTAAGAGTTGGTAAAATATTTCCCTGGTTTCTCCCTTACACAGTGATAGCTGACAGGAACTTTGTGATGGAAGGTCAGGAACTTTATGACCTCCCCCTACAAAAAATGTACAAACAATCCCAGTCCCCTTCAGGTCCCTGTGAGGATACTGAGATGCTTTAAGTGAATGAAGTTCAGCTCTTTGGAAGGAAAAGCCAATCTGAGGCCTTTCTCACCTACTGATAATAATGATACCCAAGCAAAGCAAATAGGACAATGAGCTGTAAGTTAAATGCCCCCGAATCACCGGAGATTCACTTCCCACATTTGTTGTAAAACAAGGACAAGTGTTTATTGCATCAATAATGACCCTTCTGAAAGCCTTGAGGGATAAATTTTGTTCAGGGTTTAGTGCCTGAAAAAAACAAACTAAAAACCAACTGCATTTCCCCTGAGGAACTGGCAAGCATCTCCCTTGCTAATAAGAAGAGCTCTGTAACTGATCAGGTTTCCCTTTTTACACAGGCTGCCAGGAAGCTCAGAGCCAAATTCCACTCATAGTCCCAACAACTTTGGCAGTTGCTTCCTCCTCATTCCTCCCTTTCCCACTTGTAATCCTAGTGAGTCAGCTTTGTTTTCTCTGCCTTTTATTAAAAATGCCCCCCCTTAATGGCCAGAAATAAATATTTCAAATAAATCCACATTTGGAAGAGTTGATGAAGGGACCTGGATTCCGTGGGGCTTGTGTTAAGCCAGGCACAGTTCTGTTCTGGTCTTGTCTTGTCCACTCGCCCAACAGCTGAGGGATTCCTCCCTTGGAAGGAAGGAGGGCCTGGCTTAAGACCAAGGGATTCCTCGCCCAGCTGCCGACAACGGCTAAGATCAGATGCCCTGGTTCAGATCATCATGGCTATTTTTTGGTTCTACTGACAAACAGTTTGCCTCCCTCCTGCCAGCTCCCCAGGAAGCACAAACCACTTTCCTCTACCCATATCTCCTGCCAAATATCCCCCATGAGCCCTGCCTGTTGAGACTGGGCAGGAACAGGCTCCTCTTTTCTCAGAAGCTTCTGCCAATTACCGGCTGTTTACTTACCACGTGCCCAGCAAGGTGAGGTGATTAGGGTGGAGGTCGGGGTTAGTAGGGTGGGCGTGAAAGAGCAAGTTTAAAACTTTAGGACAGGGAAGGCCTCTTGAAGGAGGTGGCATTTCAGTGGGAGTCTTGATAGAGGTGAAGGAGCCCGCCCCACCCAGAGTTGAGTAGAGGACTTCCTCAGCAGGGGACACAGCCCGTACAAAGGCCCTGAAGTGGGAGCTAGCCAGGCTTGCTGTATGGGGTGACCCAAGGCCAGCATGCAGAGTATGGTGTGGAAGGGGAGAGAGGGAAGGAGAGGAGAAGGAGGAGAGAGTGGACCTGGGCCATGCTTTTCCATTGTTGGGATTTATTTGAACATCAGTGGAAGCCATTGATGCTTTACAACTGGGGAGAGGCAGGACCCGATTTATGTTTTCACACAATCACCTTGGTGGCCATGTAGCTACTAACATTGACCAAGTGCCAGGTGAGTGGGTAGCCATGTTCACAAACCATCTTATTTTACTATCCCCCCATTAGAGATGAGGCTGATGTGGACATGTCTTTCTTTTCTGCCTGTCCCGCATCTGACTTCCCTTCCAGTGACTGGGGAAAGTCCCACCTTCCAAGTCTTGGGAAGAGGCAGGGTGTGCCCACCCCCATGCCCGCTAGGAGTCTGAAAGCACTAAAATCTCCCTTTCCTAGGCTACAGATTGAATGTTTGTGTCCCCTTCCCACCCAGATTCATGTGTTGAAACTTAATCCCCAGTGTGATAGTATTTGGATGAGACTTTGGGGAGTGCTTAGGTCATGAAGGTGGGGCCCTCGTGAATGAGATTAGTGCCCTTACAAAAGAGACTCCAGAGAGCTCCCTTGACCCTTCCACCATAAGAGGACACAGAGAGAAGACAGTTGTCTGTGAACCAGGAAGAAAGCTCTCACTAGACACAATCCGCCAGTGCCTTGATCTTGGACTTCCAGCCTCCATGACATTGAGAAATAATTTTCTGTTGTTTATAAGCCTCCAGTCTATGGTATTTTTTTTGGGGGGGGTACTTTTTTTTTTTATAGCAACTGAAAGGTAAGGCACAGACACATGATGGAGACTCAGCCAATTAGATGCATTCCCTCACCTTTGAATTGGGAGCTAGTGACACTTCAAGACACGGACAGTGGACAGTCCTTTCTGGTGAGAGTGAGGGTGCAGTACAGTCAGTTATCAGGGGAAGAATGCCAGTAGATGTATGCAGCAGAGCTGCAGGGCTGGTGGGGCAAACTATGATGCCTGCTGGTCAGTAATGGGCCTCAGTGCACTTGGTTCTGTGGCATGCATGATCTTGATAGTGGCTTTGCCTCTGTCTACCCCACACTTGGTTCTCCAACCTTCCAGAGGGTCATGAGCTACCTGATCTCCTTTCAGTATGTTCCTCTTCTGCTTAAAACAATGTACTAGTTATCAATTGCTGCATAACAAATGAGCCCAAAACCTTGCAGCTAAAGACAATAAACATCTCTTATCTCACAGTTTCTGAGAATCAGGAATCCTGGGAGAAACTGAGCTGGGTGGTTCTGACTCAGAAGCTCTCAGGAGGTTACAGCCAAGTTATCAGCTGGGGCCACAATCATCTGAAGGCTTGCCTGGGGCTGGAGAATCCACTTCCAGACTCTCTCATGTGAAGGATAACCAACCATCCAAGTTTCCCTGGGCCTGAGAGGGGATTCCCAGGATAGGGGGCTTTCAGCTTTAAAACCAGGTGGGTTCCAGGCAAACCAGGGTGTGTTGGTTGCCGTGTTCCTGTGGTTGTTGAAAAGAGCCCTTAAATCCTTGATGTAGGCCTCTCAGTAGGACTGCTCTCAGTCTACCATGTAGTGAATGATCAGTGTGGGGGTATGGTGGGGAGAGAGAGAGGAAGAAGAAAGCCGTAGTCTTTTATAACCTAATCTCAGAAACACATACCATCCCTTCGGCTGTAGTTTATTGGCAACACAGACCAACCTTGGTACCAGGAGGAAGGATTATTTGGGTCATCTTGGAAGCTGATAACCAAAATCACTAAAGTCATTTCTGTTGCTTGCAACATTAAGACCCAAGAAATCATGTATCTTGTAGACAAACACACAACTGTTCTCCAGAACTTTTAACCATGTATATAGCCAGAAGACTACATATGACACCCCCCAGCTCTCAGATGAGTGCCAACTGTACAGCTTGCCTTGTAAACCACCCTTGGTCATAGACAGGGCCCTAGTGGACTGGTAAAATCAGAGAGGTTGGAACCATCGGTTTGAGTGCTGGTTGTGGAGTATTGCTTCCAAACTTCAGAGTCTGGGCAACTCCCTCCATTTCGGGGACCTCGGTGGCGGAACTGATGGCTTCTACAGATCCTCTCTCTAAGTCTCAGCCTCCTTATCTGTAAACTGGGTTGGGAATGTTGAATCCAATCATCATTCAAAAGATGAAATGTGTGTGGTGCTTTTCTTCCTGTCCATTAGGGATTGGAAAGGAGGGAGAGATGAAGGTTGAGGCATTATAGAGGCTATTTTCCGAGTCCCAGGAAACTCTGGGATGAGACTTCTAAAAGCCACACATTCCTAAACCTACAGGACCCCATGCAGGTAGGGGAGAAGTTTCAGGACTGCAGGGTAAAAGCACATTAAAACACATTTCAGCTCCAGGAAAAAAGGATTGCCTAAGAAGCGAAGCCGCTCACCCTCCACCCCTTGACACAAAAGGGGCTGCCAGTGCAAATGGTGAGCTTTCTTAGTGGGGGTATATAAGCCAGGGTGGGGGGCTCTTCTGTAGATAATTTACACCCAGGTCAGATATTAGGTTTGGCGAGCTCCAAAGTCCCCATCATAGGTGTGTATTCTTGACTCTAGGAATAGTGGGGCCACATTGCTAGGTCACGGGCACTGTTGTGAAGACAGAACTCTGGGCCAGGAGTCAAGAGATGTGGGTTCTGGTGCTCATCCCTGCTCTTTGGCCTCTGGGGGACTACGGTCAGGTCCTCCATCTGCTCAGAGCCTTAAGTCTCGCACTCTGTAAAACGAGGGACCAGTTTCCACATGCCACCTCTGTTGGAAGACTTTTCGTTGATCCTCAAGAATGAAAACCATAAAGTAAGGGACATTGTTTTCATAAAGCTAAATCCATTCAATTTGAAGGACAATCTTTCATTCTGAGTGTTGATATGTTCCCTATTATTTTGGAATTTAAATATTCGTTCTTTTATGAATGGGTGGTAACAGCATATATACAAGATGGAGATAGTTTTATGGGCTTTTTCCCTTATTGGGCAAAATAAAAAGTTGAGAAACGTATAGTAAGTAGTTCCCTCAATTATTTTGGAATAGATATTAGTACATGAAATTAGGAAAGATGGGAATGATTCCAAACAACCTCCAACATTGTTTCCCCCTCTTTCCCTTCCTTCTTTCATCAAGTCACTCATCTGTCCATTCAATCCAAAAACATTTATTGAAGCCCCCCCGCCCCCCACATACCAGAGGAAGCCACTTCCCACACAGAGTTCCAGGGCCCCGAGGAAGACCAACATAGAGACATGTAAACAAATGGACATTTAGGTGAGTTCATATTTTTCTATTGTGAAAATACTGAAGTAGATGCCCTTAGGCATATATTTTGTGTGCTTCTCTCATAATTCCCTTGGAATAAGTTCTGGAAGTGGAATTTCAGGGTCAAAGTGTGCACAACTTCACATCCTGAAATCTTTTGCCAAATTGCCCTCCAGAAAGGTACCAATGTCAGTTCTCATTGGCTTTGTGTGAGCCTGCTTGTTTCACTAAACCCTTATGCTGAACATCATCTGTCTGCTGGATCCTCAGTAATTTGATGTGCAGGTGATCTGTCTCATTGCTGTTTTAAATTACATGATATTGTTAGCAAGATGAGCATATTTCCATGTGTTTATTAATCTTTGTGGTTCTTTTGTGAATTGCTTGATCACATCCTTTGTCCATTTTAAATTTGGGATCTTGTGTCTTTTTTATTGATTTATAAATGTAGTTTACATATTAAGGATAACAAAAGCCTTTGAAATCTATAACACAATTTATTTTCTCAATTCAGAAAATTTTTGGTAAATGTATTTATGATGTTTTTTGCTATATGGAAATTTGAGTGTTTTGTTTTTCCCTTATGGATTTATGAGCATAATGAGAAAGACTTTCTCCTTTAGAAAATTATAAAAACATTCTCTTAGATTTTTTTCTAGTTTTTTTTTTTGTTTAATATTAAAAAAAATTGATCCACCTGGAATTTATTTTGGTGCAGAGTATAACATAGGAATCAGATTTTATTATTTTCCTTAATGGATGTCTAGTTGTCTTAACATCATTCTATGATAATTCATGCATTTCTTATTGCAGTGCCATCTTTATCTCGTGCTAAATTTCCATTTCATACATATACCTATTTTTTGTCTCTCTAATATGTATATTGATCATTTGTCTCTTTGTTCAGTACCAAACTGTTTAAGTTTCTATAGCTTCATATATTTTAATATTAGATGAGACATAGCCCCCACTTTACCTGATCTTTTTATTTTAATTAACTTGGTCTAATTCGTAGAGGCAGAAATTTTGACTCTTAGATGGTATTTTCCTTTATACTCCAAATTGTAGGTTTACATGGCTAGCTCTTGATTAAACAATTTCAGACATTATCTGTTGATTTTCTGACATGGTGAATGAGTCTTCCATCCATTTACAGTCTGTCTTCCCTGATGCCTCCCCTCCCCACC
Organism: Camelus bactrianus; assembly: GCF_048773025.1. Taxonomy (NCBI): domain Eukaryota; kingdom Metazoa; phylum Chordata; class Mammalia; order Artiodactyla; family Camelidae; genus Camelus; species Camelus bactrianus. Next base: position 16,075,308 of record NC_133548.1, read on the forward strand.
ACCACCTTGAGCTCAGTCTGGTCACATCTCAGTGTTGGGCTGTGTCCCTACTTAGTGTGTTCATTACAACAACCATGTGAATGTTGTGAATTGCTAAGCCAAAGACACACTGTAATTAAATTTCCTTGATTTTACAGCTTTTCTTTTTTCCTAGAGTTCATAATAGGCCCGTTGGTTTTCATTTGTTTAGTTTTTTTTAAACACTTAAGATTTTATTCCAACACTGTAGAATGCCTTTCACTACAATTTTCAACATCCTCAAACCTGTTAGATTATATAACAGAACCTTTCCTACCCCACCCAGAGCCTTTTTTCTTATATGAGGGATCAGAAAACTTTCTGAACAGAGTCGGATAATGAATACTACAGGATTTGTGAGCACCCTAGGAGTCTCTGTTACATATTCGTGTTGTGTTTTGTTTTATTTTGTTTACAACCTTTTATTCAGCATGTGTTGAGATCCACTCATGTTGTTGCTTGAACCAGCAGTCTGTCCATTTTTAGTGTTGAGTAGCATTTCATTCCAAGGATATACCACAATTTCTGTCTTTTTTATTGCACTTTCTCAGAAATTTCCATGACCTTATGTTTTAACATTTAAACTCTTTTTAAAAAAAAATTTCAGTGCTCATATTTTAAATTTCCATCAAGAAATGAGATTTCTCGTTCCCTGTTTCTTATAGCTTCTTTTATTTTTAATGAATGCAACGTTTTCTCTAGGAGTGCCTTCTTCCCCTGTGTTCTGTGTATTATCTGCTTCCTTCAGTTTCTTTCACCCTTATTGATTGTATTCTCTTTCATGTCAGGCAGGGCTTTTGTGAAATGTCCGGTGATCCTTGGCTGCCTTTTCATATCTGAGAATGAAGCGCTGAGTAGGCTGTGTGCCTGGGTGGGTGGGATTTGTAGACAGGGCTTACTGGAGGCTGAAGCTGGCCGATTCCCCTGGGTGGCACGGGTCTTCCCTTCATTTACAAGGATGATCTACCACCCTCCTATCAGTGATGTGTGTGCAGGGGACAGGGGTGGGAGTTGGGGATAGTAAGTCTAGTCCTGGGCTGACTTCAAAGGGATGCCAGATCAGAGGGACCTCTAAGTTTGGACCTGAGTGGAGATGAAGCTGGAGGTCTCAGATGTCTCCTTACTCATCCATGTTTAATTCAGCACTTTCCCACCTTCCACAGCATCTGATGAAACCGAGTTAGAAGACCTTCTGTGTCCATTTCTCTACAAAAGGTATCTCTGGTGGTTTGCAGAGACAGGAGAAGGTTAACCCCTTGACTGCCATGGGTGGGGTTGGGATGGGCAATCTGGGGGTCTCACCAGGTCTTGTATAAGATTTTGGTAAAAGATCCCTGTATTTCCAGCCACCGGATTCACCTCAGCCTTCTAAGATACCTGGCCTCTCCTATCCTGAGCTTTTCTGGTGGTGAGCAAATCAGTGTCCTCCTTTCCCAAGGCCCCCACCGGGCATTCAGATTTGACTCTTCCTTCTCTGCATCAGCATCTCGTCCTCCAGCTGCCTTCCATCTCACATCCTGATCTTAGGTATCTGACGCGTACTTCTTTCATCAAATGCGGGTTCTGTGTTGTATTTCTCCTTCTTGTTTGAGGCTGATCTTCAAGAAGGAAGGAGATGGAAACCTCTTCACTTCACCCTAATCTGGTAGGCATCCATTATTCTTAAAAGGATAATTTTGTCCTGTTGCCATCCAGTTATCATTCCAGGTAAAATTTAGAATAAAATTGAAAGTTTCCTTGTATTTCTGCCCCCACCTCAAAAAATCACACTGAGATTCTTTTAGAAAATAGGTATTTTTTTAAAAACAGTTTTACATTTACAGAAAAATTGCGAAGATGTCACATAGAGTTCCCATACATCCCTTGCCCGGTTTCTCCTATTATTTACATCCTACGTTAGTGTGTTACCTTGGTTACAATTAATGAACCAATACTGATACACTGTTATTAACTGAAGTCCACAGTTTATTCAGATTTCCCTAGTTTTTATCTAAACTCATTTTTCTGTTGCAGGATTCCATCCAGGATAACCACGTCACCCTTAGTCATTACGTCTCCTTGGGCTGCTCTTGGCTGCGACATTTTCTCAGACATTCCTTTTCAATGACCACAATTTTGAGGAGTATTGGTCAGGTACTTTGTAGAATGCCCCTCCATCATAGTTTATCTGATGTTTTTCTCAAGGTTAGAGCGAGGTTATGGGTTTGGGGGAGGAAGCCATCAGGATTTTGATGGAATGCCATTCAATTTATTGGATAATTCGAGGAGAATTGGTATTTCCACAATATTGAGTTTTCCACCAGGGATGTGGTACATTTCTCCATTATATTCAAGTCTTCTCTTACAATCTTCAGTGAACTTTTATAGTTTGCTTCTTATGGACCTAACGTATTTCTTGTTAGGTTTATTTCAAGGTATTTTATAAGCTTTTGCTGGTATTGTGAGTAGAGTCTTTTCAATTACATTTATTTTCTAAATTGTCCTTGCTGTTTTATTGGAAAGCTACTGATTTTTATATATTTATATTCTGACTAGCTATCACATATTGTTTATGACAGCTCTGAATTGATGCTCTTGATTTTTTTGATAGATAAGAGGATCTCAGGCAAATAGTTATTTTGCCTCTTTCTCTTAAATATTTGTGGATCTTAGTTAAATTTCTCATATTATCACATTAGTTAGAAGTTCAAAAATAATAGTGATTAGGAATGGAAACAGCAGGCATCTTTGTTTTGTTACTGTCAGTGCAACACTTTCACTTTTTTTTTTTTTGGATGTTTCCTGCAGGTTTCTGATGACCTCTTTCTTACATGTTGAAAATATCCGTCTGTTCCTATTTTAGTAGCAGTTTATATTAGAAATGAAAACTAAATTTTATCAATGCCTCTTCTGGTATCTGTCTGATTTATCACCTATTTTTCTACACTATCTTCTTATATAACTGTATAGACAGCTGTAACTATTGCTCCGTTTTTGTTTCCTTTCATGTTGCCCAGGCTCACCGAAGGGAAACTTCTCTGCCAGCCTTTGTCCCCTACAGCTGGGGTAAAGGTCACCCAAGTCTCCCTGTACCACTGGCCACCCTCAGAGGGCAAGGTGCACATATGGAAATCGAAGGATGACCTGCCTACACAATTGCTGAATGAGCTCACATCAGCTGCTGATGATCTAGTCCTTTGTTTAGAAATAGCAACAGACAGTGAAAACTCCCTGGATGAGTGAAGAGAATCAGTGGCCCAGACTGAATAATCAGAGCAAATGGCCCATGCTAAAGTAGAGGTAATGCAGGAAACAGAAGAAAACTTTAGTCTACCCCTATGTCCTTTGAGATTCATGAGCATATTTTATTGATAAGATAACCTCAGGCTGTTAGAAAAAAAAAGCAAGTGGAAGCAAAAAGTTATTGAGGACTAACATAAACCTGATTCCAAAACTAAGAAGGCCACTCACACAAAAGCTTATAATATAAACAATTGGAATGTAGCTGTATATTACAAGAATTACTTACCTTGACATATTTCACTCTGGGAATTCAAGGATGATTTGACAATTATCAAAGCCAATAATGTACTGAAGTTTTGCAAATTATTGTAGAGATGGAACACCTCCATCTTAGTGTCATTGGTTGTGGGGGTGCTCAAGTGGCAAAGACCCATTTGGCCTAACATGCTATCTGCACCAAAGGAGACCAGAGCCAGTGAGGAAGGCGAGGTCAAAGATACAGCAGGAAGGTGACACTATGGAGAGAAATTTCCCTATAATTTGGGGGTGTGTTAGGGGTAGTGTGTGGCCCATTCCTAGACAGGCTGTTGCTCCTCTCTCCCAAGCATGATGGCTGAGCCTTTAATGTGTGACTCCTGCTCAGCCTTTCCTGCCTCCTGGATGACTTCAGAAATTGGAGAAGTGTACCCATCAGAGGATTTCTAAAGCATCCATTGCTGTATTTAGGTGCTTCTCCATAGTTAGCTGGATGATCCTGGGTAAGTTGCTCTCCTTCTGGATTTCCTGTAAGAGGCCGACCTCAGTGTCCTTAAAGGTCACTTCTGTTCCAGCATCACTTTGAAGTCAGACTTTGAGTAGCCCAGGGGCAGATTGTGACAGGATCCTGGAACAGGATGGAAATAGAAATAGAAAGGAAATGACTGTAGCTTCATAAACAATCACTGTACCTTTCAGGAACATATCTTTCCAATCTGCAAAGTTCTAAGGGAAGTACTTAATGATTCTCAAGGTCACTTTCATTTTTAAATTATTGTTTTAAAAATAACATTTAGGACTTTCTTCTTTGATTATAAAAATAATACAAATTCAATGAAGAAAACCAAGAGGAAAACGTTAAAATAAAACAACCACAGTATCACCACCCAGAGCTAAGGTTCATGCTCAAGTTCAGAGCTTGATTTATGCCAATTTGGTGTGAATGTGGTGAGAGGGACACTGTGGGTGGGTTGCCTGTTCAATGCAATCTCTCCCATGGCCACTCACTCCTTCTTGGCTGGCAAAGCCCTGGTTTAATTGGTATTCAACTTCCTTGCAGCCATAGGCTCAGGGGAAGCTCTCTCTCTATAGCACAGCTCCAGGGAATCCAATCGTGATTAGTCAAAGATGACAGAAGTCTGTTATTGGGTTAGGCATGGGCAAGTGTTACAGTTTTGACCAGTGAGATACATGGGGGATGACTTTGGGGATGTGTTTATCTTCCTCTGAGAAATACACAGGAGGTGAGGGTCTTCTTTCTGCCTTGACCTGGCTCTATGAGGGGGAGATTGTGGAAGCTACTGCAACCATCTAGCAAGCAAGGAGGGGCTAGAAGGAGAGTAAAAACCAACACCCAGGAGAAAACTCAGGTCCTAGAAACATTATTAAGCAACTTAATTAGACAATCCTTATCTTTGGACTCCTGCAATGTGAGGTAATAAATTGCCCTTATTGTTGGAACGGCTTTTAAGATGGTGTTTTTCATTTCCAGCTGAAACCATTCTGTTGTAAATAGGATCATAATGCATGCATAATTTTGAACATTTACCTTTCATTTAGCAATATGTCATGAACATTTTCATAAGTCAGTAACTTTTTGTCTAATTTTTAATAGCTGATTATATTTAATATGTTGTGCCAAGAGCAGCCCAAGAAATAAGGCATTTCCAAGTCCAGAAGGCCCCTTGGTACATCTACCCAGCCAACACCTCCCAGAGGCAACCACTACTCAGATTCATCACTACAAGTAAGTTTTCCCAATTCTTGAACATCCATGTAAATGGAATTATATAGTATGTATATTTTTAAGTCTCCTTCTTTTGATCATCATCATATCTGAGATTCACCCAGATTGGTGAGAATTGAGAAGTTTGCTAGCGTCATTGCTGAGTAGTGTTCCCTTGTATGAATATACCAGTGATCCATTACACTGTTGATGGACATTTAACTTTTGTCCAGTTCTTGGCTATTTTGAATAAAGCTACTATAAACATTTTGGTACATTTTTGGATGGACAGGTGTATAGTGATATCTCTTGAGTAGTTACCTAGGATTCAAATTGCTTGATGATGGGGTAGGCATATGTGTAACTTTTTACAAAATTTTCAAAGAGTTCTCCAAAGTAATCATATCAGTTTACTTTCCCCAAAACAATATATGAGGGAGTCCCAGGTTTTTCATATAACTGTCGGCACTTGGTATTGTCAAGCTTTGTTTTCACTCACATTAGAAGACGTGTTGTAACGTCTCGTTGTGGTTTTAATTGCCCTTTTCCTGATGAATAATGATATTGAGTACCTTCTCCTGTGTGTATTGGCCATTTGGATACTGTCTGTTGAAGTGCTTACATTTTGTGACCAATGTCTTTTATTTATTTTTCAGATATATATATTGTGGGTATCTCCTCCCAGTATGTGCTAACTTATTTTTTCACTCTCTTGATGTTTTTCAATAAACAGAAGTTCTCAATTTTAATGAAGTCTACTTTATGGTTCATGTTTGGTTTTTTGTTTTTGTTTTTTTGTTTTTTGCATTCTGTTTAAGAATTTTTTTGCCTATCCCAAGGTCATAAAGATAGTCTTCCATGTTTTCATCTAAAAGCCTTATTGTTTTGTCTTCCACATTTAGATCTATGATCCATTTCAAAAGAATTTTGCCTGGCGTGAGGTAGGGATCAAGGTTTATTTTTATCCATGTGGATAGCCAATTGATGTAAGGACTTTGGACCATTTATTTTAAAAGCATCCTTTGCCCCCTGAAATGCAATGGCCCATTGTCAAAAATCAATTGACTATATAAATGTAGGTCTGTTGCTAACACTATCCTACTACATTCTTCTATTTGTTTATCCTTGCACAAAAACCACATAGTCTTCTTAATCATCGTAGCTTTCGATTTTAAGTATTAATATCTAGCAATGTGAATCCCCCAACTTTGTTCTTCTTCAAGACTATTTTGGCTATTCTGGTTTCTCTGCGTTCCCATGCATATTTTAGAATCAGATCTTCAATTTCCTTCTGGGATTTTGATTGAAATGGCGCTGAATCTATAAATCAGTTAGGAGAGAGATTGATACTTGGAGAGAAACAGTATCGAGTCTTCCAATCAATAAATATGGAATGCCTATTTCATGTCTTATTTAATGTCTCTCAACAATGATTTATAGTTTTCAAAGTAGATATCTTATGATTTCTCATTATTTTTATTCTTAAGCATTTGATTTTTAAAATTCACTTGTTAATGGTGGCTTTTAAAGTTCTATTTCCAGTTTGTTTTAATATTATATAGACATACAATTAACTTATGAAAAGTCACTTGTTTAAGCCACCTTTCCAGATTTGCTTATTAATTCCAATGGGTTGTTCATAGATCCTTTTGAATTTTAGACATACACCATCTCATGCCATATGTGAAAAATGTTTCTTTCACTTATTCTCTTTCCATCTTATACCTTTTAATTCTTTGTTGTTGTTGTTGTTGTTGTTGTTGTTGTTGTTTTGCCTTATTTTACTAGCTAGGATCTTCGGTATAATGCTGAGTAGAAGTTGTGAGAGAGTAGCCCTCCTTGTCTTGCGCCTAACATCAAGGGGCACAAGGGGAAAGCATTCACTATTTCACCATTAAAAGATGTTAGCTGAGCATTTTTGTAGATACCATTTTAGAGTAAGAAAGTTCATTTCTCTTCCTAATTTTCTGGCAGTTTATTATGACTAAGTGTTGAATTTTGTCAAACAATATTTCTGTATCTACTGAGATGATTATACAATTCTTTATTCTGATAATATGGTAAATTGCATTGAAAGAAAATGTTCAAGTAACCTTGCATTCCTGGAATAAAAACCACTCGGTCCTGCCCTATTATTCTTTTTAATGTGTCACTAGATTTAATTTGCAAATATTTCGCTTAGGATTTTTATATTTATATTTAAGAGAGAGATTGGCCTGTGGGTTTTTTTCTTTCTTGTAATTTACAGATCTTCCCAGACTTACGATAGGATTTCATCTCAATAAAGCCATCATAAGTTGAAAATATCGTAAGCTGAAAATATGTGCAGTACACCTAACCTACTGAACATCGCAGCTTAGCCTCGCCTACTTTAAACGTGCTCAGAACACTCATATTAGCCTCAGTTGCGCAAACTCATCTAATACCAAGCCTACGGATCATAAAGTATTGCATATCTCATGTAATTTATTGACTACTATGCTGAAAGTGAAAAACAGAATGGTTGCATAGGAACAGAATGGTTGTGAGTATATTGATTGTTTACCTTCGTGATCACGTGGCTGGCAGGGAGCTGCATCTCCTGCTGCTGCCCAGTAGCACGAGAGAGTATCTCACTGCGTATCACCAGCCCAGGAAAAGAGCAAAATTTAAAACAGTTTCTACAAATGCATATTGCTTTTGCACCATTATAAGCTGGAGACTGTTTGTATGATAAAATGTTAGACTTTGTTATCACAGTTATATGGGCTTTGTAAAACAAGCTTGGAGGTGTTCTCTTATTTTTATTGAAGTACAGTCAGTTTACAATGTTGTGTCAATTTCTGGTGCACAGCACAATGCTTCAGTCATACATATACATACATATATTTCTTTTCATATTCTTTTTCATTATAGGTTGCCACAAGATATCGAATACAGTGCCCTGTGCCATACAGTTTAAACTTATCTATTTTATATACACCAGTCAGTATTTGCAAATCTCAAGTTCCCAATTTATCCCTTCCCACCCCTGGTAACCTTAAGTTTGTTTTCTATGTCTGTTTGTCTGTTTCTGTTTTGTAAATAAGTTCATTTGTCTTTTTTAGATTCCACATATAAGTGAAATCATAAGGTATTTTTCTTTCTCTTTGTGGCTTACTTCCCTTAGAATGATAATCTCCAGGTCCATCATGTTGCTGCAAATGGCATTATTTTATTCTTTTTATGGCTGAGTAGTATTCCACTGTATAAATATATTATAACTTCTTTATCCAGTCACCTGTCAATGGACATTTATGTTGTTTCTATGTCTTGGCTATTGTAAACAGTGCTATGAACATTGGGGTGCATGTATTTTTTCAAATTAAAATTCCCTCTGGATATATGCCCAGGAGTGGGATTGTTGGATCATATGGTAAGTCTATTTTTAGTTTTTTGAAGAATCTCCATACTGTTTTCCATAACAGCTGCACCAAACTACATTCCCACCATTGAGGATCTTTTTCATACGCCTGTTGGCCATTTGTATGTCTTCATTGGAGAATTACTTGTTTAGGTCTGCTGCCTATTTTTGGATTGGGTTTTTTTTTTTTCATTATTATTAAGTTGTATGAGCTGTTTGTATATTCTGGAAATTAAGCCCTCGTCAGTCTCATCTTTTGCAAATATTTTCTCCCATTCTGTAGGTTGTCTTTTTGTTTTGCTTATGGTTTCCTTTGCTGTGCAAAAGCTTATAAGTTTAATTAGGTCCCATTTGTTTGTTTTTGCTTTTATTTCTATTTCCTGGGTAGACTGCTCTAAGAGAGCACTGCTTAAGATTTTTGTCAGAGAATGTTTGCCCATGCTTTCTTCTAAAAGGGTTGTAGTGTCTTGTCTTATGTTTAAGTCTTCAATCTTTTGGGATAGTTTGAGAAGAATGAGTATGAACTCTTCTTTGTATGTTTGATAGAATTCCCCAGTGAAGCCATCTGGTCCTAGACTTTTGTTTGCATGAAAGAGAAGTGTTTTCTTTTCCTCTATTTTCTGTAAGAGTTTATATAATATTGATATCCTTTCTTCCTTAAATCTTTGAAAGAATTCATCAAAGAAGATATTTCATCCCAGAGTTTTCTTTGTAGGAAGATTTTGAATTAAAGATTCAGTTTTTAAAAATGAATATCAGACTACATTTTTACTTTTTCTTGTATGGTAAGTTACGTATTCCTTATTGCACTGGCTGGAACTGTCAGCACAATATTGAACAGAAGTGTCAAGAGTAGATATCCTTGTTTTACTGCTGATTTTCAAGGAAAAACATCTGGTCATTCATTAGCGTGAAATTAGCTAAAGGTTTTCCATCTCTCTCTCTGTCTCTTTCTCATCTAGCTATGTCTGGATCTAGATCTCCTTTTTATCAGGTGGAGTAAGTTCCCATCTATTGCTAATTTGATGACTGTTTTTGTTTTTTTAAATCATAAATGGGTGTTGAATTCTGTTAAAATAATAAACTGTTAACGGGTGAGTTACACTGACTGCTTTTGAAATGTTAAATCCACGTGACTGGGAAGAACCTCAGATGGTCATGCTGTGTCATCATTTTTATATTTCTGAATTACATTTGCTAACATTTTTGCTTTTTAATAGATTTTTTTGAGGTTTAGACTTACAAAAAATTAAGACAGTACAGAGTCCCTAAGTTCCCCTCACCCAGTTTCCCATATTATTTATTATTAACATCTTACATTAATATTACTAGCTTATTATTAACTAAAATCTGTAATTATGCAGAGTTTAGTCCGTCATCTTTTCCTAGTTTCATTAGGTAGAAATTTACACTTGATCTTAACCAAAAAGCCAGGAAGCAATCATTAGGTAGAAATTTACACCATTGAATTTGAATTGTTCTTTTCTAATATAAGTAGTTAATGGCATATTCTAAACGCTACTTTAGCTACATTCCACACATTTTGAGATGCTGAATATTTGTTATTATTCAGTCCAAAATATTTTCTACTTTTTTCTATAATTTCTTCTTTGACCAATAAATTAAAGTTGTACTATTTAATTTCTAATTATTTGGGGATTTTAAAAATATCTTCTTATTGCTAATATCCAGTTTAATTCCATTGTAGACAGAGAAGACATTTTGTAAGATTTTAATCTTTTGAAAAAATTTGAGGCTTTTTTGTAGCCTACCACGTAGTCTATCTTGGTGTGTGTTCTATATGCTCTTGCAAAGAACATATATTTGTGTGTAGTTTGGTGTGGCATTCTGTAAATGACAAATTAGATCAAAGTACTTTATACTCTTACTCACATCTTCCATATCTTAACTGAGTCTTGGTCTGTTTGATCCATCAGTTTCTGGGAAAGAGTGGAACATCTCCAAACCTCTTTGTAGGTTTTGCTATTGCTCCCTTTAGTTTTGTCAGGCTTCTTTCTTCCTCATGGGTATTGAGGAATTTCTTGTTGTGTAATTAGGAATACACATGTCTATAATTTGGTGCTTTTAACATTGTGAAATGTTCTTTATTTCAGCTGACAGTGCTTGTTTTGAGACATATTTGATCTGATATTAATAATACTGCTTCCAGCTTTCCAGTGCTTGCATAGTTTTTCTTTTTCCATCCTTTTACTTCAACCTAACTATATCTCTATATTGAAAGAGTTCCTCTTATATACAGCAAAGAGTTGGTTCCTGCTCTTTTAGCCAGTCTGATAAGCTCTCTTTTTAACTTGAGTATTTAATCTATTTGCATTTAACATAATTATTGATGTAGTTGAATGTAGGTCTATCAGTTTTGCTATTGATTCCCCACTTGCCCCGTGCATCTTTTACTGCTGTTTCTCCTGTTCTGTTTTCTTTTGAGTTAAACATTTAAAAAATAACCTTTTAATTCTCCATTGACTTTTTGGCTAAGCTTCTCTGCATTATTTTGTAGTAGGTACTCCAGGGATTTCAATACAAAGCCCTAGGTTATCAGCCATATTGTATCACTTCACATCAAAGCTAAGAATTTTGTAACAGTCTCCTCGTTGTGTTGCTTTTATCATATATATTACACCTATATACATTATAAACTCCAAAATACAGTGTTATGACTTTTGCCTCAATTTTATGCCTTTTAAATAAACTAAGAGAATAAAATACATTTTTTTCTTTAATAACTACCTACATGTTTGCCATTTAGGGAGTTCATTCCTTCCTGTAAATCAAAGTTTTCTTCAGGTGTAATTTGCCTTCGGCTTGAAGAAATTCTTTTTGTATGTCTCGTAGAGCAAGGGACTCAGCTGGTAATATATTCTCTGAGTTTTCCTTTATTTAAAATATCTATTTCCCATGATTGAAGGATTTTTTTTTTTCTGGATATACAATTCGGGATCCATTATTTTTTTCATTTTATAGTGCCTGAGATAGGTTTTTGAACATTTTGTTCAGCGTGTCTAATTACTATCTGAAGGACTGTTTAATAAGACGAAAGCCATTTCACCATTACTGAATATGGAACGAAACTACATTATTTGAATTATACTGAATTTTTGCAATGCACTTTACTAACTGTCATGTAGATTTTCTTTTTTTGATATTTTATCAAGAATTGATGATTCATTCTTCCAGATAAACTTTAGATTGATTTTGTTGTATTTCAAAAAAAAAATCCCAATAGGATTTTGGCTGGAATTTTATTACATTGGTGCATTTACATGGGTGATTATTGGTGTCTTTATAATATTGGCACTTCCTTCCTGTAATGATATGTGCCTCCATTTGTCCATGCTATGTTTTATGCTGCTCACTACAGAACTACGTGTTGTAGCTTTCTTCATCTAGAGCCTACTTACACTTTGCAAAATTTATTGCAAAGTATCTGACAATTAAAAGAAAAGTGTTCATATGAATTCGAGCATAATCTTTTCTCTCCAATACTAAAAGTTGGATTTACCATACTTACTTGCTTATGGCTGTGGCAGTTGGGATCCAGCCCTGAAAACAGAAACCACACTAGTTTACCACAGAATGAGAAATACAGAGAGAACTGGTTAATCTGGCCCTGGAGGACTAAAAGGACGGAACAGAAACTGAGGAAACACAGAGGGCTTAACTTCAGGAAACATCTACCCGCCTCAGGGGTATGGGAGGAGGGGAAGAGGTGTCGCGCGGGGCTGGGATTCAGACCTCTCTGGAGGGGATGCTGCCTGGCCAGTGCTGGTTTCTCAAGAGCTCAAAAGGGGGCCTCTGCACAGCTGTCGCTTAGACTTCTGGGAAGAGGGTGCTGGTTGGCTGCTAATGGCACCTCATATAGCTGGACTCTGACCCCTAAGAGAGCAAGTTTCTTCCCCTTTTATTTCTTCCTTGGAAACAGAGATTTGCAAATTACCAGAGTTCAAAGTTGTGGGGACAAAAGCAAAAATTCTTCAAGGTGGTCATTAGCTATAACAGTGAGAGAAGCCACTCCCGCTCAGCATTTCCTGGCCAGGTTGCTGTGGATGGGGTGGGAAAATACTTTATATTTGTTGCTGAGGGAAAGCATATCCTGCATCCTGTTAAGACAGAAACTCAACCTTTCAGGATGTTGTCTCTCAAGTAGTATTAACCAAGTCCTCTGAAGGCCATTCCACTTTTGACCCTAATCATAATTTTCCATCCTAATTTTCCAATAAAGCTCCCAGCTTCCAGATGATGGAGTACGTGGTGAGGCTAGGGACTCTCATGGGCCCAAGTCCATGGTTGCTCTTTTGCTTTGAAATGAGTATCTTGATCAGGAGCAATGTTGGGTGAAAAATCATAATGGCAAATAAGGTATTCCATCCGTACAGAGATGGCAGAAATATTGTAGGCAAAGAAAGCAAGTAAACATGCAGAATGTTGATTTAACAAAAATTAGTGAGATAATTACACTGGGAAAGAAGGGGAGAGAGAGAGAGTGTGTGTGTGTGTGTGTGTGTGTGTGTGTGTGTGTGTGTGTGTTTGCCTCTTTGAGAACAAGGAAAACTTGGGATAGAGTGTAAGAAAGGTAAATCTTCATCGTCCATCATAGTAAGTCAAAGGTGATGTCTGCACTTAGGAAATCAAGAACTAGAACTATAAGCAGGTTATTTAGAACTCCAGAGATTAAGCAACAGAAGAAACACCTAAAGCGGTTGCAAGTGGTTGCGTGTCAGGTTCCAGCGAGACAAGAGGAGGCTGCTGGGGTTCGTTATGAGTCTTAGAGACCCATTTGACTTTTTTTTTTAAGTGATGTATTACTTTGATTAAAACTAAAGTTATGTAAATAGAAAAAAAGAATCTGGCTCCTAAGTTTGAGTCTGGAGGGTCGTCATTGCCAAGATTCTTGCCTAAGGAACACAATTGTTTCCGTGCTTATGGGGAAAAGGCGCCTCATCCTTGGAGCACTTCACTGCCCTCTGCTGGGTTATGCCTGGGGCTGGGTTAGGAAGTGTGGCCCTGCCGTCGTGCACCGCCGATCCGGGGCACTCTGACCGAGTCTTTGTCCACAAGCCAGTGAGGTCGTTGTGCCCTGGTGGCTAGAGCAGCGTGGCCTGCCCTCATGGGCGCTGTCGCCCATAGGTCAGGAATGAGCCCGTTGGCAGTACGGGCCGTGCGATGCTTGGGGTCAGGCTGCACCTCGCTTTCAGGGGCTTTCTCCAACCTGACCTCATTCCTCAAAATCCAGAGTACTGGACTCTTCCCTTTATTCTAACACTCCTGCAGTCCTCACTTCCTGCACCCCCCCCATATACATTTTCTTGGTCATTTCAATCAGAGCTTGAATGACAGGCGGTGACGTCAGTACGTACATCTTACTGGGGTCTGTGCTCTTCTAGCTCCAGTGCTGGGCCTCCGCTTCTTAGCTCTGGTCTCAGAAGTGCTCACCTTTCCTGGGGGAGAAGCTGCCTCCTAGAAATTCTCTATGCTAACCACAGCATTGCCAGGATTGTATGCCCTGCTCTCCAGAGATGTCAGCTGGCCAAGGGCATAAACCACAGCAGTCAGGGAGAGATACAGACAAGGGCCACTTCCGGTCATTGAGTTTTCCTATCCTAGAATTGGACAGCCAATTACCACACCTAGGCTGAGAACAGGCTCACCCTGGCACCCACCTGCCCAACCACCAATGCTCCCAGCTGAGAGGACTTCAGGCTGGCCTGGTCACTGGAGCTGGGAGATGACATTCTTAGACAGGGCTTAGAGAGTAGTGTGGAATCAGAAACTCAGAAAGGAAGCAACTTGATGAGACCAATAGCCCACCCGTCCCCATCTAGTGCCTGGATCCCTCTACCCTTTCCCTACCAGGGGATCTTCAGCTTACGTCACATGCCCCCAGTGACAAAGAGCTCACTCCCTGTTGAAGCGGGCCCTGCTGTCTCTGGAAGGATCTGACTCAGAGAGTACTTCCTTCTCCCCTCCTTAATCTGCCGCATTCTGTCTCCCATGTCTCGTTCTTGGTTCTGGTCCACGTTCCCTTCTCCCCGTGATGGCCTCCAAGTATTTGACGAGAGGGAGCAAGTTCCCCCACTCCCCAGGTGGTCCCCTCTCTAGGGAAGGTTGGTTAATTAGACTCTTTCAATTGCAAGTGATAGAGCTTAGCTCTTACTAGTTTGGGGAAAACAGGAGGAATTTGGGGCACGACCCTGGAATGGCCAAGGTGCTGCTGGGTCCAGGAGGGCGAATTCTCTGTCTCTGGGCTTCCCCACCCCCCCCCCCCCCCCCCCCCGGCCGCACTGCTTTCACTCCCAGGCAGGGTGGGAACGCTGGTCCCTGGTGCTGCCCAGCCCCCATCCTACCCAAGGCAGAGACCGGTCTTTCCTGACGGCCATGGAGCACCGGTCAGGGTCAGTTACAGTTTCAGAGTCACCGAAATTGGTGGTGGCTCAAAAAGGATGTCTGTGCACAGGTCAGAGGTGAGAGGTCAGAGATCCAGTCTACCTGAGAGGTGGGGACCAGCATTTTCAAATTTCCAGCCTGGAGGGCCCAGAGGGCCATGGCAGTGAACCAGGGTGTCTACAAAGTCACAGGATGTGCCTGTCATCTTCCAGGAGAGTCCATTTCCCTCAGTGGAAGTCATTGAAAGCACTATTTTTAGATTTAAACAAAAACGGAAACATCATGGAGCAGAATGCGGAATCTGTCGTTTTGCAACCCGAGACTTCAAAGACATGTCACACCTGTGTCAGCTGCTGTAGGCTGGCTGCCTGGCTGGCCAGGGAAACTTGTTCATTCTTGCACAAGCAGGCATTTTTGGGGAAGATGAGAAAATGCTGGAGGAGAGGCCCTGGGACCCACAGTCTGAGGGGCACTGGGCCTGAGTCTCCACACAGCGGCAGGACAGGCCTGTGAGGAGATGGGCTCAAGGACTTATTTCAAAGACAGCCGCCCTGGTGGGCCCTGGCTGCGCACAGCCCCACGATCCCGCCCGGCACCAGCTCAGCCTCATGCCCAGCTCCCCGGACGGACGTGTAGACCCACCAGGAGGACATAACTGCCTCTAGAACCTGGTCCCAAGGGCGGAGGCCAGACCCCAGCGGAGCAAGGGGTGCACAGGGCCCTAGCAGGATGCGCCAGCTGAGACGTGCAGGAAACAGTGCTGGCTCTACCTGACCGCTCTTCATGGGGCAGCGGGAATGTGAGTGATGCCTGAAATATTTAACCCTAGAAGCTCATGCGGCCTACTAATCAGAAAAGACTCCAGCCTCAAGCCAGGAGGCCCTATTGGATGAGGGTTACCACTCATGGTGCTGGATCATGGCAGGACTTGGGGACTCCAGGTAAGAGGCCAGGGCCAGTGGTGCAGTGGGGAACATCAGGGGAAATGGGACAGCAGGTGTTTCTTGACTGACAGATATCTAATAACCCAGGCAGCTGTCCTGGCTGCAAAGGAGCCCTGCACATGGGTCTGATCCAGCCAGATCAAGAGTCAAATCCAGCCCCCATTTACTGAGCACCTATTATGTGCCAGGAACTGTGCTGGGAATCTTCATGACTCCCTCAACCAGTAGAGTGTGGTAGAAGATGCAGTGTGACTTCCCAGGTTGGATCTGAATAATGCTGTGCACTTCTGCCCTGCTCCCCTGGGACACTTGCTCTTGGAAACTAGCCACGCGGTTGTGGGGAAGCCCCAGCTAACACGTGCAGAAAGACCTCAAGGTAAGAACATCCCAGAGTCCTAGCCAACAGCCAGTGTTGGCCTCCAGCTCTGAGTGAAGAAGCCTGTCATGATTCCCACCTCTGCCATCAAGTCAGCCCCAGCCTTCAAGTCTTCTAGCTGAGGCCCCAGGCATTATGGGACAGAGACAACCGTCTCCACTGTGCACTGTTCAAAATTCTAACCCACAGAACCCATGATCAGAATTAGATTGCTGTCTATGCACTCAGTTTGGGGGTGGTTTGTAACACAGCAATACTAACTGGAATAGGTGGATAGTGACAGAAACAACAAAGAACAGAGTGAACTTTCCCCAGCCTGCTAAGGGGTCAGAGGAGGCGGGACCAAAGAGGAGCTGGAAGTCAGTCCCTGAATCCTGGGGCACCCCGAGAGATGCCAAAGAGAAGGACTTCACGGCATACCAAGAGAGGAAGGACCCCAAGCTGGGGCTGCCAGCCTGGGCAGAAGCTCCACAGTTCGGGCCTGTGATGACTCCCAGAGGCCCTTTCCCTGTCACTGGGGCTGCAGAAACCTCCTCTGTTCCATGTGACCCTAGGCGGGGAACATTCAATTGTGGGTAAGCCCAGGAGGAGGGGGAGCTCAGAAGAAACTTTGGAAGAGAACTTGAAATGGGTGATTCCTTTCACACCTAAGTTTATGGATTAAATGCCTTCCCAGTGCCATAGGCTCCGTGCAGCCCAAAGGAAATCATGTTTGGATGTTTTGCCCCAACCTGACCTCATGGTCTACGATGCTTGACTCTGGCCCAAGAAGAGAACTTTGTCCTATTTACTCTGTAGCCCTGAGGCTTAGCAACAGGCACTTTGTAGGGGGCTCAGAGATACTGCCCACTGGGCAGAGGGCTTCTGGGGACAACCATGAACTCCTCATCCCCTTCAAGCAGAGGCTGGCACAGCCCTGACAGAGAGGGAGCCAGGGCCAGGGCCTCATCCTGTCAGTTCTTACTATGGCCACCAGATGGCAGGCCAGGGCCAGCTGGGAATGCGGCGGTAGGCCATTCTAGAGGCGACCTGGGACTGGGAAGCCTAGTTTCCTTCAAGGGCTGTGGTGTCGCTGTGGCTGGGAGGAGTGGGAGGAGGGGCAGCAGGGGCAGCTGCGGCTGTGGAGGCCCAGGCTGTTGATCTGAATTAACCAAAGGGCTATCACATGTTACAGGGTGCCCCATCCACCCATCCTTTTGGCCACGCACCTCATCCTCTTTAATCTGCAGCACTGAGGTTTCTGGTCCGGCTTTAGGACCCCACACTCTCAGGCCTTCGCTCCTCATTCTGGGGCTGTGTTTGTGCCACAGCTCATTTTGGGGCTGAGGCCTAAGGTGGGAGCTGGGTAGGGTCTGCAGCATCTAAGCCTCCATTTCTTCATCTGTACAATGGGGAGGCTCTTGCCTGACTGCGAGGTCAGTGGGAGAATGCAGTGTCTCCCCCCCCCCCCGCAGTGTCGCTCAGCACTCACGGTAACCCCAAACAGCAGGAACGGCCCATATTCTAATCCCCATTTTGCAGATGAAGAAATCGATCCCCATGGATGAGAAGAATCTTACCTCCTATTACCCAGCAGAGCCAGGATTTAGACCCAGATCTGCCCAGGGTTCCCTCCCCTCTCCCAGACTCCCATGCTGCCCTCCTACCCCCTCCTTCAGCTTGGCCCTTTCTCATCTTCTCTGTTGAAAGGGGCCCCTCCGGTGCCCTGTGACCCCAAAGATCCAGGTCTCCTGGGAACCTACAGTCAACACCTTGACCTGGCACTTTGCTGGGCACAGCAGCCCCTGGGCCTGCCCAGACGGCTCTGTTGATTTGGGCTCTGTGCAGCCTGGCTTGAAGGCAAGACCCAGGAGAAAAATTCTGGGATGTGGAATTAGACAACCTGGAGTACTTTTTCACCCAAGCCTCAATTCCTCAGCTGTAAAATGCAAGTCAATTTACAAGATTGTTGTAAAACAGAAAGAGTTGAAAGTGCTTGGTGACAACAGTGCTGATGGTCACCCTTACCACGACCTTACTGTGTGCCAGGCTCCAAGCTATGCCCCTTTCTTCCATGATCTCACCTAGTCCTCACCGAAACCCTGTAAGGTTGACTTTATTATTGTTTATGTTGTATTTTTATTGAAATAGAACTTACATAAAGTGCACGAGCCTTGTGTGTACAGCTCGGTGACTTTTCACAACTGCATAACCACTACTGTGATAGAGATCATTTCCAGCACCACTGAAGGCCCCCTCAAGCCCCACCATAAATGCCTCACCAAAGGTAACACTGTAAGGATGGGGTTATTTATACCCACTTTTTTTTTGTGGGGGAGTAATTAGGTTTACTTATTTTTATTTTAATGGAGGTACTGGGGATTGAACCCAGGACCTTGTGCATGCTAGGTGTATGCTCTACCACTGAGCTATACCCCCCCCCATTTATGCCCATTTCAAAGAGAAGTAAACTGAGGCTCTGGGAGGGGCAGTGAATAGCTGCTATGAGCTGGGACCAAGATTAGTCTGCCTCTTACCAAAACACATGGTGATCCATATGGGCTATAAAACAGTTACTTCTTCCTCTTCTCACCTCTCTGCTCTGTTTCCTGCTCTTCCTCTGCCTCCATTGTTTTTTTCTCCACCGCTTCCCCCTACAGCCTCTTTTTTAAGGGCAACCTGTTGTCATTTCACAGATTTACCACCAGATGGAGTCAAAGGACCAACTGCTGAAGAGTGGCTGGGCTCTAAGGACTTGGAGGCCTTGGGCCTGGCAAGTGTCAGAGTTTCTGGGCTTTGGGGGTGAGGGTGGAGAGCAGAGAAGTCGCCGGTGCTCATCTTGGGCCCTGCCCAGCAGACATGGCAGAGATGACCCCAACCCAGCCTGGTCCATTGACACCCAGACAGATAAGAAGGTAAAACTACAGGCTGGGGCTCAGAGATGAACCCTGGACTGGGAGTGAAGAAACCTAGGTTCTAGTGTTATCTCTCTCACATACTCTCTGAGTCACCTGCCTGCCTGGCTCAGGGGGTGGTCTCTCCATCTTCAAGGTAAACTCTTGTCTTTTTGCATTTGCTATTCCCTGCACCTGGCATGCTCTCTCCTCTACAGTCTGCCCATCCAATAAGCCAACCTAAGAAGCCTAGCTCAATTGCCACTACCCCCAGGAAGGCTTCCCGGACTGCATCATCATTGAATTGGTTATCTCAGCTGTCCCCAGTGCAATGGCTCAGTGAGAAGGAGACTCACCCTGAGACTCTTGGTGGTCTTCTATACCTCTTCCTAGGAGTGGCTGGATTTTAGAGGGCGGGGGGGGGGTGTGCCTGGGCCCTGCTGGGGTGCTTAGCCTTGTGCCAGGCTACAGGGAATACTGAGAGGCTGAGCTTATGTCTTCCCTCATCTGTGTCCTGCTGGCATCTGTCATCTCCAGACCCTGAAAAGTCAACCTCGCAGAAGGCATGTCAGGAAGAGCCTTCAGGGCTCGTTAATCACGCAATGGCCCAAGTCACTCAGCACCTTGGCAACAAGACCGTGACTCAGTCCTGCCTCAGGTCCTCAGCTCAAGGCTCCCCAGAAGGCCCTACAGGACCCTCCCAGGTCTAAGGACCTTGCCACACCACCTCCCATACCACCTCCCCTGGCTGAAGTCCTGTGGGGCCCCCACCCAAGCCCTAGCAGGTGGGAAAGGGATAAGTTGGGAGTTTGAGATTTGCAGATACTGACTGGTATAAATAAAAGAGAAAAATAAGTTTATACTGTATAGCACAGGGAACTATATTCAATATCTTGTAGTAGCTTATGGTGAAAAGAATATGAAAATGAATATATGTATATTCATGTATGACTGAAGCAATGTGCTGTGCACCAGAAATTGACACAACATTGTAAACTGACTATACTTCAATTAAAAAAAAGTAAAGTCCTTAAAAAAAAGAAAGAGTAAATGGGCGCTGAGCAAGAGGGGCTCATGAGTAAAATGCATGAGATTTAAGGTAGGCTGTCTTCAGCAACTGCTTCCTCACTCCTGGTCTTTGTTATGAACCCAGGAGATAGGGGGCCGGAACCTGTGGTTTTAACTATGAGTCATGTCCTCCTCAAGGGCTCTTGTGGTCATATTGTCCACTCCATTGCCCCACCACAGCTTCCCCTTGCCTTCCCTCACCTGGTGTTCTGCAGCAGACCCCTGGCTGGACATCCCACCTACTAATGGTCCCTATCCACTCCACCCACAATGCACTGCCAGCCATTGTCCAGAGGACAAATCTGATCACCTGCCTTCAATGCTTGAAACCTTTTGCTGTCTCTGCAGAGCTTCAGAATAAAGCCCAATTCCCTACCTTAGTACAACACTCTTCAAGTTCTCACTTCTGGGGAATCCCTGTAACCTCTCCTTACACTATATCTCTGCTCCCGCACTCTTTGCTGTAGCCACAAAGAACCAATACACGATGCTGTGTTTCTCTGGCTTCACATGGATTTTTCTGTCTTCCCTTTCGTCACTTCCTCTCAGCTGTGAAAATTCAGCCAGGTGTCACCTCCTCCAGGAATTCTCCTTGCCTATTTCTAGGCTTATCTGAATGTTTTCATCACCACGACCTTTTAGACTGTAGGAGTGATTTAAATCACAGACTCTGAGCACCAACCACCTGGGTGCAATTCCCAGCTTTTCCTCTTCATCGCCATGTGATCTTGGGCAAGTCACCTGACCTGGTTTCCCCACCTGTAAAATGGGACTAAGAGCTCATTTACGTCATCATGTGTCAAGCTCCTAGTACCATGCCTATCATTAGTACCCACTTAGTGTGAGCCGTTTGCAAACTATTTTGCTTATCTGTCTTGTAATCATTGGTTTCCAGTCTTCCCACTAGCCCCAAGCTTTTCAAGGGCAGGCACGGTCTTTATTCATCTGCAGTCTTCTTCCTTGGTATCTGGTGCAGATCCAGGCACACAGCAGCTGCTCAATAACAGCCAAATGCATGAATGGAAGTCAAGTGCAACATTGTCTGGGAGGTCCTTTCGCAGCAGAAGTGAACAGAAGTGTGAGTGAGTTTTCCCTGCATGTCAGTCATCTCCCTGGAACCAGATGGCAGGCTCGCAGGGATGCGGGAGCAAGACTGTCCCTTTCGTTGGCCACGGTGCCAGTTACTGTGCCTGGCACACTGAGGCCTGGGTGGGTACCCGGAAGGCGACTCTGGGGGTACTGTCCATGGTGCTGAAGAGAACTGCCAAGTGACTAATTCCTCTGCCTGAGATAGATAGTTGGGAAGTGGAAGGATTTGCTTCAGGGAAGCCACGAATGGATTTTTCATCCCCAGATCTCAGCCAGCACATTCTGTTCTGACATTTCCCTGGCACCTTTGCAAATGACGTGATGTTGCCTGTGCAGCTCTTTCCCCTGCTTTCAGAATTCCTTGGAGAACTGTCATATCCCCCAACCACACTCCCTACCACCACTGCAGTCACCTCCAAACTTGGATGTATCACCCAGAGACCTGGACTAAAGAGACTGGAATACAAGCTATGGCCCCATTTGCCAGCCAGCCAGCTCCAAACTTTCTACAACCTGCTTGTCTCATCTACAGGTGGTCGCAAGCCCTGGCAACCTCCTGACAGCCCTGTCTGCAAAGGTAAACTAAGCAGGAAAATGCTGGCCATAAAATGGCCATGAAAATAAATTTAAATCTTGTGCACATAGTGGGGTTAAGTGGTCTAAGCTTTTAGACAGACTTCTGAGTTAGAGTCCCCTGTGTGACTTTGGGTGATTTTGCTCCTCCTTGAGCCTCAGCTTCCTCAGCTGTTAAATGGGAATAATAATATCTTCCTTGAGTATTATTGGGAGGATAAAATTAGACAATATAAGTAAAAAGACTGATGGTTGTGCCTGGCACATAATAAATGCTAACTAAATAGTAGCCGTTATCCCTCTGACTTAGAATTTCAGAGCTGAAAGGGAATCTAGTCCAACCTCTTCAGTTTACATGCAAAGAACTAAGGCTCAGCTAGGTGAAGGGACTTCTTTAAGGTCACACAGGCAGGAAAGGGGAGGACTCAGGACAGAGGAGGACCTTTAAATTTGTGAGCTATTGATGTGTTATAACACCAGGATGCTATGGTCAGAGGTATGGGGTTGCCCACAGAATGGAAGTCAAGGTGTTTTTATTTAGCTGCAGGAAAAGTCCTTAATTTAAACCTTAAAAGCAAATTCCCTTGCCCCACCTTCATCCCATTTATCCCTCAACCACACTGCCAGGGTGGTATCAACATTATCCCCATTTTCCAGATGAGAACACGGAGGCTCAGAGGGCAGAGGAGGCTAGTGCAAGGCCACACCGCTGCCTCTCAACCAGGGTTGACAATGAAGATCATGTGAAGTGAGCAGGCAGGAGCTCCTGAAGTGGGCCTGGCAGAAGATGTGCTTGCAAATTACAGCACCCTTTTTTCCCTCTTGAAGGGACCAGTCCTCACATTTCAGAGTCAGAAAAAGCATCTCCGCAGAACCCAGTGCCTCTGTGATGCCACAGGCTTAGAGCCCAGTCTCCTTCGAAGATCATGGAAAAGATGCCGAAAATCACAGCCAGTGGAGCGGCTGCCTGGGAGGTGATAGAGAGCTGCTTAGCAAGTGGGGCGAGAGGGTGGGCTGCAGAGGAGGCATTAGGGGCATCTGAGGATGCTTTTTATCTCCCAGCGCATGTGGCCAGGCCTGGCTGGAATCACAGAAACCCATTAGGCTCCATCCGGGGAACCTGGGCTCAAATCCCAGCCTTAGTGCTTAGAGCACTGAGACCTGAGATTGAGTCTCCATGGTCACTGAGCTCCATGATCATCTTGGAACCTCAGTTTCCAGATTTGGAAAATGGGAATAACAAGCCCTACCTGAGAGTATTAAAGCAAGTGCATGAGATGATTCACATGAAGCACCTGGCACAGTGCCTGGCACATAATAGATTCTCAATAAATGTCAGTTGCCTTCTTGTCTTTCCAACTTCACCTGTATTTATTCAGCAAGTATTTAGGGAGCATTTACTGTATCTCTATTCCAAGTCACGATGACCTAGCAGTTAACATGGCAGCTGCTTGTTCTCATGAATTTACATTTTGCTGGAGAAGGTCAGGAAAAGAGCAGCAAATAATGAACAAGAAATTTTAACTGTCAGTAAGTGCTATAAAGAACTTTAAACTTTGTTGTGCTGAGGAGTGGAAGATGGCAACCTTAGGTAGGAGAATTGGGTTGGACCTTTCTGAGAAAATGACAATGAGCAGGGGCCCCAATAAAGATCTGGAGGGAAGAGCCTTCTAGGCAGAGGGAACAGCAAGTGCAAAGGTCCTGAGGTGGGCACAAGCTTAGTGCCCTAGAAAGGTGGCCAGTGTGGCTGGGGTGTAGGCAGTAAGAGAGGGGGTCACAGATGAGGTGGGAGGGGTGGACAGGGCCTGATCAGGTAAGGCCTTGTTGGCCCTGGGGAAGCACTTACTTGTTTTACCTTCTCCAGTCTTGATGGACCTTCAGCTCTTGGTAACTTTTCTATCTTCCAGAATCTCTTAATAGTCTGTAAAGTGACTTAACTAGGCAGGGCCTTTAACACTAGCAATGAATCTTAAAATGTCAAAACAGGATGGGTCCTTGGAGATCTATGAATCTAAAACTCATTGTTCAAATCGATCAAATGAGACCCAGAGGCAGAAAGTGACTTGCCGAATGTCACAAGTTAGAGACACTATCAATTAGGATCACATACATCTGTAAGTGACAGAAAGCCCTCAAATCAATGGCTTAAACAAGTTCATTTCTCTCCAGTAAACTAAGGGAGATAAGACTCTGGAGCTGGTAGAGCAGCTCCATGACCCTTAGGGACCCAGGCACCTGCTAATTTGCTCTACCATCCTCAACATGCCACTTTTATCTCATGATCCAAGAAGGCTGCCCATCTGCAGCCAACATGGCTGCATTCCAGAGCAGAAAAGCAGAGGGTGGAAAAAGAACAAGCCCTTCCCCAAAATGACGCACCCCAGGTGTTGCCCTTATACTATGGCCAGAACTTAGGCATGTGGCTGCACCTAACTGCAAAGGAGGCTGGGAAATGTAGTCTTTACTCAGGACAGCCATGTGCCCAGCCTAAAATTAGGGGTGGCAATTCATTAGGAAGGAGAGGAGAACAGATAATGAGGGACAGCTGGCCATCTCTGCCACAACAACAAAGTTGAGACTGAAACCCACACGTCCTGACACGCTGGTGCTCTCTGCACTGCCCTCCCCCTGCCTGCCCCTCCCCCATTATGAGCACACAGCAGCCACATGCAAGGGACCCTGTGGGGAGAGAGGCCTGGAGAACGTAGAGGGAAGAGGAGGGGCACCAAGAGGGAGGAGCTGTGGCTGAGGGAAGCCCAGCTGCTGGGACCTCCCCCATTGCTTTCACCAGGCTGGCAGCTGGCCCTGAGGCCCAGGACAGGGAGACATTGCTGTCACTTCCTTTTGGGGAGGCAGCTGGTGATGCAGCTTTCCATGCCTCTGCATTGTCCCCAGGGGACAGAATGTCAGGTTGGTGGGACCCCACTCTGGCAGCAGGTGGAGGGGAGGGGTTGTTAAGCAGCTGGTAAGGCCAGCCTGCCCAGCCCCACGCCCAGCCTCCCCTCCCCTCCCATATGCCTGGGTGTTGGCTGAACAGAGCTGGAGCAGGCGGCCTGGGGGCCTTGCCTGACATTCTTTCCCCTGACACTGAGCACCAAGTTCCTTCTGCTCATTTTCCTCCCTCCATCACTCCAGTCCTTCCCTCCTCTCCCTCCCCCTCTTCTCTCTCTGTCATTTATTCCTTGTCCCCAGTGTCTTTCCTTTCACCCCTTCATTCCTCTTTCCCTCCCTTCTTCATGCATTTTCTTTCTTCCTGCCTTTTCTCCTTCCTCCCTGTCAGGACTCCTCCCCTATCCAGCCCTCCTGGCCACCCTCACCCTCTCACTGCCCATGCCCCACTCTCTGAGGGCCATCCTTACCACTGGGCACAGGATGGAGTAAGAGGACACTGAGGAGCAGCCTGAATGGAAGATCACATCTGGTCTGGGTGTTCCTGGAGCCTCCTGTTCCCTGTCCAGCATCAGGGGTCAGGAGAGAATGTGGCTGCCTGCCGGCTTGTGGCTCCAGCCCTCCCCCAAATGGAACAAGGGACTTAAGTTCATAGAGCTTCAACTATATGCTAGCTACTTGCACAGCACTTTATCCTCACCACAGTCCATTGGAGCTGGTTACTGTTACTCCCATTTTATAGATAAGGAAACTGAGACTCACAGAGGCAGAGTTGTTAGAAGCCACACCAGAAACTGCTGGGAGCCAGAATATGGTGGATCAGAGCCTCACTTTCAGGCCCCTGCCAGTCCTGGCCCTGGTCTGACTCTCAGTCCCCATGCCCCTTCAGCAGCCCAGCCCCCCAAGTCCTCACAGAGTTTGAAAGACAAGGAGGGGAAGACAGTAAGTGCTCAGTGAGGATTGCCCAGGTCTTTGTAACCAGTTTCTTGGCTGTCAGTGCTGCTCAGCCTCAGACTCATATACACAGACATACACACACACAGGACACATCCAGAATGGACAGGACCTTCCACTCACTGCCTGTGTAGGTTTGAGGGCATTTACATAGTGGTAGTGATGGTGATGGTGATGGAGGTGGTGATAAAGTTGCTGATGATGGTAGTGATGATAGTGGTGGTGGTGATGATGCTGAAGGTGGTGATGATGGTGATGATGATGGTGGACGTGGTGATGATGGTGATAGTGTTAGTGATGGTGAGAATGGCATAGTTGAATTGGTGATGGGGGAGGGGGTGATGAAGACAGTATTGGTGATGGTTGTTCTTGTGATCGTGGTCCTTGTGGTGGTGATGGCGATAAACATCTTGTTTAGCCATACACAGATCTGTAATACACATACGACACATACATACTACAAAGAAAAGCAAGAACATGATCAACACTGATTAATGAGAAACTGTGCTGACAAACGGACGACGTTTCCAAAAAACCATAAGCTGTGCTCAGAATGAGACATGACCAGGCCACCCTGCCACCCCACAGATGACACTGTGCCCTCCTCTACACTGCCTCCTGAGTGAGTGCTGCTCCCTAGCCAGTGATGATCCCAGCCCTGCTTTCACCCTCCAGCCTCCTGGATCAAGATGATCTTGTGCCCAGTTTTGAACAGTACTCAGTGCAGACTGAACTCCCTTCCAAAGTCCTCCTTGGAATCATCCAGCACCAGCTCAGACCGCGAAGGGGCTTTTCCACACCCCCCTTACCAAGACATCCCCGAGCTCTCCCAGGGCTGTGCGCTCTTTTGCAGCTCCAAGCTTAAGAAAGCTCACATTTTCATACAGTTGTGTTCCCTGATCTTTGGTTGGCTGGTTTCAATAGCACAACATTCAGCCCGGGGGTAAAGAGGGCAAGCGGGGTGGGGGTGGGGGGCACAGGCGCAGGGCGCGTGGGGCGTTCAGAAGGCACTGGTAATGTTTCTTCAGCGAATCAGGCCATTCGTTTGTTTATTATTTTAAAAATAAACATATTCTTTAAAAGGGGAATATGTTATATACCAATTATTGTACATGTATATACTGTTTTACAATAAAAAGTACAAATTAAAAAGTTAATATAGAAAGAAAACAGAAGCCACATCCCTGCTGAAGGGTAGGGGAAGACTGGATGTATTCAAGGCACCACTTAGCCTGAGACCAGCAGAACAGTCACAAGGCTGGTTCTCAGGGCCTGGGGACAACACCCGCTGGAGGGAGGGAGTCTGGACAAGCGAACCTCCCCCCTTTCTCAGGACCCTCCTTCACCCACTCGCATCCCTGACCCAGGCCCTGATGCTACTTTTCTTGGGGAGAAGAGGAGGGCCTTTGTTTATTTAGATTCTTGATGTCCTTAAATGGTTGGGTTTTTTGGGGTTTTTTTTTTTTAATCTATGTGCCTGAAGTTAACTTCATCCCCCCAAACAGCTAGGACATCAGCAGCCAGAGGACCGGCTGGAAAGGAGGTGAGAGGAGGACAGCTGGATCAGAATAGGAGGAGGCAGATCCTGAACAGCTCTGGGGGCCCCTCCTCCACTTCAGGGAAGAAGAGACAAGGCCCAGACAGGGATGGGAGGAGCATGTGGGGAGCCCGTGAGGAGCAGGCATTCCCCCAGCATGTCAGTGACATCATGGGAGTTCCAAATTGCTTGTCTGCTTTGATCTCCATTAAATCATTTCCTGCCCCTGGGCCTTGGCACCTGCTCTTCCTTCTGCCTGGATCATCCTTTCTTTGGTGCTTCTAATGACAAGCACCTTTCCATTCAGGTCTAAAAAACAACCTCCTGAATACAGCTTCCCCTACCCATGGCCACTTACAGGAGGCGCCACCTGTCCCACACACCTGGTCCTGGTTCAGCACACCATCCTGAGAGAGTGCAGGGTGCTGACTGCAGGCTGGATGGGTGGAGGTTGCTTTTTGACAGGCATCTATACCTTCACACAGCGATTTCTCTTCTGTTTTCCGTTTACTTTTGCAGCTACCTCTGAAAATCAAATCGTACTTCTACAATTGTATCTACCTAAGCGGTTTGAAGCAGTCACTTATTTAGCATGGGAACTACACTCCTCTCGGCAGGTTAATCACAGCTATTGTGAATACTTGAGAGCGATTCCTGAAATGAATCCAAGCCAGAAAATGTGTTATTTTACCCAAAGAATACACTCTGGCATGCCAGTTATTTCTCTTCAATGAAGCTTGGTATTATTTTAACAGGCATAAGCTTTGATTCCTGAACTTTTAACCTTTTGGACTTGAAATATGAAATGGAGTCATTTTTAGATAAAACTGAAACAGAGCAGTTTCAGCTTCGGCCATGAGAAACTTCAAATTTGGGGCTAGGAGGTGAACTCTGTTTTCATTTCCTTGGTGTTTCATTTCCAAGAAAAGCAGTACAAGATTTCCTGCTTTTTAATTTCCCAGATGATTTATAGATTTAGCACAGCGTTATTTACGGGAAAACATCAGAAGAAAATAATCTTTCTGCAACAACAGAAAGAATTTCGAGAGACATTATTAAATTAATAGTCTTCTTGCTTCCATGGTCTGGACTTTCCCTGCTTGGAACTTTGCCGGGGATCTCCCAAACTTAGGATGGAGCCTGAATTCTTCAGGGGAGACCACATCCTTAAAAAGACCTGGCTCTCATCTTTCTTCATTTATCTGCTGCCCCAGTGCTCTATTCCTCAGTATGATTGACCCTCTCTAGTTTCCCAAACAAAATCTGCCCTCGCTCTCTCCCTCGTTTCTTTACAAATGCTGTTCCCTCTGTCAGGCTTGCTCAACCTCCCTTCCCACTACTCATCAGTCTTTCCTAGCACAGCCTAGATGTCACTTCTTTCAAGAAGCCTTCCCTGATACTCCTGAATGAGTGAGTGATGCATTCCCCTTCTCTTCGCTTGGACGGCTCCCCAGATGTTCTCTATCAGAATGCTTTTCCTGCTGTGTCATCCTCGCCATCCTCTGTCTGCCTCCTTCGCTAGACTGTAAGCTCTGTGAGGGCAGGCACCATGTTTATTTGCTCACTACAGGATCCCTAGGGTCTGCCATGATGCTTGACACATAGTAGGTGCTTAGTTAGGGCTGAGTGAATGAATGGACACATAGCCAGAATTTGATTGTTGTCCACCAAATGCTGGTTATCATATCCCTTACAGTTTATCATTAATAGCTCTTAAATGGTTTTCTCTTCTTCATTAATCTGACCATTCACTCCATCCTTCCACTCAGTTATCTATATATTCATCCACCCATCCATCCATTCATATATTTCTGTGGGTAGGCAGAATCAATAAGGTTGAAGTTGTAGGAAGTCTTAGGAAAAGAAGAAAATCAGGATCTCTGATGTTAATGTCAGAATATAGATCAGACCCAGCAAGTCAGGACCTAGGCAGGGAATGAGGGACAGCGAGAAATGCGTCATCCAGCAGAAGCTAAAGCAATTCAAGCCTCACACACATACAGGATCCGGTGAATGTTGACTCTCCCCTCCCCTCCCGGTTTCCCTCCCATGCTCCTTTCTTTCTTCCTCCACTAAGCTTTCATGGGGACCTCTCTCCGAGCCAGGCCCTGTCCCCAGGACTGTTGAATCAGACCTAGATTTCAGCCCTGAAGATGCTCTGAGTTTATAGGGTAGGCACAAAGAATAATACAAAATTGTAAAGTGTCCTGTGCTGTAAGAGAGGCCCAGATAATGTTTCCTGAGAAGGGAAGGCTGCATGGAGGAGGGGACATTTGAACTGGATCTTGATGGATGGGTAAAATTTTGATATGTGAGAATAAGGAAAGAACTTTCTAGAAGGAAGTGATCAAATGAGCAAAGGCACAGAGGTGGGATAAATCCAGGCAGGTCTAGGGACTCTAGCAAGAGTGGGTGGGTGGGGTGCAGGCAGTGGGAAGAGGAAGAGAAGCAAGGAGGAGTTTAGGGAGAGGGCTTAGGGTCAGATCACAGCCCCAGCCTTGGAGACCAGCTGGGGAATTGAGTAACTCATTCATCTGACAAGTTTATTTGTTTGCTTGTTTGTTTTAGTATTTACATTGTCAGTTTAGGGCCTATTGCTCCGTCCTTGGTGGCCTGGCCTGCTCACCTGCCTCCAGCCTTGTCCCTCCTCTTCTCCCCTGCAGGCAGCAGAATCTCCTTAAAGAAATGTATCGTGGTGCCCTCTCCCTGCCTATAGCCCGTCATGGCTCCCTAGTGCCCTGAACATAGATTCTAAATTCCTTATCCCTGCCCTGACTACCCACTCTGTGCTGGGGGCAGATACTGATCCCCTGGGGACCCTTGCCCCACTTCCCAGGATGAGCTAAAGGCCCCTCCCACACGACCACACACGTTGCTGCCTGTTTATTTGTCCACCTTCTCCCCTGGACTGTGAGCTCCTCAGAAGGGAGACTGTGATGCTCACCCCTCTGTCGCCTTTCCAACCCCAGCTCAGGAGCGCCTGGTGTGGAGCAGACACTGAGGATGGGGTCGGAAGGGCAGAAGAAAGAAGGCCTTAGATGGGGTAGGGTGGGATGTCTCTGCCTCCCTCCTCCCAGCTCCCTGCATCCCCTTGGGAGGTGCCCAAGTGGTGAGGAGGGGCGGCTGCTGCCGCAGCCAGAAGGTGTATAGTGGGACAGTCGCACCAGGGAAGAGGCCCTGGGAAATCTGGCAGCTCTGAGGCTGCCTCCAGGTGGGAGGAAGGAGGCGGCAGGGATGCCCTGCCCTGGCAGGCAGGTGGCAGCCTGAGTCCAACCCCCACCCAGGGTCTGTGTGGGAAGGAGCCATCCTCCACGTCGTGGTCTGGCCAAGAAGCACCGTGACTCTGAACTCTGCATTCATTTTGCCCTTTCTCCCTTTTTCTCTATTTATCTTTCCAGCTAGACCTGCCTGGGGCTATTTTTGCTTCCTCCTTGTTCGGCTGCCTGAGCAGCCTTGTGGCTTTAATTGGCCCATTTTCTGCGTGTTGGAAAGACGTTTGCCTCCTGGTCCCGCTGCCCACCCCCACCACCCATGAGGCCTGAGAGTAAAAGCTAGAAGTGAGGCTAATTATGGAGAGAAAAGCGGACGGAGACACACAGCTCAGGAGAAGGAAAAAAATGAGAGAAACAGAGACTGAGAGAGAGAGAGGGAGGGAGGGGATCAGCAACACAGAAGAGCAGGAGCCTGGAGAAATAAAGACCCAAGTAAATAATTGAAGGAAGAGAGAGAAACACAGAAAGACAAAGAGAGACAAAGAAACAGATGGATTTTTGTTCATACTGTTCGACAAGAAAAAGACAGAGACGCCCGGCCACCTTGAGGAGGGCGACCGGGGGATGGGGGTGTAGGGAGCGATTCGACCAGGGAGGCTGGGGAGGGGGGTCAGCGCATCGAGGTCTCCAGCAAGCATCCTGCTTCTCTGGGCCTCTGTGTGACACAGGGCTATCAGATCAGATTCGTACTATCTGCAGGGGATTGTTGGCAAGGATGGCAAACCGTTTTGTAAACGGTAAGATCTTTACAAATGGCGGGGGGAGGGGAGGATTACTCTGAGGTGTGGGGCTTTTCGTGTGTCCATCTTCGTGCCTTTTGCATTTCATAGAGTTAGGGTCGGGAAGACAGTGCTTGCCAGGCTAACTTGTTGTTGATTCCTGTAACAAACACTAGCTGATCACCTGCTGCCCGTGTCCAGCCTCCTGTCAGGCTCTGAAGATGCAAGGTTACCAGGCCCTGCCACTGACCTCCTGCTCAAGGTGGGGCTCACATTAGAGGATGAGTGGATGTTTGTCGAAAACCTTTTAAGGAGGAGTTGCTGAGACTGAAAGCGCCACTGTCCCCTGACATCTGCTGTAGCTGAGGGGTGTCTAGAGTGGGGAGTCCCTAACTCCCCCTGGGTGCAGTCAGGGACAGCTTCCCAGAGGAGGCAACATGGAAGGAGGCCTTGAAGGCTTTCTCGAGTCTAAGGCAGGGAAGGAGCTCCAGGCAGAGGGATCAGCCTTTGGAAAGCACAGGGATGTGGAAGTGAGGGGAGGGGGGCACCCAAGTAATGGACAGTGAAGGTGGGGGAACAGGGTGATGAATCTGGGAAGGTCTGTGGGGCTGGATTGTGGGGGCCTTGAATGCCAGAAAAGGAGTTCGGGCAAATCGGTGGTGATGTCCAGCAAAAGAATAGCACGATCAAATCTGATTCTTCTCAGAGAAATTCCAGTGATACAAGCCCGGATTTGGGGGGAGGGGTGGGACCTGGGGCTGGGAGAGCGTGATGGGGCTGTGCACAGGTCCAGGAGAGAGAAAGGGGCTGGATGGGGAAGGAAGGGCCGTGGGTGAATGGTCCTGCGCTGGGCCAGCTGGCTGGGGGCATTTAGCCACAGAAACCCAGAGAGGGGCTTCATGGCAGCTTTGAGACCAGCTAGTTCCTGGCTCTCAAACTCAGGTGACTTCAGGGGCCATGGAAGGTAGCTGGAGTGAGACAGCAGGAGATGGCGGGGCCTGGGCCAAACTGGGGTACATCTTTGAGCTTCAATTTCTGGAAAACAAGATGTTTGTTGAAAGAAATGGCTGGTTGAATTGGTCCCTCAGGCACCCCTAGTTTTTGACCTCTGACTTCACTCCTCCCCCACATTTCATGAGAGGGCAAACTGAGGCCCAGAGTGGGCAAGAGACTTGTCCAAGCGTGAGCCCCCTGTACTCGTCATCCAGCGGGGTGAACACCCCCATTTGCAGAGGCAACACTCATTTCAGCAAAATGACTCAACCCCTTCCTCCACCACGGACTGAGGGAAGGAGAAACAGAGGGGTAGGGAACTGCTAATCACCTGATGAGAAATAATTAATGGTGGTGGGAGGGGGAAGGTCGGCTTAATGAGAAGGCAGCTGGGGTGGACACGTCATGGTAAGAACAAACAGGGAGGGAAGAGAGAATGAGGGTCCCCAAGGGGAGGTGCTCCAACTCCTGGGCTGAGCTAACCAAGGCCCACAGCCATTAGCCAGCTGCCAGGCAGGGGGCCTGGGCCAGGGCTGGGGCAGCTCAACCTCAAAGGCCCAAATCACCCCAGCCTGGGGCCTGCTGAGCTGCTCATTATTCGAAGCAGAAACCCTGCCAAGCTGGACTTTAGAGAATAATCATCACAACCAATAATAATGCTTCCCACCTGCTCTGAGCTTTTAACTTGTTTGGCTCCAAGCAAGCAGCTTTGTCTCATTCAGAGAGAACGGGCAGCAGGGTGTGCAGCAGGCCCAAAGAGCAGGAAAGAGTCCAGCAGAGGTCAAAGACAGCCCATTTTATCTCCTTGAGCCTCAGTTTCCTCAGCTGTAAAATGGAGATGCTGGTCGCTGCCTCTGTTTATCTTTTCAGCCTCATCTTTTATCTCAGACCTCCATGATCCCTCTCGTGCCACCTAAAACTACACACGTCATTACAATCAGAACTGTGGGTTGTCTCCTCTGAGGTGTCTGGCTTTGTTCTGCTTTGAATGCAAATCTGTTCCAGGATAAAAAAACATTACTGTGAACTCTTCATCCTACAGAGCCCTATACTGCCTTCTCCGTGAAGTCCTCCCTGATTCTCTTTCAACAGAGCTAATCACTCCCTTCTGGGCCGCCACTGTTCTGTGTACGTTATCATAAGATATTATACTTACATCTTTGCCCATCTCTTTCCCCACCAGTCTGGAACTTCCTTGAGGCCAGGGAGACTAGCACTTACTTACCTCTATATTCCCAAAGCCCAGAACAAGTCTAGCACACGGTAAGTACTTAAGCAATAGTTTCTGAATCGAATGATCACACCAGTTTATGTTTGTCACTTTCTGTATCTGTTTCCTCCACTAGATTGGGAGCCCCCCGAGGGCAGGTCTGAGGCCTATTCATGTTTATATGTAGTACCTGGCACAGAGTAGGTCCTTGACAAGGGTAGGCAGGTGGCTGAACAGAGGAAAGCACTTTGTTCATTGTAAAGCAAGATATATGGGAAAGGAAAGACGAAGAAAAAAACCCTTAGATGGAAGAGAAGTTAGATGAGCATGTCATTCAGAGTGTGTGTCCTTAAGGTGGTGGGTGTGTCTGTCTGCCTGTCCCTGAACATATGTCTGCATATGTGTGTCTGGGTGTCATTTGTGGGGTTGTGTGTGCAAGGATGAAAGGACATAGATGTGGTTTGCCCTGTGTGTGCGTATGCATTATTGTTTGTGGTGCAGTGGTATTATTGTATTACTGCGTGTAAGTGTTCTTTGTCTAGAGTCTATGGGTAAGTCTGTGTGTGTGACTGTACGTGTGTCTGTGGTTTGTGTGGCAGTGTGTGCCTGTATGTGTGTCTGTAGACGTAATGTGTATCATCAGGGTGTGGAAGAAGAAGTAGGAGGGAGAAAAATAATAGACAGAATCTGC